>NC_092707.1:18754001-19054001 GCF_047496885.1 Scyliorhinus torazame
GGTAAATTCCTCTTCCTCATGCGCCAGGCTTAGCCTGATTCAATTTAAGGTGCTACATAGAGCACACATAACGGGAGCAAGATTGAGCAGGTTCTTTGGAGTGGAGGACAAATGTGGGAGGTGTGGCGGGAGCCCGGCAAACCACGCACATATGTTTTGGGCATGCCCGGCACTGGAAGGGTATTGGAAGGGAGTGACGGAGTGATTTCGCAGGTGGTGAAGGCCCGGGTCAAACCAGGCTGGGGGTTAGCTCTATTTGGAGTTGCGGAAGAGCCGGGAGTGCAGGAGGCGAAAGAGGCCGACGTTGTGGCCTTTGCGTCCCTAGTAGCCCGGCGCAGGATCCTACTCATGTGGAAGGAGGCGAAACCCCCCGGACTGGAGGCCTGGGTAAATGATATGGCGGGGTTCATTAAACTGGAGCAGATAAAGTTTGCCCTGAGAGGATCGGCTCAAGGGTTCACCAGGCGGTGGCAGCCATTTCTCGACTACCTAGGGGAACGTTAGAGGGAAGACAGATGACCAGCAGCAGCAACCCGGGGGGGGGGTTTAGTTTAGGTCAAAGATAAAGGGGTTTTGTTACTTGTGTATTGTTTAAAATTTCTGTATTGTTATTGTTGCGTTTGCTTTGTAAGAGGGGAAAAATTGTTGTTTGGGAAAAAATTTTCAATAAAACATTTATAAAAAAAAAAAATTAAAGCCCTCAATTCGATCTTCGCTCTGTTCGGCTTCCCCGCCTACATCCACAGTGACAGGGGATCCACATTCATGAGTGATGAGCTGCGTCAGTTCCTGCTCAGCAGGGGTATCGCCTCCAGCAGAACGACGAGCTACAACCCCCCGGGAAACGGACAGGTAGAAAGGGAGAATGGGATGGTATGGAGGGCCGTCCAGCTGGCCCTACGGTCCAGAAATCCTCCGGCCTCCCGCTGGTAAGAGGTCCTCCCTGATGCACTACATTCCATTCGCTCATTACTCTGCACTGCTACTAACAGTACACTGCATGAACGTCTTTTTGCCTTCCCCAGGAAGTCCACATCCGGGGTATCGCTCCCAATTTGGCTCACAGCTCCGGGAACCGTGCTTCTCCGTAAACATGTGTGACTCCACAAGGCGGGTCCGTTGGTGGAAACGGTGCACCTGCTCCACGCAAACCCACAGTACGCCTACGTGGAATTCCCCGACGGCCGCCAAGGTACCGTCTCCCTCAGGGACCTGGCACCAGCAGGTTCCACCCCCACACTGCACCCGTCGCCCCCGGCACCACCCTCCCCTCCCCCGTCGCCCCCACACCACCCCTGTCGCCCTAGGCCCCACCCTCCCCCGCCGCACCCATCACTGTCCCATCACTAGGACTGTCCGTCCTCCCCTGCCCACCCCCGTTGATGAAGAGGATTTTGGCACACTCCCGGAGTCAACTTCGACCACGACAGCACCAACATCGCCGGCTCCACTTCGTCGATCTCAGAGGACGAACAAGGCGCCGGACCAGCTGAACCTCTGACGGGCCCGCCGGATGACCAGAGACATTTTTTTTACTGCTCTGTAAATATTAAAAATTGCTAATTGTATATAGTTATCCACCACCCCCGCCGGACTCAATTTTAACAGGGGGTGAATGTGGTAAACCACTGTGTTCTTATATCAAGGGTTGTACGGTAGAACCTGCACTACAGGTTCACCTGGGCCCTGCCTGCTAGCTCCGCCCAGGAAGCGGGTTATAAATATGCGTGGCCTCCAGCTCGCAGCCATTTCATCAGCTGCTGTAGGAGGCCACACATCTGATACTAATAAAGCCTCAGTTTGGATTCAACTTTGTCTCCAGTCAAATTGATCGTGCCTCAGTGCTGTTGGGTGAATTGGACATTCTGAATTCTCCCTCTGTGCACCCGAACAGGCGCCGGAGTGTGGAGACTAGGGGCTTTTCACAGTAACTTCAATGTAAGCCTACTTGTGACAATAATAAAGATTATTATTATTAGGAAATTTAAATATGTTCAAGATAGATTTTTGTTGAGGAGGGGTATCGAGGGATGTGGAACCAAGGCGGATGCAAGAAACACATCAGCCATGAATGAATTGAGCGGTGGAAATGGTATGGAAGGGCTGCTGAATTACCTTCTCCTGCTCCGATGATTAAAAGGAGGCCATGCCAGTGGGGATTGTGCACAATCCATTGAGGGAAATGGATTAGATGGGCTGAATGGGCGATCTTATAGTTGCAAAAAAGAATAACTAATACGTGGGAATGATTGGGCAATGGACGTATCATAAGTTCTTAACAACATCAGTAACCTTGACTCAAACAGTCTTAAATTATTTACACTGTTGAACGGGGTGTCGTAATTTCATTTTAGAACTTGTTTTAGACCAACAACCACAGTCGTGACAGATATCAGCAATCATTGTGTAGCACCATCGATCACACACGAGGCGAGACGTAGAGAACTTCAATCGAGGCTTTATTGAGCAGACTTGTTCCCCAGCAGCTCAGTCACAGAATGTACAGAATTACAAGGGAACAGCGTCTTACCGTGTCTGGATGAATAAAACTCTCCATGCTCCCCGAGTCGATCAAACACGGCGTCTCGTGCCCATTCACCAGCACCTTCGTCATTGTTGTCTGGAGCGTCCGGGGCCGCGACTGGTCCAGGGTCACCGATGCCAAACGTGGTTGATGCATCTGGTCGTTGTCTTCAGGCAGCGTGGAGCTGTCCACGCTGGGGTCCTTGCCTGTCAGCCAAGATGGCAGCGTCCATGGATCGCACGCGGTCGGGGGTGGACAAAATGGCCGCTCCCATGGGTCGCACGTGGCCGGGGGTGGACAAAATGGCCGCTCCCATGGATCGCACGCGGCCCGCGGGTAGGAAGATGGCGGCGCCCGTCCCCCCCTCGTGGTGTCCAGGGTCCAAAATGGCGGCGCCCCTTGGCCGCTCGTGGGTCGTTGGGGGGGTTGAGTCCGTGGCGCCGTTTCTTCCCCGGAGATAGCGGCGACCCCACAGGACTGGCACACCGCTGCGTAGTGCCCCTTTTTGCCGCAGCTTTTACAGGTGGCCAATCAGGCCGGGCAGCGCTGGCGGGGGTGTTTCGGCTGCCCGCAAAAATAGCATGGGGGCCCCCCCCGGGTGGTTTGGGGTTCTGGCCGCGCACGCTTGCGGGGGGGGGGGGGGGTGGCTGCCGGGGGGTCGGTCGCGGCGGGGGTCCACAGAGCCCAAGGGGCTGTAGTGCGGTCGGGGGCATAGGCGCGGGCGTTTTGGGAGGCCACGTCAAGGGAGGCCGCAAGGGCCCGTGCCTCTGTGAGTCCGAGAGAGTCTTTCTCTAAACGTGTCTCTGATCAGGAGCTCCGTGTGTTCATTCGCCGTTACCGCTGGGCAGTTGCAGTTTCTTCCCAGAATCGTTAGAGCATTGTAGAATTTGTCTAGTGATTCCCCGGGGATTTGTCGTCTCGTCGCGAGCTGATAGCGTGCATAGACCTGGTTGACGGGCCGAATGTAGGTCTCTTTCAGCAAGGTGATCGTCGCTGGGAAATCTTCCGCGTCCTCGATGAGCGAGTAGATTTCGGGACTCACCCTGGAATGCAGGACCTGCATCTTCTGGTCTTCCGTTGGTCTGCCGGGGGCCGTTCGGAGGTATCCCTCAAAGCACGCCAGCCAGTGCTTAAACGCCGATGTTGCGTTAGCTGCTTGGGGTCCGATTCGCAGGCACTCCGGGGCGATCCGGAGCTCCATATTCCTTTTTAAGTCTGCTCAATAAATTGTAGCACCATCGATCACACACGAGGCGAGACGTAGAGAACTTCAATCGAGGCTTTATTGAGCAGACTTGTTCCCCAGCAGCTCAGTCACAGAATGCAGCTGCGGGGAGTAAACCGGGTTCTTATACCCCGCCTATCTGGGTGGAGCCCAGTAGGCGGCAGATCCAATCAGGACCCAGCATCTGTCCTCCAATAGCTCCTCGGCATCATGGTGTACCGTATACATATCACCATACATTGTTAACCCATGAGTTCACGTTGATGGATTAGCTCAGGATATCTCAGTGGATTTTCATGCTGTAGCTGCAGTATGTGTACCATCCACAAGATGCACTGCAGCAACTTGCAAAGGCTCTGTTGACAGCACCTTCCAAACACGTGACTTCTGCCACCTAGAAGGACAAGAATAACAGGTAAATTAGAACTATAGAATTCCTGCAGTGCAGAAGGAGGCCATTCAGCCCATCGGGGCTTGCACTGATGGTAACCCGCTGTGAGGTCAGCTCTGCTGCGCCTCAATTTCTGCTAATATCTGACTGCTGTCTTTGACCACTGTGCCCGGGGGTGAGGGGTGGGGAGAGCGGCGGGCAACAGGGGTGGGGTGCGGGCAGGCCCGTTGTGAAGATTTACATGACCGAGGCTTCGCATGTATCAGCTGTTACATGTTTTAATAGTGAACATTTCACTCCAGTAGAGCCCTCCACGCAAGCCCCCCCACCCAGTGTCCAGTCACTGCTCCTCACTCTTCTTGATGTTCCATGGTCCTCTGCTACGCTTATACATGTCCCCAGGATGCACATCAGACAGAGGTGGAGGCAGCCCGCTGCTTTCCGTGCCCTGTGGCCTTCGATTCCCTTGGGGGACGTCCTCTGGAGGGCCTGGAGCCAGGGGGCCCCCGCCAACTTACCTGCGTCGCTCACGGCACTGTGCCAACCTGCACTGACCTAACTATATCCTGGGATCAAGCCTACCTCTTGGGTGTTGCTGCTTCCACCTGATGGGCATCAGCAGCCGTGAGGTGCTCACCAGATTGTGCCCCCGAAGCCTGTCCGCTAGTGTCGCCACCGAGGTGTGTGCCTCTGCGCTGGTGGAAGGTGCGGGTGACAGCTGTGCCGCATCAATGGTGTTCATCTCGGAGCTCTGCTCCAAGGTGTTCTCTTGGGTGACTGACTCCTGGGGGGAATGACTCCGAGCGGCCTGGCCTCATCAGATCCAGCGAGACAATGTGGTCAGTGAGAGGGAAGGGTCATTTTGTCTGACGTCAACAACTCACTTGAGGCGGGTCATCTGGGTGAAGGGGCAGTGGCTCCTCACCTCTCTGGCCAACCTGGCTGAAGGTGACTGCTCCCCTGGCAACCCCGTGATCTCCAGGGCCCATTCCTCATAGGGCGTGAGGGCCCAAATCGCTGCGATTTCTCCCCCTGTCTTGGCCCCGTCCGGTTTATTCTGGGCTATCTCCTCCTTTCGGGACAAAGAGAGGGCATTGTGAGTCACACGCTTGATAGGTCAGGGGGCTCTATAGCAGGTGGCATGTGTGGTCACTGCTCCTGGGCATGGAGCGGTTGTGCTGGTGGGTGCCAGGGGTTTCTGCGAACAGAATGGAGATTGGATGTGGGGAGGGTGTGAGTTGCCAGCCAGTCGATCGGCAGAGGGGAAGGGGGTTTGAGGAATTTGAGGGCTGGCCGATGGAACTGATGCCAGGAGAGAGTGGTAACTTACCCTTGCAGCTCAGTGGAGATCGTTGGTCTTCTCCCGACATTGGACGGCGGTCCTCCTGGTCATGCTGCCCGTGCTGACAGCCGCTGCCACTGCCTCCCAAGTGACGTTGCTGACCCTGCTGCTGATCCTCCGACCACCACGGGGGAACAGGGTGCCCGGCCTCTCATCCCCAGCATTGAGAGGCTTGGCTAGGTGGGCATCCCCAAAACCTGCTTGTGTGTTGACTGGGGTGTGAAGGTTTAAAAGCAGCTCCCCCCCCCCCTTGTTAGCCGCAAGACACTGAAGGCAGAATCGGGCGAGGGAGCCAGTAATGACGAGAATGTCGTGGGGGCTCATTTCTGGCACTAAGCGTACAGACCGCGATCTCACCAACCCGGCCGTCGCAATACAGCCCTCTAAAACCGGACATTAAATTTGGCCTGCTGAATCGTGCCCTGGGCCTTTCCCTTACGTCTGACATCAACCGGCTTCTTAACACACCAGCTCAGAGTTCCTGTCCAAGTCCCACATCAGCCTGATTTGGTCACATATCAGATGTTCCTGCATTGGGTGAGAATCCTGGAGGTCCTGCATGAGAGCATCTTCACCACATGGACTGCAGCGGTTCAGAACAAACGGTGACCATCATTTTCTCAAGGGAAACTAGGGATGGGTTTTGCCAGATCACAGGTGTGAATTTTTAAAAGTTTGTCATGCCTTACGCATTTAAATAATGCAGTGGATTCAGGTTGTATGGAATTAGTTGTTAGAAGGTGAATGGCTATTCCACACTGGTTCAGTTAGTGACACTGGCTATACAGCTCTGGAAAGCTGGGCTTTCATAGAACATAGAACATACAGTGCAGGAGGAGACCATTCGGCCCATTGAGTCTGCACCCACCCACTTAAGCCCTCACTTCCACCCTATCCCCGTAACCCAATAACCCCTCCTAACCTTTTTGGACACTATGGGCAATTAGGCATGGCCAATCCACCTAACCTGCACATCTTTGGACTGTGGGAGGAAACCGGAGCACCCGGAGGAAACCCACGCACACACGGGGAGAACGTGCAGACTCCGCACGGACAGTGACCCAGAGGGAAATCGAACCTGGGACCCTGGCGCTGTGAAGCCACAGTGCTAACCACTTGTGCTACCGTGCTGACCATCAGTGAGGTCCCAGAGAACACGCAGCCCCCTGTAGAGCAATGACTTAGCGAGGACCTGTACAGAGAGAGGATGGGAGAAAACTGAAAGGGAGAATATTGGAGAGCTGGGCGGTTGATTGGTAGTGAGGAGAGAGAAATGGAGAGGCGGGAAGAATATCAGAAGGGTGTGGAGAGAATTGGTGGAGAAGGAATTTGGGGAGGGGAGAGAATGTTAGGATTGGAGAGTGGACTGGAGTGAATGGGAAGGAAAGGATTGGAGCGGATGGGAGGGAGAATGGAGGCATGGGGGGAGTGGAGTCTGGGAAGTGAAGGGGAGGGTAGGGAATGGGAGATCGGGGAGAGAATGTGAGGGGAACATTTTCAAAAGTACAATAAAGGTGCTGAATAGACACGTCAGCAGCTGCACAATTTTGAGATGTAGCCATAACGAAAGAGCCCTTTAGTCTGAGTGTGTGCACTGAGAGCTCCCTGTCGAACGCACCAGCTACCCTCAGTGACTCTCATTAGTGGGGCATCAAATGGTTCCGGTTTGTCATCTCCAATTGGTGGAACTTTGCCACCCGTCGACCCCGAGACACCGCACTCTTCCCCATAATCCACCATGTAAAATCTCACTCTCTACACTTTCTGCTCTTTATGCTGTCGATTTGATTCTGAATATTCTATACTGATCTATGACTGTGTGTCCATACTTACTGCGGAGCAGATGTGTCTAGCTTTTTTTTTGAGCATTACCATTGTTGACAGATTTTCTTTAACCAAACTGGGTTGTAAAAAAAAAATCAAAGAGGTCCATATCTGAGCCATGAAATTCAGCAGATTTTTGTGTGCTGTAGGAAGATGGTTTATACAGCTCTTCTTGGACACTTACACAGAATAGATCATTTTTATTAGTGTCACAAGTGGCTTGTTACCTGTGTGGTAAGTAACTCGCGCTACCCAATCCTTGGTTGATGGTGAGGTCTTCTGAATCTCGATGAAGAAGACTCGAACTCATCCAGTAACAACAAAGGTTTATTGAGTAACTATAACAACAAGTGCATGAGTTCTTTACTTTAACATTGATACTAGTGATAAGGTATTGATGCACGATCAATTACACAAAGACGAGAGTTGAATGCAACTGAGGCTTTATTACACTACGATGTGTGGCCTCCTACAGCAGCTGGCGAAACGGCTGCTGTATGGGGAGCACACATATTTATACTCCGCCTACTGGGCGGAGCCGGCAGGCAGGGAACTACCGCCGTACCTGTAGCACAGGGCCTTACCACAAATCACCTAATATATACATCAGTGGTGACTACCACATTCACCCCCTGTTAAAATTGAGTTCGGCGGGGGTGGTGGAAAACTATATACAAGTAGGTGTTTTAAAGTACAGAAAAAATGGAGTCCCGATCAAGTTACAGGTTCAGTCGGTCCGGAGCCTTGACCTGCCGTTGGGAGTGCCGCATTGGTGGCGGCAATTCCGGTGTCGGTCGATCTTCGGTGACTCCAGGAGCGTGCCGAAATCCTCGGGCGTGGGCAGGGGGAGGACGGATTGTCCTGGGGCGGGGGCTGCGGTGGGGTGGTGCTGTGTCGGAGGGGGGTGTGTGTGTGTGGAACCTGCTGGGGCCAGGTCCCTGAGGGAGACGGTATCTTGGCGGCCGTCGGGGTACACTACGTAGGCGTATTGTGGGTTAGCGTGGAGTAGCTGTACTCTCTCAACCATCAGGTCCACTCCTACGTGCTTACGGAGGAGTACGGGTCCTGGAGCTGCAAACCAAGTCGGGAGCGACACCCCGGAGGTGGACTTCCTGGGGAAGGCGAAGAGATGTTCATGGGGTGTGTCGTTAGTTGCAGTGCATAGGAGCAACCGAATGGAGTGCAGTGCATCGGGGAGGACCTCCTGCCAGCGGGAGGCTGGGAGATTTCTGGACCATAGGGCCAGCTGGATGGCCCTCCAGACTACCCCATTCTCCCTCCCCACCTGCCCGTTTCCCCGGGGGTTATAGCTGGTTGTCCTGCTCAAGGCGATACCTTTGTTGAGCAGGAACTGACGCAGCTCATCGCTCATGAATGAGGATCCCCTGTCGCTGTGGACGTAGGCGGGGAAGCTGAACAGAGCGAAGATGGTGTTGAGGGCTTTGATGATGGTGGCAGACGTCATATCAGTGCATGGGATGGCGAAGGGGAATCTGGAGTACTCATCGACCACACTGAGAATGTACGTGTTACGGTCGGCGGAGGGGAGGGGCCCTTTGATGTCCACGCTGAGGCGTTCAAAGGGGCGGGAGGCCTTCACCAGGCGCGCACAGTCTGGCTGGTAGAAGTGCGGTTTGCACTCCGCACAGACCTGGCAGTCTTCCTTGACGGAGTAGGGCTGATTGCGGGCCTTGATGAAGTGGTACAAATGTGTGACTCCCAGGTGACAAAGGTTGTCGTGCAGAGTCCGGAGTCGGTCCTCCTGTGCGCTGGCACATGTACCTCGGGATAGGCATCGGGGGGGGCTCGTTGAGCTTACCGGGGCAATACAAAATCACGCAGTTGTCGGTGGAGAGCTCGATCCTCCACGTCAAGATTTTATCGTTTTTGATCTTGCCCCGCTGTGTGTTGTTGAACATGAAGGCTACCGACCGTTGGTCAGTGAGGAGAGTGAATCTCCTGCCGGCTAGGTAATGCCTCCAATGCCGCACAGCTTCATCGATTGCTTGGGCCTCTTTTTTGACAGAGGAGTACCAAATTTCGGAGGCATGAAGGGTCCGTGAAAAGAATGCCACGGGCCTGACTGCCTGGTTGAGGGTAGCGGCCAGAGTGATGTCTGATGCATCGCTCTTGACTTGAAATGGTAACGTCTCGCTGACTGCGTGCATCGCCGCCTTGGCGATGTCGGCCTTAATACGGTTGAAGGCCTGGTGAGCCTCGGCCGTCAGGGGAAAAAGAGTGGATTGAATGAGTGGGCGGGCCTTGTCCGCATAATTTGGGACCCACTGGGCGTAGTAAGAAAATAACCCCAGGCAACGTCTGAGGGCCTTGGGGCAGTGGGGGAAGGGGGAGTTCCATGAGGGGGCGCATGCGGTCGGGATCGGGCCCCAGAACTCCGTTCTGGACCACATAGCCGAGGATGGCTAAGCGGTTCATGCTGAACACGCACTTCTCCTTGTTATAAGTTAGGTTGAGGAGAGTGGCGGTGTGGAGAAATTTGGCAAGGTTGGCGTCATGGTCCTGCTGATCGTGGCCGCAGATGGTGACATTGTCAAGGTGCGGGAAAGTGGCCCGCAGCCCGTACCGGTCGACCATCCGGTCCATTTCCCGTTGGAAAACCGAGACCCCATTGGTGAAGCTGAAAGGAACCCTGAGAAAGTGGTAAAGGCGGCCGTCTGCCTCGAAGGCAGTGTGTGGGCGGTCCGCCTTGCGGATGGGGAGCTGGTGGTTGGCAGATTTAAGGTCCACAGTTGGAAAGACCCGGTACTGTGCAATCTGGTTAACCATGTCAGATATGCGTGGGAGGGGGTACGCGTCGAGCTGCGTGTATCTATTGATGGTCGGGCTGTAGTCCATGACCATTCTGTTTCTCCCCAGTTTTCAGAACTACCACTTGGGCTCTCCAGGGACTGTTGCTGGCCTCGATGATGCCTTCCCGAAGCAGTCGCTGGACTTCGGACCTGATGAAGGTCCTGTCCTGGGCGCTGTACCGTCTGCTCCTGGTGGCGATGGGTTTGCAATCTGGGGTTAAGTTTGCAAATACGGAAGGTGGGTCGACCTTTAGGGTCGCGAGGCCGCACACAGCAAGGGGTGGTAGGGGCCCGCCGAATTTCAATGTTAGGCTCTGGAGGTTACACTGGAAGTCCAGACCGAGTAGCAAGGCAGCGCAGAGGTTGGGGAGGACGAGAGGCGGAAGCCGGTAAACTCCACGCCCTGGACAGTGAGAGTGGCTATGCTGTACCTCCGGATCGCCACAGAGTGGGACCCGGAGGCCAGGGAGATTCTCTGATTGGCGGGGTGTACCGCAAGGGAGCAGCGCCTTACCGTATCGGGATGAATGAAGCTCTCGGTGCTCCCGGAGTCCAGCAGGCAGGAGATCTCGTGCCCATCGATATTCACGTTTGTAGAGGCGGTTGCTAGGTTGCGTGGGCGAGACTGGTCAATCGTGACCGAGGCGAGACGCGGCTGACCGTCGATGGTGGCAGACGATGGGGTGCCCGTGGGGCATGGGTCCTGGTAGGCTGGCGGCACCCACGGGCCGCACGTGGTGGGGGTTGAACAAGATGGCGGCGCCCACTGACCGTACGGAGGGGTGGGGCGGAACAATAGCGGCGACTGAACAGGCCTGGCACACCGCCACGAAGTGTCCCTTCTTGACGCAGGCCTTGCAAAGGGCGCTCCGGGCAGCGTTGTCGGGGGTGTTTTGGCTGCCCACAGAAGTAACATTTGGGGCCCCCGGGGTTGGTTCGCTGCCGCACGGCACAGGCGTGGGGTTGGCTGAGTGGGGTCCCCGATGGGGCGGCCGTCTGCGGAGTCCACGATGCGTAGGAGGGGTGGGCCGTGCGGCCGGGGGTGTAGGACTGGATGTTATGTGAGGCGACCGTTAGCGAGAGCGCAAGCTTTTTGGTTGCCGCGAAGTCGAGCGTGGCCCCTTCAAAAGGCGCTGGCGGATGTAATCTGACCCTATCCCCGTAACAAAAGCGTCTCTCATGAGCAAGTTCGAGTGTCCCGTGGCTGTGACGGCCTGACAGTCACAGTCTCTGACTAGGGGAATTAAAGCACGTCAGAAATCTTCCACTGACTCACCACGAAGTTGACTGCGCGTGGAGAGGATGTGTCTGACGTAAAGCGTGTTCGTCCGCTGAGCGTAGTTTTCTTTCAGTAGCGCCATGGCGTCTTCATAGTTCGGCGCGTCCTGGATAAGCGGAAAGACGTTGAAGCTCAGCCGCGTGTGGAGGATCTGAATCTTCTGAGCTTCCGGAGTTGGCTCTGGTGCAGACCTGATGTAAGCTTCGAAACAGGCTAGCCAATGTTCAAAGTCCTTTTTGGCGTTGCCTGGTTGCGGATCCAGCTGCAGGCGATCCGGCTTGATGCGAGGTCCATCTTCTGAAAACGTTAGTGTAATAAATTGATGCACGATCAATTGCACAGAGACGAGAGTTGAATGCAACTGAGGATTTATTACACTAAGATGTGTGGCCTCCTACAGCAGCTGGTGAAATGGCTGCTGTACGAGGAGCACACATATTTATACTCCGCCTACTGGGCGGAGCCAGCAGGCAGGGACTACCCCCGTACCTGTAGTACAGGGCCTTACCACACATCTCCTAATATATACAACGGTGGTGACTACCACAATGAAGAAGACGCGAACTCGTCCAGGAACAACATAGGTTTATTGAGTAATTATAACAACAAGTGCATGAGTTATTTACTTTAACTTTGATGCTAGTGATAAGGTTAACAAGATCTAACAACAGTGACTATACGTAACTCAACTAACTATCTGAACTATTTTGATATTGCCCTGATCACAGTGTACCCGAGAGAGAGAGACTGCCGAAGACCCAATGTGGCTGTCTTTTATACCCCCGTTGGTCCGGCCCTCTAGTGATCATGCGGTGCTACTGATTACTCATTAACCCCTTGTGTACATGCACATACAGAGATCACTACAACAATTAGGCTTACATTAACACTGCAATGAAGTTACTGTGAAAATCCCCTAGTCGCCACACTCCGGCGCCTGTTCGGGTACACAGAGGGAGAATTCAGAATGTCCAATTCACCTAACAGCACGTCTTTCGGGACTTGTGGGAGGAAACCGGAGCACCCGGAGGAAACCCACGCAGACACGGGGAGAATGTGTAGACGCCGCACAGACAGTGACCCAAGTGACCCAAGCCGGGAAACGAACCCGGGACCCCTGGTGCTGCAAAGCAACAGTGCTAACCACTGTGCTACCGTGCAGCCCAGACAACAGAATAAAAGCAAATAAAAGCAAAATTACTGGAAATCTGAAATGAAAATGCAGGATAAACTTGGCAAGTCTCGCCAGCAACTGTGGAGAGAGACACAGAGTTAACATTTCGAGTGCAAATGACACTTCTGCAGAACTCTGCGGTTAACAGAATGCCCACTCTGTAATGGTGCCTTTGGTAGAATCGTAACGATCAGTGGGCCACCTATGCAGAGATCTAATGCTTCAGTGGTGAAGACAGTAGATGGACAATGTGTGTTATATCAAAGGTCATGGTACATCAGGCATTACATAGATAGGTTACTGTGCTGCATCTTGTAAAATTCCTTTCTCTTCTCTTTGGACAGAAGGATTACCTTGCTGCAGTTCGCCAATGATGAAATTTGAGAATATTTCCTAATACCAGCAATGATGGATTTGTGGGGGGTTCAACAAGGATTTAAGCCTCATTGATAACTTCTCTCTCCAGCGCCTCCCTCGTGAAGTGCACTCCAGTCCATATTGGATGTCCTTCCTTGAACCCAATACGTGTCTCTACGATTTCATTCCATTTATAACTCTTGAGACAAAAATTTGCCTGTGCTTCTTCGAGTCATGGACCAGCCTGCTTTCTTTGTCTCTTTGGTGCTGTTGCCCTGGAAGGTTAAGCCTCTTAGACGATGATCAAATACTTTCAGCATTGAAGAGTTCTCTGACGGCCCCGAGGGACAAAATGTATTGGTCCTGATGGGTAATTTTAAGTTGGTAGTTGATCAACCAACAGTTAGAAACATTCAAAAGCGAGTGCACCCTGGATGTCCGATCCATGGAAGTCTTCTCCCCCCCCCCCCACCACCACCACAAAAAGCAAAGCTGTGCCCCCAGATTTCAATTAAAAATGAATCTGGGCATTTTTTTTTAGCCAATCCCTCTGCTGCAAGGCCTCAGTTAAACTGGTCTTCAGTACTTGTCCAAGTGTGTCAGTGGGTAATTATTATATTTAACCGTACCAAGATTTAGGGCCTTTACCATAGAGTGATGCAGCACAGAGGCCATTCAGGCCATTGCGTCCGTGTCTGGGCATGGAACAAAACGTCAATACTGAAAGCTTTGCTTCGTCCATGATTCAGGGAACTGCACCTTCCCATTTCCATTGATCTTTTTTATAAGATCATAGGACCATAAGACCTAGGAGCAGAATTAGGCCACTCGGCCCATCGAGTCTGCTCCGCCCTTCAATCATGGCTGATATTTTCTCATCCCCATTCTCCTGCCTTCTCCCCATAACCCCTGATCCCCTTATTAACCAAGAACCTATCTATCTCTGTCTTAAAGACACTCAGTGATTTGGCCTCCACAGCCTTCCGCGGCAAAGAGTTCCACAGATTCACCACCCTCTGGCTGAAGAAATTCCTCCTCATCTCTGTTTTAAA
This sequence comes from Scyliorhinus torazame, assembly GCF_047496885.1. Taxonomy (NCBI): domain Eukaryota; kingdom Metazoa; phylum Chordata; class Chondrichthyes; order Carcharhiniformes; family Scyliorhinidae; genus Scyliorhinus; species Scyliorhinus torazame. The sequence goes on from NC_092707.1 coordinate 18,767,980, forward strand.
GATCGTCCCTTTAGTTTGAGGTTGTGTCCTCTGGTTCTAGTTTTTCCTACTAGTGGAAACATCCTCTCCACGTCCACTCTATCCAGGCCTCGCAGTATCCTGTAAGTTTCAATAAGATCCCCCCTCATCCTTCTAAACTCCAAGTACAGGTCCAGAGTCCTCAACCGTTCCTCATATGACAAGCTCTTCATTCCAGGAATCATTCTTGTGAACCTCCTCTGGACCCTTTCCAAGGCCAGCACATCCTTCCTTAGAGACGGGGCCCAAAACTGCTCACAATACTCCAAATGGGGTCTGACCAGGGCCTTATACAGCCTCAGAAGTACATCCCTGGTCTTGTATTCTCGCCCTCTCAACCTGAATGCTAACATTGCATTCGCCTTTCTAACTGCCGACTGAACCTGCACATTAACCTTAAAAGAATCGTGAACAAGGACTCCCAAGTCCCTTTGTGTTTCTGATTTCCTAAGTATCTCCCCATTTAGAAAACAGTCTATGCCTCCATTCCTCCTTCCAAAATGCATAACCTCACACTTTTCCACATTGTATTCTATCTGCGACTTCTTTGCCCACTCTCTTAGCCTGTCCAAATCCTTCTGCAGCCCCCCCGCTTCCTCAATATTACCTGTCCCTCTACTTATCATTCGGGCAGCACAGTAGCACAAGTGGATAGCACTGTGGCTTCACAGCACCAGGGTCCCAAGTTCCATTCCCCGCTGGGTCACTGTCTGTGCGGAGTCTGCACGTTCTCCCCATGTCTGCGTGGGTTTCCTCCGGGTGCTCCGGTTTCCTCCCACCGTCCAAAGACGTGCAGGTTAGGTGGACTGGCCATGATAAATTGCCCTTAGTGACAAAAAACAGTCAGGAGAGGTTATTGGGTTATGGGGATAGGGTGGAAGTGAGGGCTTAAGTGGGTCGGTGCGGACTCGATGGGCCGAATGGCCTCCTTCTGCACTGTATGTTCTATGTCTATGTCAATATCTCCAGCAACAATAGTCAAGCTATGGGGATAGCAATCAGGGCTTATCCGCCATAATGTTCGTGGATCATGAGGAGAGCAGTACACCATCCACTGAAGGCGATCATACCGACTTGAAACATGAACTTTCCTGTTTCTCTCTCCACAGATGCTGTCGGACCAGCTGGGTTTTCCCACCGTTTTCTGTTTTTATTTCAGATTTCCAGTATTCGCAGAGTTCTCAATTTTAAAATCTGTGTCCTCGTGTTCAAATTACTCCCTGGCCTTACGCCTCCCTATCTCTGTAACCTCCTCCAACCCTACAAAGCTCTGGGATCTCTGCACCTCCTTGACTACTGTCCTCTTGCACATTCCCACTTTTTTGAAGGGGCAGTGGGCGAGTGGTAGTGTCACTGGATTAGTAATCCAGAGACCCAGGGTTATGTGCTGGAGACCCGGGTTCGAATCCTATCACAGCAGATCGTAACATATGAATTCAATAAAAATCTGGAATTAAAAGTCTGTCGATGACCATGGGCGATCTGGCCCCGGGGGGTTGCCCCCACGGTGGCCTGGCCCGCGATCGGGACCCACCGATCTGCGGGCGGGCCTGTGCCGTGGGGGCACTCTTTTCCCTCCGCCTCAGCCACAGTCTTCACCATGGCCGACGGGTAAGCGACCCCCCCCCCCCCCGCTGCGCATGCGCGGGGATGACATCAGCAGCCGCTGACGCTCCCGCGCATGCGCGGACATCCGCCGCCCGGCGAAGTCCTTTCGGCCCCGGCTGGCGGCGCGCCAACCACTCCGGCACGGGGCTAGCCCCTCAAGGTGAGGGCTTGGCCCCTAAAGGTCCGGAGAACTCCGACGCCCAAGTGGTTCACGCCACTCCATCCCGCCGGGACCCCCCGGCCCCCCCCCCCGGGTAGGGGAGAATCCCGCCCCATGAAACCATTGTCCATTGTCGTAAAAAAACATCCGTTTGACTAATATCCTTTAGGGAAGGAAATCTACCTTCCTTACTGGGTCTGGCCTACATCTGACTCCAGACCCACAGGAATGTGTGGTGGTTAACTCTAAACTGCTTCCTCAAGGGCAATTAGGGATGGGAAACAAATGGTGGGCCAGCCAGCGATACCGCCCCCCACAAAAGGAGTTTTAAAAATCACTCCACCATTAAGTGGCCGTGTCTCCAGTCATCCGAATCAAAGCTCTGGACTTCTCTACTTGAACCTCTCTTGGTAAGACGCTCCCTAAAACCGACCTCTTTGATCTTTCACCTGCCCCAACACTTTCTAGTGCAGATTAATGTCAAATCATAATGAAACGCCTGGGGTGTTTTCCCACATTTAAGAGGCTACATAAATGCAATTTATTGTTGTAGCGCACCACCCAGGTGGCCTGGCTGAGGTCAGTAAGTTTAACTGACAGTGCATCTGCTGTCCAATTTACTTCAGCATTTCCATTTTTAAAAAACCCCCTGCCGGTTTGTTTGTTTTTTGATTGGAGGTTTTACAAAGGAAACATTTGTGGTCTTTCACTTCTCCGGTTACTTCACTTCCACGTGGAGAAGCCACTTCTTGGCTGGGTGGAATTAATAAAACCGCTAACGCGAAACCTTGCCTTTAACTTTGCTCATTTTCCAGTCATTGTCATTCACCAGGCACTCACTCAGGCAGGGTTAACTGTAACGCTCTTCATTCCAAACTCATTATATTGAATTTCCTTATTTGTGACAGTCATGGGTTTATCGTCAGGAACAGTCAAAGGGCACGGCAATGTCATCATTTTGTCAGCAACAATAGTCTCCATTCTTACAATATCTATTCAATCCCCGTACTATTAACCTGCATGCTTCTTTTACTTTACGCATAGCCACCCTAATGAATGGGAGTGACCATACGGCGTAGACATTAACAATAATATTTATGGTACATTCATATCTATTAATCTTCATCATTTTACCAATTAATGATGCTGTCTCCTCGAAAGAAAGGTGACAGTTTTCTGGCCGTCAGTGACACTCTCACCTCTGGGTCAACTGGTCAGGGTGTTCAACTCCCACCTCAAAGGCAAGAGGCTGGCAGGAGGGGGTTCAGGGGCAGGGCCGAGCAAGTCGCCCTGCTTTGGTATCGGGCAGGGAGGGAATCGTGCTTCCATCAATGACATTTCCACATCGGGTGTCTTCCGATTCCCCCCCCCCCCCCCCCCCCCCGCCACCAAAATACCTGCCCCTTCTGGATGGTCCCTCCCCTTGACCTCTCCATTAAGAAATCAGAGTTGTCTCTGATAATTGTGTGAGGGACACAAAGAATCTGCAGAGGGGTATCAATAGGTTCAGTGAACGGGCAAAACAATTGGCAGGTGGAGCACAATGCGGGAAAATGAGAACTTGCCCCCTTTGGCAGGAAGGATAGAAAATGAGACTATTAATGGATTGAGGGAGACTCCAGAATGCTGCAGTAGTGAGGGATCTGGGTATCCTTGACCATGAATAACCAAAATATCGCATGCCGGAACAGCAAGTAGTTCGGAAGGAAAACGGAATGTGGGCATTTAATGGAAGGGGGATGAAGTATTTTTTAAAAAATATTTTTATTGGTATTTTCAATTTATACACAGTAACATTTTACCTTTAATATTTATAGCACGCGTCGTTCTTATACACATATTGTACTGTCAGTCTTGGTGTGTCCTCCTCCCCCCCACTTCCCCTTCTCCACCCCCCCCCCCAACCCCCCTGCCGGCCCCTCCTTGTATCCCCCTTTTTTGTTCAGGGTGTTCTGTCCCCTAGCTTCAATCCCCCCCCCCCCCACCACCCCGCCCTCCCCGCCCTCCCCACTTCTCTTTAGGTTTTCTGATGCCTGCCTTGTGGGTTTGAGGGATGGGGTGGGCTTTCTGCCCCTTCCCCCTGTGCTTCTCCCTGTCGGCCGGCGTGGGTCGGGAAGGTCGGCCGGCGTGTGTCGCGAAGCTCGGCCGGCTTGGGTCGCGAAGCTCGGCCGGCTTGGGTCGTGAAGGTCGGCCGGCGTGGGTCATGAAGGTCGGCCGGCGTGGGTCGGGAAGCTCGGCCGGCGTGGGTCGCGAAGCTCGGCCGGCGTGGGTCGCGAAGCTCGGCCGGCTTGGGTCGTGAAGGTCGGCCGGCGTGGGTCGTGAAGGTCGGCCGGCGTGGGTCGCGAAGCTCGGCCGGCTTGGGTCGTAAAGGTCGGCCGGCGTGGGTCGTGAAGGTCGGCCGGCGTGGGTCGTGAAGGTCGGCCGGCGTGGGTCGTGAAGGTCGGCCGGCGTGGGTCGCGAAGCTCGGCCGGCGTGGGTCGCGAAGCTCGGCCGGCGTGGGTCGCGAAGCTTGGCCGGCGTGGGTCGCGAAGCTCGGCCGGCGTGGGTCGCGAAGCTCGGCCGGCGTGGGTCGCGAAGCTCGGCCGGCGTGGGTCGGGAAGCTCGGCCGGCGTGGGTCGCAAAGCTCGGCCGGCGTGGGTCGCGAAGCTCGGCCGGCGTGGGTTGCGAGGGTCGGCCGGCGTGGGTCGTGAAGCTCGGCCGGCGTGGGTTGGGAAGCTCGGCCGGCGTGGGTCGGGAGGTCGGCCGGCGTGGGTCGCGAAGCTCGGCCGGCGTGGGTCGCGAAGCTCGGCCGGCGTGGGTCGCGAAGGTCGGCCGGCGTGGGTCGTGAAGCTCGGCCGACGTGGGTCGCGAAGCTCGGCCGGCTTGGCTCGTGAAGCTCGGCCGGCGTGGGTCGTGAAGGTCGGCCGGCGTGGGTCGCGAAGCTCGGCCGGCGTGGGTCGCGAAGCTCGGCCGGCGTGGGTCGCGAAGCTCGGCCGGCGTGGGTCGTGAAGGTCGGCCGGCGTGGGTCGTGAAGGTCGGCCGGCGTGGGTCGTGAAGGTCGGCCGGCGTGGGTCGTGAAGGTCGGCCGGCGTGGGTTGGGAAGGTCGGCCGGCGTGGGTCGCGAAGCTCGGCCGGCTTGGGTCGTGAAGGTCGGCCGGCGTGGGTCGTGAAGGTCGGCCGGCGTGGGTCGCGAAGCTCGGCCGGCTTGGGTCGTGAAGGTCGGCCGGCGTGGGTCGTGAAGGTCGGCCGGCGTGGGTCGTGAAGGTCGGCCGGCGTGGGTCGTGAAGGTCGGCCAGCGTGGGTCGCGAAGCTCGGCCGGCGTGGGTTGGGAAGGTCGGCCGGCGTGGGTCGTGAGGTCGGCCGGCGTGGGTCGCGAAGCTCGGCCGGCGTGGGTCGCGAAGCTCGGCCGGCGTGGGTCGCGAAGGTCGGCCGGCGTGGGTCGTGAAGCTCGGCCGGCGTGGGTCGCGAAGGTTGGCTGGCGTGGGTCGCGAAGCTCGGCCGGCGTGGGTCGCGAAGCTCGGCCGGCGTGGGTCGCGAAGCTCGGCCGGCGTGGGTCGCGAAGGTCGGCCGGCGTGGGTCGCGAAGCTCGGCCGGCGTGGGTTGCGAGGGTCGGCCGGCGTGGGTCGTGAAGCTCGGCCGGCGTGGGTTGGGAAGCTCGGCCGGCGTGGGTCGGGAGGTCGGCCGGCGTGGGTCGTGAAGCTCGGCCGGCGTGGGTCGCGAAGCTCGGCCGGCGTGGGTCGCGAAGCTCGGCCGGCGTGGGTCGCGAAGCTCGGCCGGCGTGGGTCGTGAAGGTCGGCCGGCGTGGGTCGTGAAGGTCGGCCGGCGTGGGTCGTGAAGGTCGGCCGGCGTGGGTCGTGAAGGTCGGCCGGCGTGGGTTGGGAAGGTCGGCCGGCGTGGGTCGCGAAGCTCGGCCGGCTTGGGTCGTGAAGGTCGGCCGGCGTGGGTCGTGAAGGTCGGCCGGCGTGGGTCGCGAAGCTCGGCCGGCTTGGGTCGTGAAGGTCGGCCGGCGTGGGTCGTGAAGGTCGGCCGGCGTGGGTCGTGAAGGTCGGCCGGCGTGGGTCGTGAAGGTCGGCCAGCGTGGGTCGCGAAGCTCGGCCGGCGTGGGTTGGGAAGGTCGGCCGGCGTGGGTCGTGAGGTCGGCCGGCGTGGGTCGCGAAGCTCGGCCGGCGTGGGTCGCGAAGCTCGGCCGGCGTGGGTCGCGAAGGTCGGCCGGCGTGGGTCGTGAAGCTCGGCCGGCGTGGGTCGCGAAGGTTGGCTGGCGTGGGTCGCGAAGCTCGGCCGGCGTGGGTCGCGAAGCTCGGCCGGCGTGGGTCGCGAAGCTCGGCCGGCGTGGGTCGCGAAGGTCGGCCGGCGTGGGTCGTAAGGTCGGCCGGCGTGGGTCGCGAAGCTCGGCCGGCGTGGGTCGGGAAGCTCGGCCGGCGTGGGTCGTGAAGCTCGGCCGGCGTGGGTCGCGAAGGTCGGCCGGCGTGGGTTGGGAAGCTCGGCCGGCGTGGGTCGCGAAGCTCGGCCGGCATGGGTTGGGAAGCTCGGCCGGCGTGGGTCGCGAAGCTCGGCCGGCGTGGGTCGCGAAGCTCGGCCGGCGTGGGTTGGGAAGGTCGGCCGGCGTGGGTCGTGAGGTCGGCCGGCGTGGGTCGCGAAGCTCGGCCGGCGTGGGTCGCGAAGCTCGGCCGGCGTGGGTCGCGAAGGTCGGCCGGCGTGGGTCGTGAAGCTCGGCCGGCGTGGGTCGCGAAGGTTGGCTGGCGTGGGTCGCGAAGCTCGGCCGGCGTGGGTCGCGAAGCTCGGCCGGCGTGGGTCGCGAAGCTCGGCCGGCGTGGGTCGCGAAGGTCGGCCGGCGTGGGTCGTAAGGTCGGCCGGCGTGGGTCGCGAAGCTCGGCCGGCGTGGGTCGGGAAGCTCGGCCGGCGTGGGTCGTGAAGCTCGGCCGGCGTGGGTCGCGAAGGTCGGCCGGCGTGGGTTGGGAAGCTCGGCCGGCGTGGGTCGCGAAGCTCGGCCGGCATGGGTTGGGAAGCTCGGCCGGCGTGGGTCGCGAAGCTCGGCCGGCGTGGGTCGCGAAGCTCGGCCGGCGTGGGTTGGGAAGCTCGGCCGGCGTGGGTCGCGAAGCTCGGCCGGCATGGGTTGGGAAGCTCGGCCGGCGTGGGTCGCAAAGCTCGGCCGGCATGGGTTGGGAAGCTCGGCCGGCGTGGGTCGCGAAGCTCGGCCGGCATGGGTTGGGAAGCTCGGCCGGCGTGGGTCGCAAAGCTCGGCCGGCGTGGGTCGCGAAGCTCGGCCGGCGTGGGTCGTGAAGCTCGGCCGGCGTGGGTCGCGAAGGTCGGCCGGCGTGGGTCGCGAAGCTCGGCCGGCGTGGGTCGCGAAGCTCGGCCGGCATGGGTTGGGAAGCTCGGCCGGCGTGGGTCGCGAAGGTCGGCCGGCGTGGGTCGTGAAGCTCGGCCGGCGTGGGTCGCGAAGCTCGGCCGGCGTGGGTCGCGAAGCTCGGCCGGCGTGGGTCGCGAAGCTCGGCCGGCGTGGGTCGCGAAGCTCGGCCGGCGTGGGTCGCGAAGCTCGGCCGGCGTGGGTTGCGAAGGTCGGCCGGCGTGGGTCGTGAAGCTCGGCCGGCGTGGGTTGGGAAGCTCGGCCGGCGTGGGTCGCGAAGCTCGGCCGGCGTGGGTCGCGAAGCTCGGCCGGCGTGGGTCGCGAAGCTCGGCCGGCGTGGGTCGCGAAGGTCGGCCGGCGTGGGTCGTGAAGCTCGGCCGGCGTGGGTCGCAAAGCTCGGCCGGCGTGGGTCACGAAGCTCGGCCGGCGTGGGTTGGGAAGCTCGGCCGGCGTGGGTTGGGAAGGTCGGCCGGCGTGGGTCGCGAAGCTCGGCCGGCGTGGGTCGCGAAGCTCGGCCGGCGTGGGTCGCGAAGCTCGGCCGGCGTGGGTCGCGAAGCTCGGCCGGCGTGGGTCGCGAAGCTCGGCCGGCGTGGGTCGCGAAGGTCGGCCGGCGTGGGTCGTGAAGCTCGGCCGGCGTGGGTTGGGAAGCTCGGCCGGCGTGGGTCGTGAAGCTCGGCCGGCGTGGGTTGGGAAGCTCGGCCGGCGTGGGTCGTGAAGCTCGGCCGGCGTGGGTCGTGAAGCTCGGCCGGCGTGGGTTGGGAAGCTCGGCCGGCGTGGGTCGTGAAGCTCGGCCGGCGTGGGTTGGGAAGCTCGGCCGGCGTGGGTTGGGAAGGTCGGCCGGCGTGGGTCGCGAAGCTCGGCCGGCGTGGGTCGCGAAGCTCGGCCGGCGTGGGTTGGGAAGCTCGGCCGGCGTGGGTCGCGAAGCTCGGCCGGCATGGGTTGGGAAGCTCGGCCGGCGTGGGTCGCAAAGCTCGGCCGGCATGGGTTGGGAAGCTCGGCCGGCGTGGGTCGCGAAGCTCGGCCGGCATGGGTTGGGAAGCTCGGCCGGCGTGGGTCGCGAAGGTCGGCCGGCGTGGGTCGTGAAGCTCGGCCGGCGTGGGTCGCGAAGCTCGGCCGGCGTGGGTTGCGAAGGTCGGCCGGCGTGGGTCGTGAAGCTCGGCCGGCGTGGGTTGGGAAGCTCGGCCGGCGTGGGTCGCGAAGCTCGGCCGGCGTGGGTCGCGAAGCTCGGCCGGCGTGGGTCGCGAAGCTCGGCCGGCGTGGGTCACGAAGCTCGGCCGGCGTGGGTTGGGAAGCTCGGCCGGCGTGGGTTGGGAAGGTCGGCCGGCGTGGGTCGCGAAGCTCGGCCGGCGTGGGTCGCGAAGCTCGGCCGGCGTGGGTCGCGAAGCTCGGCCGGCGTGGGTCGCGAAGCTCGGCCGGCGTGGGTCGCGAAGCTCGGCCGGCGTGGGTCGCGAAGGTCGGCCGGCGTGGGTCGTGAAGCTCGGCCGGCGTGGGTTGGGAAGCTCGGCCGGCGTGGGTCGTGAAGCTCGGCCGGCGTGGGTTGGGAAGCTCGGCCGGCGTGGGTTGGGAAGGTCGGCCGGCGTGGGTCGTGAAGCTCGGCCGGCGTGGGTTGGGAAGCTCGGCCGGCGTGGGTTGGGAAGGTCGGCCGGCGTGGGTCGCGAAGCTCGGCCGGGGTGGGTCGCGAAGGTCGGCCGGCGTGGGTCGTGAAGCTCGGCCGGCGTGGGTCGCGAAGGTCGGCCGGCGTGGGTCGCGAAGCTCGGCCGGCGTGGGTCGCGAAGCTCGGCCGGCGTGGGTCGCGAAGCTCGGCCGGCGTGGGTCGCGAAGCTCGGCCGGCGTGGGTTGCGAAGGTCGGCCGGCGTGGGTCGTGAAGCTCGGCCGGCGTGGGTTGCGAAGGTCGGCCGGCGTGGGTCGTGAAGCTCGGCCGGCGTGGGTCGCGAAGGTCGGCCGGCGTGGGTCGGGAAGGTCGGCCGGCATGGGTCGCGAAGCTCGGCCGGCGTGGGTCGTGAAGCTCGGCCGGCGTGGGTCGGGAAGGTCGGCCGGCGTGGGTCGGCGAAGCTCGGCCGGCGTGGGTCGCGAAGCTCGGCCGGCGTGGGTTGCGAAGGTCGGCCGGCGTGGGTCGCGAAGCTCGGCCGGCGTGGGTTGCGAAGGTCGGCCGGCGTGGGTCGTGAAGCTCGGCCGGCGTGGGTCGTGAAGGTCGGCCGGCGTGGGTCGTGAAGCTCGGCTGGCGTGGGTCGCGAAGCCCGGCCGGCGTGGGTCGCGAAGCCCGGCCGGCGTGGGTCGGGAAGGTCGGCCGACGTGGGTCGCGAAGGTTGGTCGGCGTGGGTCGCGAAGGTCGGCCGGCGTGGGTCGCGAAGGTCGGTCGGCATGGGTCGTGAAGCTCGGCCGGCGTGGGTCGGGAAGGTCGGCCGACGTGGGTCGCGAAGGTTGGTCGGCGTGGGTCACGAAGGTTGGCCGGCGTGGGTCGTGAAGGTCGGCCGGCGTGGATCGTGAAGCTCGGCCGGCGTGGGTCGCGAAGCTCGGCCGGCGTGGGTCGCGAAGGTCGGTCGGCGTGGGTCGTGAAGCTCGGCCGGCGTGGTTCGTGAAGGTCGGCCGGCGTGGGTCGTGAAGCTCGGCCGGCGTGGGTCGCGAAGGTCGGCCGGCGTGGGTCGCGAAGGTCGGTCGGCATGGGTCGTGAAGCTCGGCCGGCGTGGTTCGTGAAGGTCGGCCGGCGTGGGTCGCGAAGCTCGGCCGGCGTGGGTCGCGAAGGTCGGTCGGCATGGGTCGTGAAGCTCGGCCGGCGTGGGTCGTGAAGCTCGGCCGGCGTGGGTTGGGAAGCTCGGCCGGCGTGGGTCGCGAAGGTCGGCCGGCGTGGGTTGGGAAGCTCGGCCGGCTTGGGGCGCGAAGGCTGGCCTGCGTGGGTCGTGAAGGTCGGCCGGCGTGGGTCGCGAAGCTATGCCGGCGTGGGTCGGGAAGGTCGGCCGGCGTGGGTCGCAAAGCTCGGCCGGCGTGGGTTGGGAAGCGCGGCCGGCGTGGGTCGGGAAGGTCGGCCGGCGTGGGTCACAAAGCTCGGCCGGCGTGGGTCGCGAAGCTCGGCCGGCGTGGGTCGTGAAGCTCGGCCGGCGTGGGTCGTGAAGCTCGGCCGGCGTGGGTCGCGAAGCTCGGCCGACGTGGGTCGTGAAGGTCGGCCGGCATGGGTTGTGAAGCTCGGCCGGCGTGGGTCGCGAAGCTCGGCCGGCGTGGGTCGTGAAGGTCGGCCGGCGTGGGTTGTGAAGCTCGGCCGGCGTGGGTCGCGAAGCTCGGCCGGCGTGGGTCGTGAAGGTCGGCCGGCGTGGGTCGCGAAGGTCGGCCAGCGTGGGTCGTGAAGGTCGGCCGGCGTGGGTCGCAAAGCTCGGCCGGCGTGGGTCGCAAAGCTCGGCCGGCGTGGGTCGTGAAGGTCGGCCGGCGTGGGTCGCGAAGGTCGGCCAGCGTGGGTCGTGAAGGTCGGCCGGCGTGGGTTGGGAAGGTCGGCCGGCGTGGGTTGGGAAGGTCGGCCGGCGTGGGTCGTGAAGGTCGGCCGGCGTGGGTCGTGAAGGTCGGCAGGCGTGGGTCGCGAAGCTCGGCCGGCGTGGGTCGCAAAGCTCGGCCGGCGTGGGTCACGAAGGTCGGCCGGCGTGGGTCGCGAAGGTCGGCCGGCGTGGGTCGTGAAGCTCGGCCGGCGTGGGTCGCGAAGCTCGGCCGGCGTGGGTCGCGAAGGTCGGCCGGCGTGGGTCACGAAGCTCGGCCGGCGTGGGTCGCGAAGGTCGGCCGGCGTGGGTCGTGAAGCTCGGCCGGCGTGGGTCGGGAAGCTCGGCCGGCGTGGGTCGGGAAGGTCGGCCGGCGTGGGTCGCGAAGCTCGGCCGGCGTGGGTCGCGAAGCTCGGCCGGCGTGGGTCGCAAAGCTCGGCCGGCGTGGGTCGCGAAGGTCGGCCGGCGTGGGTCGGGAAGGTCGGCCGGCGTGGGTCGCAAAGCTCGGCTGGCGTGGGTCGCAAAGCTCGGCCGGCGTGGGTCGCAAAGCTCGGCCGGCGTGGGTCGGGAAGGTCGGCCGGCGTGGGTCGGGAAGGTCGGCCGGCTTGGGGCGCGAAGGCTGGCCGGCGTGGGTCGTGAAGGTCGGCCGGCGTGGGTCGTGAAGCTCGGCCGGCGTGGGTCGGGAAGGTCGGCCGGCGTGGGTCGGGAAGGTCGGCCGGCTTGGGGCGCGAAGGCTGGCCGGCGTGGGTCGTGAAGGCTGGCCGGCGTGGGTCGTGAAGGTCGGCCGGCGTGGGTTGGAAAGCTCGGCTGGCGTGGGTCGCGAAGCTCGGCCGGCGTGGGTCGGGAAGGTCAGCCGGCGTGGGTCGCAAAGCTCGGCCGGCGTGGGTTGGGAAGGTCGGCCGGCTTGGGGCGCGAAGGCTGGCCGGCGTGGGTCGTGAAGGTCGGCCGGCTTGGGGCGCGAAGGCTGGCCGGCGTGGGTCGTGAAGGTCGGCCGGCGTGGTTCGTGAAGCTCGGCCGACGTGGGTCGTGAAGCTCAGCCGGCGTGGGTCGTGAAGGTCGGCCGGCGTGGGTCGTGAAGCTCGGCCGACGTGGATCGTGAAGCTCGGCCGGCGTGGGTCGTGAAGCTCGGCCGGCGTGGGTCGTGAAGCTCGGCCGGCGTGGGTCGTGAAGCTCGGCCGGCGTGGGTCGCGAAGCTCGGCCGGCGTGGGTCGTGAAGCTCGGCCGGCATGGATCGTGAAGCTCGGCCGGCGTGGGTCGTGAAGCTCGGCCGGCGTGGGTCGCGAAGCTCGGCCGGCGTGGGTCGTGAAGCTCGGCCGGCATGGATCGTGAAGCTCGGCCGGCGTGGGTTGGGAAGCTCGGCCGGCGTGGGTCGCGAAGGCCGGCCGGCGTGGGTCGCGAAGGCCGGCCGGCGTGGGTCGCGAAGCTCGGCCGGCGTGGGTTGGGAAGGTCGGGCAGCGTGGGTCGCGAAGCTCGGCCGGCGTTGGTCGTGAAGCTCGGCCGGCGTGGGTTGGGAAGGTCGGGCAGCGTGGGTCGCGAAGCTCGGCCGGCGTTGGTCGTGAAGCTCGGCCGGCGTGGGTCGTGAAGCTCGGCCGGCGTGGGTCGGGAAGATCGGGCAGCGTGGGTCGCGAAGCTCGGCCGGCGTTGGTCATGAAGCTCGGCCGGCGTGGGTTGGGAAGGTCGGGCAGCGTGGGTTGGGAAGCTCAGCCGGCATGGATCGTGAATGTCGGCCGGCGTGGGATACGAAGGTCGGCCGGCGTGGGTCGTGAAGCTCGGCCGGCGTGGGTCGCGAAGGTCGGCCGGCGTGGGTTGGGAAGCTCAGCCGGCGTGGGTTGGGAAGCTCAGCCGGCATGGGTCGCGAAGCTCGGCCGGCGTGGGTCGTGAAGCTCGGCCGGCGTGGGTCGTGAAGCTCGGCCGGCGTGGGTCGCGAAGCTCGGCCGGCGTGGGTCGCGAAGCTCGGCCGGCGTGGGTCGCGAAGCTCGGCCGGCGTGGGTCGCGAAGCTCGGCCGGCGTGGGTCGCGAAGCTCGGCCGGCGTGGGTCGCGAAGCTCGGCCGGCGTGGGTCGTGAAGCTCGGCCGGCGTGGGTCGCGAAGGTCGGCCGGCGTGGGTCGTGAAGCTCGGCCGGCGTGGGTCGTGAAGCTCGGCCGGCGTGGGTCGTGAAGCTCGGCCGGCGTGGGTCGTGAAGCTCGGCCGGCGTGGGTCGTGAAGCTCGGCCGGCGTGGGTCGTGAAGCTCGGCCGGCGTGGGTCGCGAAGCTCGGCCGGCGTGGGTCGTGAAGCTCGGCCGGCGTGGGTCGTGAAGCTCGGCCGGCGTGGGTCGTGAAGCTCGGCCGGCGTGGGTCGTGAAGCTCGGCCGGCGTGGGTCGCGAAGCTCGGCCGGCGTTGGTCGTGAAGCTCGGCCGGCGTTGGTCGTGAAGCTCGGCCGGCGTGGGTTGGGAAGGTCGGCCGGCGTGGGTCGCGAAGCCCCTTAAATGTCACTATCGTCCCTGCTTCCACCACCTCCTCCGGTAGCAAGTTCCAGGCACCCACTACCCTCTGCGTAAAAAGCTAGCGTCGTACATCTACTCTAAACCTTGCCCCTCTCACCTTAAACCTATGCCCCCTAGTAATTGACCCCTCTACCCTGGGGAAAAGCCTCTGACTATCCACTCTGTCTATGCCCCTCATAATTTTGTATACCTCTATCAGGTCTCCCCTCAACCTCCTTCGTTCCAGTGAGAACAAACCGAGTTTATTCAACCGCTCCTCATAGCTAATGCCCTCCATACCAGTCAACATTCTGGTAAATCTCTTCTGCACCCTCTCTAAAGCCTTCACATCCTTCTGGTAGTGTGGCGACCAGAATTGAACACTATACTCCAAGTGTGGCCTAACTAAGGTTCTATACAGTTGCAACATGACTTGCCAATTCTTATACTCAATGCCCCGGCCAATGAAGGCAAGCATGCCGTATGCCTTCTTGACTACCTTCTCCACCTGTGTTGCCCCTTTCAATGACCTGTGGACCTGTACTCCTAGATCTCTTTGACTTTCAATACTCTTGAGGGTTCTACCATTCACTGTATATTCCCTACCTGCATTAGACCTTCCAAAATGCATTACCTCACATTTGTCCGGATTAAACTCCATCTGCCATCTCTCCGCCCAAGTCTCCAAACAATCTAAATCCTGCTGTATCCTCTGACAGTCCTCATCGCTATCTGCAATTCCACCAACCTTTGTGTCGTCTGCAAACTTACTAATCAGGCCAGTTACATTTTCCTCCAAATCATTTATATATACTACAAAGAGCAAAGGTCCCAGCACTGATCCCTGTGGAACACCACTGGTCACAGCCCTCCAATTAGAAAAGCATCCTTCCATTGCTACTCTCTGCCTTCTATGACCTAGCCAGTTCTGTATCCACCTTCCCAGCTCACCCCTGATCCCGTGTGACTTCACCTTTTGTACTAGTCTACCATGAGGGACCTTGTCAAAGGCCTTACTGAAGTCCATATAGACAACATCCACTGCCCTACCTGCATCAATCATCTTAGTGACCTCCTCGAAAAACTCTATCAAGTTAGTGAGACACGACCTCCCCTTCACAAAACCATGCTGCCTCTCACTAATGCGTCCATTTGCTTCCAAATGGGAGTAGATCCTGTCTCGAAGAATTCTCTCCAGTAATTTCCCTACCACTGAAGTAAGGCTCACTGGCCTGTAGTTACCTGGATTATCCTTGCTACCCTTCTTAAACAGAGGAACAACATTGGCTATTCTCCAGTCCTCCGGGACATCCCCCGAAGACAGCGAGGATCCAAAGATTTCCGTCAAGGCCTCAGCAATTTCCTCTCCAGCCTCCTTCAGTATTCTGGGGTAGATCCCATCAGGCCCTGGGGACTTATCTACCTTAATATTTTTTAAGACACCCAACACCTCGTCTTTTTGGATCTCAATGTGACCCAGGCTATCTACACACCCTTCTCCAGACTCAACATCTACCAATTTCTTCTCTTTGGTGAATACTTTACAGAATACTGGGCTAATGGTAAGATTCTTGGCAGTGTGGATGAGCAGAGAGATCTCAGTGTCCATGTACAGAGATCCCTGAAAGTTGCCACCCAGGTTGAGGGGGTTGTTAAGAAGGCGTACGGTGTGTTAGCTTTTATTGGTAGAGGGATTGAGTTTAGGAGCCATGAGGTCAGGTTGCAGTTATACAACACACTGGTGCGGCCGCATTTGGAGTATTGCGTGCAATTCTGGTCGCCGCATTATAGGAAGGATGTGGAAGCATTGGAAAGGTTGCAGAGGAGATTTACCAGAATGTTGCCTGGTATGGAGGGAAGATCTTATGAGGAAAGGCTGAGGGACTTGAGGCTGTTTTCGTTAGAGAGAAGAAGGTTAAGAGGTGACTTAATTGAGGCATACAAGATGATCAGAGGATTGGAAGGGTGGACAGTGAGAGCCTTTTTCCTCGCATGGTGATGTCTAGCACGAGGGGGACATGGCTTTAAATTGAGGGGAGATAGATATAGGACAGATGTCAGAGGTAGGGTCATTACTCAGAGAGTAGTAAGGGCGTGGAATGCCCTGCCTGCAACAGTAGTGGACTCGCCAACACTAAGGGCATTCAAATGGTCATTGGATAGACATATGGACGACAAGGGAATCGTGTAGATGGGCTTTAGAGTGGTTTCACAGGTCGGCACAACATCGAGGGCCGAAGGGCCTGTACTGCGCTGTAATGTTCTATGTTCTATGTTCTATGTGTGTGTGGGTGGGATGGGGTTAACGGAGCGGGTAGCCGGCAAAGGGATGGTGATAGAAAGGTCAGAGGGTGGTCCCTTCCTGGGGGTCCCCCCCTTCCCGACGCTCGGTCCCTGGGTCGGGTATCCAATACCTGAGTATGAGATATGTCGCAGGCAA
Source organism: Scyliorhinus torazame (assembly GCF_047496885.1). Taxonomy (NCBI): domain Eukaryota; kingdom Metazoa; phylum Chordata; class Chondrichthyes; order Carcharhiniformes; family Scyliorhinidae; genus Scyliorhinus; species Scyliorhinus torazame. Next base: position 18,783,453 of record NC_092707.1, read on the forward strand.
ACCCGAGAGCTTTTTGCTGGTTAGTTGTCCTACATTTCCCACCAGACACGGTTAGAATTGCAATGGCGGCAGGACTAGGCCCCTATGCAACCTCTTAAAATTCCAATTTAAGGGCATTAATTGACCTCTGAGCAGGAAGACCCCTCCCCCGCCCCACTGAACTCATCTCCGGGGGGGGGGGGGGGGACACATTCTGTCATAATATTCAAACATACATCATAACACATACATAATGATAGACAGACCAACGGACCAATTAGCACACATAACACAACAGCCAATCACAGACAAGAGCAGACACAGTATAGGACAAGAAACGCGACACTTCCTGGGCAGTCCATCTGGAGACGGCACAGGGCCAGGACCTCATTCGCAAGACACTCACACAGTCACAACGTGCTGAGTACCAAGTTTGATGTATAAATAGTTTCATAGAATAAAACTGCGTTGTACCAATCGCAACCGTGTTGGTTCGTCTGTACCTCAGAGCACCCAACACCTCCTGGTACCAGTGAGTGAATCGATACCTACCGGCAAATCTGCCATCCTGAGCCATGGACACCCTCAACAAACCGCAGCCGTTGCAAGTCGCTGGGAACCTGGGCACCAACTGGAAGCTCTTCAAGCAGCGATTCGAACTGTTCATGCGAGCCAACAAAAAACAGGGCGCCTCGGACGAAACAAAGATTGCCATGCTCCTCACTACCGCAGGTCAGCACGCCATCGACGTATACAACTCCTTGGTGTTCGCGGAAAGCGAGAACAAATCTAAATATGACAAGGTCCTCCTCAAGCTCGACAAGCGCTTCAACGTTGAGGTCAATGAAAGCTTTGAGAGGTATGTCTTTCAGCAGCGCCTGCAAGGTAAGGATGAGCTCTTTCAGTCCTTCCTGACGCACCTGGTCATACTCGCGCAGTCCTGCGGTTACGACACCACCTCAGAGTCCATGATCCGGGACCAGATCGTTTTTGACGTTGCCTCCAGTGGACTACGCCAGCAGCTTCTAAAAAGTAAAGGCCTGACCTTAGCATCTGCAGTGGAAGCCTGTGTCCTGCATGAAAATGCGACCAGCCGCTATGCCCAATTTCAGGCGACCGAATCGGCACGGAGGGGGTCCCACGCGATCGAATCGGCAAGCCAGGCCGCCCACGAGGTCGAACGCATCCAGGCAATCGAGTTTCTCCCAGCCCGCGGCCCGGACGAGGGCGGCCGTTTCACGCGCTTTTTGAGGCCTCCCGCGTTTGTGCACGCCAAAACCTACGGCAACACTGAGGGACGTGCTGCGCAGGCGCGCCCGACGCAAGACCGAACTGCGCATGTGCAGTGGCGTAACGAACGCCATGACGTCATGACGTGCGGCAACTGTGGAGCTGCACATTTAAAAGGGCAATGTCCTGCAAAAAACCCGACAATGCCTACGCTGTGGCAAGATGGGCCACTACGCTGCCTACTGTCGAGCGGCTCAAACTGTGGATCTTCCACATCTCCGACAACCTCGCAGACACGTGCGGACCATCCAGCCTCCACATCACGACATCCAAACCGACGGCACAGATGACCAAGACGCCTTCCGGGTTGCGGTCATTGATGTGAACCGGGTCAACACCATCAATCCGGCCGATGAATGGAGTGCCACCCTGACGGTCAACCGATCGCCGATCACTTTCCGCCTGGACACTGGCGCCTCCGCCAACCTCATAGCATGGTCAGCCTTCTGTGCCATGAAGGTCAGACCACCAATCCAGCCATCCCGGTGCAAGATGGTCGACTACAACGGGAACGTTATCCCGGCCATGGGATCCTGCCAGCTCCAGGTGACACACAAAACACACACGGCCACACTCTCGTTCGAGATAGTTGGCTCATCGAAGGACTCCCTGCTGGGCGCACAGGCATGTAAGGCTCTCCACCTTGTGCAACAAATTCTCTCTCTCTCTCCAGACGGCACGTCTGACTTCCCGGATGCAGAGTTCAACGCACAGCTCCAATCGCTCCTCTCCCACAACCAGGAGGCATTCGAGGGCATGGGAACACTGCCATACACATACCGAATTTGCCTCAAACCGGACGCCATCCCGGTCGTTCACGCACCTCGCAGGGTTCCTGCGCCACTTAAAGACCGCCCCAAGCAGCAGCTGCAGGATCTCCAGGGGTCAGCTCCATGGTGCGTGTCAAGAAGCCCTCTGGCGAGCTCCCCATCTGTATAGACCCCAAAGACCTCAATAAAAATATTATGAGGGAACATTATCCCATACCCAAATGGGAGGAGATCACCAGTGAAATGGCCCAGGCGAAGATATTCACGAAACTGGATGCTTCTAAAGGATTTTGGCAGATCCAACTGGACCCGTCCAGCCGAAAGCTATGTACCTTCAACACCCCTTTCGTCAGATTCTGCTACAACCGGATGCCATTTGGCATCATCTCGGCATCCGAGGTCTTCCATAGAATCATGGAGCAGATGATGGAAGGCATCGAAGGGGTGCGCGTATATGTGGACGATGTCATCATCTGGTCCACCACACCGCAGGAGCACATACATCGTCTCCAACGCGTTTTTGCTCGCATACGGGAAAACGGCCTGCGCCTCAACCGAGCCAAGTGCGCCTTTGGCCAGACCGAATTGAAGTTCCTGGGGGACCACATCTCCCGGTCAGGGGTCCGTCCGGATGCAGACAAGGTGAGCGCCATCACAGCCATGCCGCAGCTGGCCGACAAGAAGGCTGTCCTACGCTTCCTTGGCATGGTCAACTTCCTGGGGAAGTTCATTCCCAACCTTGCCTCCCACACAACGACTCTGCGCCACCTCGTCAGAAAATCCACAGAGTTCCAGTGGCAACACACGCACCAGCTGGAATGGGAGGAGCTCAAACGCAAACGCACTACGGCACCAGTGTTGGCGTTTTTTGACACGTCTCGTGCCACCAAAATGTCAACTGATGCCAGCCAATCCGGCATTGGAGCAGTGCTCCTGCAGAGGGATGACACGTCGTCATGGGCCCCAGTGGCCTAAGCATCGCGGGCCATGACCCCCACAGAGCAGCGCTACGCGCAAATCGAAAAAGAATGCCTGGGCTTGCTAACCGGTTTAGACAAGTGCCACGATTACGTCTATGGTCTTCCACGGTTCACGGTTGAAACTGACCACCGCCCCCTGGTCAGCATAATAAACAAGGACCTGAACGAGATGACCCCCTCGCCTCCAGTGCATCCTACTTAAACTCAGGAGGTACGACTTCCAACTGGTCTACACTCCAGGGAAGGACCTCATCGTGGCGGATGCCCTATCCAGAGCAGTGGGCACGCCGCCAGATGCGGAGGGGTTTGTATGTCAGGTCGAGGCACAGGTGGCTTTTACAGCGGCAAATCTGCCGGCTGACGACTCCAGTCTGGCCCGCATACGCCGAGAGACAGCGGCCGACCCCCTTTTACAGCGAGTGATGCGCCACATGACGGGAGGATGGCTCAAAGGGCAGTGCCCGCAGTTCTATAATGTACGAGACGACCTAGCCATCATTGATGGTGTCCTTCTGAAGCTGGACCGGATTGTGATTCCGCACAGCATGCGCCAGCTGGTTCTCGATCAACTACACAAAGGCCACTTGGGGGTCGAGAAGTGCAGACGGAGGGCCCGAGAGGCGGTATACTGGCCGGGCATCAGTGATGATATTGCCAACATGGTGCTCAACTGTACAACCTGCCAAAGGTTTCAGCCGGCGCAACCTCCTGAGACGCTTCTGCCCCATGAGCTGGTGACGTCCCCCTGGGCGAAGGTGGGTGTCGATCTATTTCACGCGCTCGGCATGGACTATGTCATCATGGTTGACTACTTCTCAAACTACCCAGAAGTCATACGCCTGCACGATTTGACATCGTCTGCTGTCATCAGGGCCTGCAAAGACATCTTTGCTCGCCACGGCATTCCGATGACTATCATGTCGGACAATGGGCCCTGTTTTGCCAGCCATGAATGGTCGTCCTTTGCTGCTTCGTATGGCTTCACACACGTGACGTCCAGCCCTCTGCATCCCCAGTCCAATGGAAAGGCGGAGAAGGGCATTCACATTGCCAAGCGGCTCCTCTGCAAGGCTGCTGCTGCCGGGTCGGACTTCTACCTCGCCCTGCTGGCCTATCGCTCGGCCCCACTCGCCACTGGTCTCTCACCAGCACAGCTGCTGATGGGTCGCAGCCTCAGAACCACTGTGCCTTCCATCCTGGCACCAACAATAGACCATGCTCCGGTACTGCATAGGATGCAACTGCAGCACGATCGGCAGAAGAGATCGTACGACATACGGGCGACTGATCTTCCCTCCCTGGCCCCTGGAGACAACGTCCGCATTCACCTACCAGACGGTGGCTGGTCAGCACCTGCCGAAGTTCTCTGACGTGTGGCTCCCCGCTCGTTCCTGGTACGCATGCCTGATGGATCCGTGTGTAGGCGCAATCGGCGAGCCCTTTGCCTACTTCCACGCTCGCAACGGAACCATACACAGACGCCGTGTCCTCCACTGGTTCCTGATAGCGACTTCGTGGAGCGGCCATATACCATGCCTCTTCTGTCGCCGCCCGTGGCCAGGCTCGCACCTCAGCCGGTGGTTCTCGACCCACCCTTGAGGCGGTCAACCCGAATTCGTCGCCCACCTACTAGACTGGACTTATGAGACTGTTCACACGTCAAAGTTTAGCAACTATTGTATTGTAACATGTTACTGTTTTTCAACTTCTGGGTAGTTTGAGAAGTAGTCAACTATGATGACATAGTCCACGTCGATTTCAGCGGGAGAAGAGCTGGTTAGTCAATTTCAGCGGGGGCAGTGCGGAAGTGATTGCTGGGCGGTAAGTCTCTCCTTTAAAAACACTTGTCTTTGCAGGGGCAGGCCAGTCGATTTTAGCGGGAGAAGAGCTGGTTAGTCAATTTCAGCGGGGGCAGTGCGGAAGTGATTGCTGGGAGGTAAGTCTCTCCTTTAAAAACACTTACCTGGCCCCGTTTTCGGTCCCTCTTTTCTGTTTTTTTTAAATTTTAGTATTTAAGGCGGGAACAGGAAGTTCGACCCGCGGACTTCTGGGAAGACCCTCACCAATAAATCCTGGTGGAGAGGAAACCCGAGACACTACACGTGTAGTGTCTCCCACCCGCCCTCCTCCTCTAACCTAATAATAAAACCCATTGGTGTGAGGTAAGTACCATATTTTATTATTAACACTAAGAAGGTAAGTAAGTGATTTTTACTCATTTTTACTTTTGTACCTTTTTCAAATTGTGTGTGTGTCGGGGGGAAACTGAAGTGACATCACAGAAAAGCTGTGGCCTGAGTGGCTGGTTGGGATTCTACACTAAATTAAAAAATTAAGCATTGGTAACTAATTAAACATAATTACTTAATTATAATTTAGAGGGATATCTAAGCCAGAGATTGGAGAGTACTATATTTAGCTTTCGCATTTCTATTAGAAATCTAGTGCTAGGAAACAGATAGTTAACAGTAACTTTGAAATTTAAAAAAAATATTTTTTTTAAAAAAACATTTAAATTTTAATTTTAATTAATTGACGCAATGTCAGTTAGAGGGGTGCAATGCTCTGACTGTGAGATGTGGCAGGTCCGGGAGGCTTCCAGCGTCCCGGATGGCTTCATCTGCAGAAAGTGTACCCAACTGGAGCTCCTCACAGACCGCATGGTTCGGTTGGAGCAGCAATTGGATGCACTTAGGAGCATTCAGGTGGCGGAAAGCGTCATAGATCGCAGTTATGTAAATGTGGTCACACCCAAGGTGCAGGCAGAGAAATGGGTGACCACCAGAAAGGGCAGGCAGTCAGTGCAGGAGTCCCCTGTGGTTGTCCCCCTCTCGAACAGATATACCCCTTTGGATACTGTCGGGGGGGATAGCCTATCAGGGGAAAACAGCAGCAGCCAGAGCAGTGGCACCACGGCTGGCTCTGATGTTCAGAAGGGAGGGTCAAAGCGCAGAAGAGTAATAGTAATAGGGGACTCTATAGTCAGGGGCACAGATAGGCGCTTCTGTGGACGTGAAAGAGACTCCAGGATGGTATGTTGCCTCCCTGGTGCCAGGGTCCAGGATGTCTCCGAACGGGTAGAGGGTATCCTGAAGGGGGAGGGCAAACAGGCAGAGGTCGTTGTACATATTGGTACTAACGACATAGGCAGGAAGGGGCATGAGGTCCTGCAGCAGGAGTTCAGGGAGCTAGGCAGAAAATTAAAAGACAGGACCTCGAGGGTTGTAATCTCGGGATTACTCCCTGTGCCACGTGCCAGTGAGGCTAGAAATAGGAAGATAGAGCAGCTAAACACGTGGCTAAACAGCTGGTGTAGGAGGGAGAGTTTCCATTATCTGGACCACTGGGAGCTCTTCCGGGGCAGGTGTGACCTGTATAAGAAGGACGGGTTGCATCTAAACCGGAGAGGCATAAATATCCTGGCCGCGAGGTTTGCTAGTGTCACACGGGAGGGTTTAAACTAGTATGGCAGGGGGGTGGGCACGGGAGCAATAGGTCAGAAGGTGAGAGCATTGAGGGAGAACTAGGGAATAGGGACAGTGTGGCTCTGAGGCAGAGCAGACAGGGAGAAGTTGCTGAACACAGCGGGTCTGGTGGCCTGAAGTGCATATGTTTTAATGCAAGAAGTATTACGGGTAAGGCAGATGAACTTAGAGCTTGGATTAGTACTTGGAACTATGATGTTGTTGCCATTACAGAGACCTGGTTGAGGGAAGGGCAGGATTGGCAGCTAAACGTTCCAGGATTTAGATGTTTCAGGCGGGATAGAGGGGGATGTAAAAGGGGAGGCGGAGTTGCGCTACTGGTTCGGGAGAATATCACAGCAGTACTGCGGGAGGACACCTCAGAGGGCAGTGAGGCTATATGGGTAGAGATAAGGAATAAGAAGGGTGCAGTCACAATGTTGGGGGTTTACTACAGGCCTCCCAACAGACAGCGGGAGATAGAGGAGCAGATAGGTAGACAGATTTTGGAAAAGAGTAAAAACAACAGGGTTGTGGTGATGGGAGACTTCAACTTCCCCAATATTGACTGGGACTCACTTAGTGCCAGGGGCTTAGACGGGGCGGAGTTTGTAAGGAGCATCCAGGAGGGCTTCTTAAAACAATATGTAGACAGTCCAACTAGGGAAGGGGCGGTTCTGGACCTGGTATTGGGGAATGAGCCCGGCCAGGTGGTAGATGTTTCACTAGGGGAGCATTTCTGTAACAGTGACCACAATTCAGTAAGTTTTAAAGTACTGGTGGACAAGGATAAGAGTGGTCCTAGGATGAATGTGCTAAATTGGGGGAAGGCTAATTATAACAATATTAGATGGGAACTGAAGAACATAGATTGGGGGCGGATGTTTGAGGGCAAATCAACATCTGACATGTGGGAGGCTTTCAAGTGGCAGTTGAAAGGAATTCAGGACCTGCATGTTCCTGTGAGGAAGAAGGATAAATACGGCAATTTTCGGGAACCTTGGATGACGAGAGATATTGTAGGCCTCGTCAAAAAGAAAAAGGAGGCATTTGTCAGGGCTAAAAGGCTGGGAACAGACGAAGCCTGCGTGGAATATAAGGAAAGTAGGAAGGAACTTAAGCAAGGAGTCAGGAGGGCTAGAAGGGGTCACGAAAAGTCATTGGCAAATAGGGTTAAGGAAAATCCCAAGGCTTTTTACACGTACATAAAAAGCAAGAGGGTAGTCAGGGAAAGGGTTGGCCCACTGAAGGATAGGCAAGGGAATCTATGTGTGGAGCCAGAGGAAATGGGCGAGGTACTAAATGAATACTTTGCATCGGTATTCACCAAAGAGAAGAAATTGGTAGATGTTGAGTCTGGAGAAGGGTGTGTAGATAGCCTGGGTCACATTGAGATCCAAAAAGGCGAGGTGTTGGGTGTCTTAAAAAATATTAAGGTAGATAAGTCCCCAGGGCCTGATGGGATCTACCCCAGAATACTGAAGGAGGCTGGAGAGGAAATTGCTGAGGCCTTGACAGAAATCTTTGGATCCTCGCTGTCTTCAGGGGATGTCCCGGAGGACTGGAGAATAGCCAATGTTGTTCCTCTGTTTAAGAAGGGTAGTAAGGATAATCCCGGGAACTACAGGCCGGTGAGCCTTACTTCAGTGGTAGGGAAATTACTGGAGAGAATTCTTCGAGACAGGATCTACTCCCATTTGGAAGCAAATGGACGTATTGGTGAGAGGCAGCACAGTTTTGTGAAGGGGAGGTCGTGTCTCACTAACTTGATAGAGTTTTTCGAGGAGGTCACTAAGATGATTGTTGCAGGTAGGGCAGTGGATGTTGTCTATATGGACTTCAGTAAGGCCTTTGACAAGGTCCCTCATGGTAGACTAGTACAAAAGGTGAAGTCACACGGGATCAGGGGTGAGCTGGCAAGGTGGATACAGAACTGGCTAGGTCATAGAAGGCAGAGAGTAGCAATGGAAGGATGCTTTTCTAATTGGAGGGCTGTGACCAGTGGTGTTCCACAGGGATCAGTGCTGGGACCTTTGCTCTTTGTAGTATATATAAATGATTTGGAGGAAAATGTAACTGGTCTGATTAGTAAGTTTGCAGACGACACAAAGGTTGGTGGAATTGCAGATAGCGATGAGGACTGTCAGAGGATACAGCAGGATTTAGATTGTTTGGAGACTTGGGCGGAGAGATGGCAGATGGAGTTTAATCCGGACAAATGTGAGGTAATGCATTTTGGAAGGTCTAATGCAGGTAGGGAATATACAGTCAATGGTAGAACCCTCAAGAGTATTGAAAGTCAAAGAGATCTAGGAGTACAGGTCCACAGGTCATTGAAAGGGGCAACACAGGTGGAGAAGGTAGTCAAGAAGGCATACGGCATGCTTGCCTTCATTGGCCGGGGCATTGAGTATAAGAATTGGCAAGTCATGTTGCAGCTGTATAGAACCTTAGTTAGGCCACACTTGGAGTATAGTGTTCAATTCTGGTCGCCACACTACCAGAAGGATGTGGAGGCTTTAGAGAGGGTGCAGAAGAGATTTACCAGAATGTTGCCTGGTATGGAGGGCATTAGCTATGAGGAGCGGTTGAATAAACTCGGTTTGTTCTCACTGGAACGAAGGAGGTTGAGGGGAGACCTGATAGAGGTATACAAAATTATGAGGGGCATAGACAGAGTGGATAGTCAGAGGCTTTTCCCCAGGGTAGAGGGGTCAATTACTAGGGGGCATAGGTTTAAGGTGAGAGGGGCAAGGTGTAGAGTAGATGTATGAGGCAAGTTTTTTACGCAGAGGGTAGTGGGTGCCTGGAACTCGCTACCGGAGGAGGTGGTGGAAGCAGGGACGATAGTGACATTTAAGGGGCATCTTGACAAATACAAGAATAGGATGGGAATAGAGGGATACGGTCCCAGGAAGTGTAGAAGATTGTAGTTTATTCGGGCAGCATGGTCGGCACGGGCTTGGAGGGCCGAAGGGCCTGTTCCTGTGCTGTACATTTCTTTGTTCTTTGTTCTTTGTTTGTTTTATCGTTCCAGATCTCATTTGATCGGACCACATTTCAACGTTGTTCTTCTTTTGTTATGGTACAACCTCGTTAGCATGTCACACCTGACATCGCCCCTTGTATATAGTTAAGCCCCATGTACATGATGTAAATATTACGCACACACACCTTTAGCTGCACTCAGGACACATTGATATTTATAACCACATAGGCACATAATCTTGTAAAAAAGGGGGGATGTCATGATATTCAAACATACATCATAACACATACATAATGATAGACAGACCAATGGACCAATTAGCACACATAACACGACAGCCAATCACAGACAAGAGCAGACACAGTATAAGACAAGAAACACAACACTTCCTGGGCAGTCCATCTGGAGACAGCACAGGGCCAGGATCTCATTAGCAAGACACTCACACAGTCACAACGTGCTGAGTACCAAGTCAGATGTGTAAATAGTTAGTTGGAATAAAACTGCGTTGCACCAATCGCAACCGTGTTGGTTCGTCTGTATATCAGAGCACCCAACACCTCACATTCCATTTCCGCCAACATCCCCTTATATGGCTCAATATCATATTTTGTCTTGGAATGCTCTGGCGAAGCTTATTTTATTACATTAAAGGCGTTGTATAATCGGAGGCGGAGCATTGCGGAGGCCCCGGAGAGTACCAGGTCGGGCCCGCTAATGGTGTTTGCGTGTGTTCCGGTACGCATCGACGCCGCTGTCGAGATGACGGATTACAGCAATTTGGCATCAAATCGGCATCCACCACAATTATAGCGTCGGAACCTATTCTCCGCCCAATCGCATTCGCGATTTCGCTGCCAGCCAATGGCGGATCCCGCTCCTTTCATTTACATAGAGCCGTTCGCAACCTCAAGATGTCCCCAAGTGTTGTCCAGCCAATAAAGTACTGACTGAGTTCTGAAATTGACGCCATCACGGCTGACACTAAACTAGGGAACTATTCCTCCACCAAACTAAACTTCCACCTCCGCATTCACATATCACTGCTGCATATGTCCAGGTCACCTTTTAATCAAGGCCGCCGATAACTCCCTTCTCCCCATTTTACAGAATGGACATGTGTAAATGGTTAAATCTGCAGCAACCAAACCCCACCTCAACTGGAGAGAAAGTTCTAAATCAGAACACTGAATCTTCAAACCCACATTCATGGTTACAATGTGTAGAGGACAATGGATACTTCTACAACATTTACAAAACAATAGTCAATCAAGATACCATCATAGCCTAAAAGAGCAAAGGTCCAAGATTAGATTACTGTACTGCCTTAACAAACGTACCAAAATAAAGATGTATCATTTGTAATAGACACAGACAGGTAATAGTCTCCAAACTCACCTTGTGTGGCCTGATGGCTCACTCAGGGCGGAAACATTGTGGGCTGTCTGGCAGCTGAAAGCATTCTTGACTGAAGAGGGATATTTGCTTCTATGCCACACGGCTATCGGGAGGTGTTGCTCATCAGGGTTTGTACAGTTCATTTCTAACTGCAGGTTTTTCTTTGTTGTTCATTGGACGCGGAGGTTGCTGACAAGGCCGGTATTCATTGCCCAGAGGGTTAGAGGACCAGCTGAATAGTTTCAGAGAAACTTGTTGAGGTATAAATGTCGGTTTTGAAATTAGGAGGATTCCCGCGACTTTCTGACACCGAGGGTGGTGAGTGCCTGGAACGCGTTGCCAGGGGAGGTTGTGGAAGCAGATACATTAACGGCGTTCAAAAGGCATCTCGACAAATACATGGATAGGATGGGTAGAGAGGGATATGGCACAAGGTAGTGCTGAGGGTTTTGGCAAAGGTTAATATCATGACCAGTGCAGGCTCGGAGGGACGAAGGGCCTGTTCCTGTGCTGTATTGTTCTTTGTTATAGAATCATAGAATTTACACTGCAGACGGAGGCCATTCGGCCCATCGAGTCTGCACCGGCCCTTGGAAAGAGCAGCCCACTTACGCCCACACCTCCACCCCATCCCCACAACCCAGTAACCCCAGCTAACCTAAGGGCAATTTAGCATGGCCAATCCACCTAACCTGCACATCTTTGGACTGTGGGAGGAAACCGGAGCACCCGGAGGAAACCCACGCAGACACAGGGAGAATGTGCAGACCCCGCACAGACAGTGACCTAAACCGGGTATTGAACCTGGTACCCTGGAGCTGTGAAGCAACAGTGCTAACCACTGTGCTACCGTGCCGCCCTCTCCATTCTTTATATAGTCCCATTGTTATCCTTTGTGCCCACCCGAACAGTGCCTCAGTTTAATGCCTGATCCCAGAAATAGCATGTTAAACAATGCAGTGCTCCTTCATTCATGCTTAGACCCTTAAGAAGGTGAGAGTGAGACGCCTTCTTGAACTACTGCAGTCCGTGTGGTATCGGTGCACCCACAGTGCTGTTTGACCCAGAGACAGTGAGGGTACGGCAATGGTGTGCGTGACTTGGCGAGGAGCAAAACGCCGTGTGCTTGCAAGGAGTTGATGCCACACATCTTGCAGGTGGTACACACTGCTGCCACTGTACAACAATATTGAAATAAAAGCAGAAAATACTGAGATGGAGTCCAGCAGATTGCTATCTGAATGAGTACAGTTCAGCTCAGATCCACTAGCCAAGTTAAAGAGGCAGCTCTCAATATCTGTCATTCAATTTTTGGATTGGATTAATTCCTGGAATACATTATTATGCTAAAGGTATAGGGCAAAATGTTTCACCTCGCACTGCGGGTAGCGGAGTTTCCGATGAGGCGGTGAATCCAGTGTTGTGAAGAAAAGGAGCTGACCTGTTTGATTGATTGATTGATTGTCACACATACCGAAGTACAGTGAAAAATATTTTTCTACAGCCAAGGGAACGTGCACAGTACTTACACAGTGGACAAAAAGAATAATCAACAAAGTATGTTGACAAATAGGACATCGACAAATAGTGATTGGTTACAGTGCGGAACAAGGGGCCAAACAAAGCAAATACATGAGCAAGAGCAGCATAGGGCGTCGTGAATAGTGTTCTTACAGGGAACAGATCAGTCCGAGGGGGAGTCGTTGAGGAGTCTTGTAGCTGTGGGGAAGAAGCTGTTCCTATGTCTGGATGTGCGGGTCTTCAGACTTCTGTACCTTCAGGCTGATGGAAGGGTCTGGAAGAGGTCATAGCCTGGGTGAGAGGGGTCTCTGACAATGCCTCCTGCCTTCCTGAGGCAGCAGGCGGAGTAGACAGAATCAATGGGAGGGTGGCAAGCTTGTGTGATGTGTTGGGCTGAGCTCATCACACTTTGCAGTTCCTTGTGATCTTGGGCCGAGCAGTTGCCGAGCAGTTGTCATAACCAATGCTCTGGGCCCCCGCTGGCGTGGGATCGAGGTTCATGCCCCACGCCAGCAGGACGATGCATCCAGTTAGCTGGCCGAGCACCGTATTTTCCTGGCCCGCGTTATTCTCCGGTCCTCTGGGACGTCAATTACATTGGCAAGAATTGCTGCTGGTTCTGACAAATGTGGCCATGATGCAATGGACCATGTGGTGGGCCAACGGGGGGTAACTCTTGAAGGGAGTTGCCCCCAAAGTCCATCCGAGGGGCACCCCATCCACCCACAATGCAAGACCTACCACCCCACCCCCACCAGATCGCCCTGAAGTGGGAAATGGTTCAGAAGGGCACTTGGCACAGAAGATGGCTGCCTGACACACAAGATGGAGACACAGAGAATAAAGCAGACATAACTGATGCCTGGAGCCCAGCGGGGTGCCAGTAAGACAGATAGGAACAGATCCAGGATAAAGGGAGCCAGACAGGAAGATTAAGAAATATATAAATGCGGGACACCACTTGAATAAAGCTGACTTCTGCCAAGGTGTACACAATGATATGCTAATACGAATGTCTTGTGCGATTTTCTAAAACAAAGGGACAATCGATACTGCTTTCCTGCTGCTACCTGTAACCTGTAAAACCTCTTTAACTATAACCATGTGTAATGGCAAAATGCTTACAAATAGCGATGTACAATCTATAAAATGTTTAAAGATAACAAGGTGATAATTGTTTTGCATCTGGGCCCATTGTGAACCCAAAGTATCAAATGAATGACTGCCATTCAAACCACGAGAAAGGCTGGCTACCGTACGTACGCTTTCTCCCGAAGCTTCGTGCAACAATAAACTGCCCTAATTGGACACAGCAAGTCTGACTCCTGAAGTGGTTGATTTCCCCACAGCACATTGGCGTAGTCGGCAGGATCTTACTTCTGGTGAGTTCCGATCGAAGGCCTCGATCGGAAAGCCGGGGTAAAGATCGTTTCGAATCTGCAGGAGTCAGACAGGTCAAAAGGTGCAGTTTAAAATAAGGTACCTATAGTGATAAGCATAGTGATATAAGTCTTGACTGTATAGTGACATGATAATAGATCAGGTTTGGTACTAACTGCTGATAGTATTAAGGATTTGTGGCTTGTGCTGATCAACAAACGGACAAGGTAGTGCTGCCCCAAACGCCCAGCCTTAGACTGGCTGTCGAGAGGAGGAATCTCCCATGCGAAGGTCAGGATTTGAAGTGGATATTGAGGCACCAAAGGCACTAAGGATTGTGAAGCACAAGTGGCAGAAATCGGCTCACCCCGAACTCTGTAGTGGCGAACAAACGCAGAGTTCTTGTATGAAGGTAGAGCCTAAGTTGGGTACTGGGCTGTCCAATGTCTTATTAGCGGTGCGGAAAAGGAGCTGATCAACTCTGACCTAGAGCCGAATTCCGGTGGGGAAGCACGTTGCCGAGGCGGTAATAGTGGACACCGTGAGTATAAGTCAAACCCTGAGAGAGGGTAGCGGTAGCGCGGCGCTGGAATAGTAATAGTGGCTGGGGGGTAATGGAGTCCCTTCAGTAGAGAGCACACTTTACTCATAGTAACCGGGGGTATTGAAGTCTGTGAGATGGCAGGCAATGATATAAAAAGGGGATCTGCAGGTTCTCTTATCGAGACATATATGACAGACAGACAAGCGTTGATAGAAAAGATGAAGAAGGACGGCTGGGTCACTTCCCAGACCTTAGAACAACAGAGGGGCTGGATAGACAAAGAGAAGAGAAACAAGAATAACAAGATAGGGATAATGTTAGTCCATCAGTTAGCAGGACTAATTGAACAAGTAGGCACGACAAAGAGAAGATCAGGGAATTAGTAAGGGAACTGGAGAAACACAACCACGTGTTGAGAGAAAACAAGGAAGGGGGGAAACCGATCCCCTAACCCCTTACGAGCCCACACAGCAGGGGCCAACCGCCCCTCCGGTTGTGTGGGGTGCGTTAGAATACAATTTAGCGCCAGTAACCCGAGGGGGAACAGATGCGCAGCCAAAAGCGAATTATAAACCCTTTACCCCAGGTGAGAGACAGCAGATAATGGCTTCCCTGGGCAAATTACAACCCAGAAGCACAAACACCAAATTCTGGGAAGAATTAGACACAATCTGGGTAGGACACCAGTTACACCGAAGAGACGTACACCAGCTGGTCAGGGCAGCCTGTCCAGCAGTTAAGTGGAGGCAGGTAGCTGGCGGACCCGCCACTCCTGCAGCCCAGGATTATAACGGGGGATGGTGGACACATGCCGTCACTTTAACAGCAGAGATAGATGCATAGCAGGACCCCTTCGCCCAATTTAAAACGGAAATCCAGAGAGTGTTAGGGAACGCTCCCACTAACTGGAGCAAGATCACTACCACAAGACAGCAGAAAGGGGAAGGAGCTTCTGAATACGGGGAACGATTATTCTACGTGTACCAAGAGTGCTCAGGGCAAGGGAACCCATGCCGTGGGGATCGGGCGTTCATCCAAGCTTTGAAAGATGGACTCTCTAGTGCCCACCAGGCTATCCTAAAAATGGGAGTGATTATGTCCCAGGATTACGACGAGTTGGTAGAGTGGGCTAGCGGTGTACAGGTAGAGGAGACCTCCCAGGTCAGAGCAAGACCAGAAAGAGTAGCAACCCCCAGTAATGGGAACTGGGCCAAGCCGAAACTGACCTGCCACAATTGTGGCCGGCAGGGGCACTATGCGAGGGACTGCGGGGCCCCACAGAAAGGAGACAGACCAGGAGACAGTGGGAAGCATTGCAGCCACTGTAATAAGTACGGACACTCAGAGGCAGTGTGTTGGGAGAAGCATGGGAGACCCCCGACCCGATCCAGGACCACCACAGAACCGGAGGGATCACGGAACCTCCGAGGTCAGCAGGGCTGACTGTCTGCAGCCCCCACTCACAAAGGTAAAAAGGAGGGAAGGATTTATGTGTCTGCACTAGTAGGGGGCAGACAATGTGAGATGCTAGTGGACACAGGAGCGTCCATATCTGTTACCAACCTACCCTTACCTCATACAAACAAAATGATTCACCTAACTGGGATA
This sequence comes from Scyliorhinus torazame, assembly GCF_047496885.1. Lineage (NCBI taxonomy): Eukaryota > Metazoa > Chordata > Chondrichthyes > Carcharhiniformes > Scyliorhinidae > Scyliorhinus > Scyliorhinus torazame. The sequence goes on from NC_092707.1 coordinate 18,799,376, forward strand.
GGAGGGAACAAAACACCCGCCTACCTGAGCGAAACCACGTTAGTAGAAATAATTAATTTGTATATACCCATGAGATTCTATGTATGCCAAAATAACGAGGGGACAATAATGGGAAATGATTTAATGAAGGAATATAAAGTTTTAATAGATTGTGGAAAGGGAGAATTGATTTGGCCAAGACAGGACGGTTGGAAAACTAAAATAGGGAAACTTACAAATCACTTGGAAACCATAAGGTCAGGAAGGATTGGCGGAGGTCAATCCACGCAAGTAGCTGAACTAGTGGCGCTCACACTGGCACTGGGGTTATCTGAGGAAAAAACCGTGAACATATACACGGATAGCCGATATACATTTGGAATTATACGTGATTACAAGACAACATGGGGAAGGAGAGGGTTCATAACCACTGGCGGAACCCCTATCAAACATCAGCAAAGAATTAAGGCGCTATTAAAAGCCAGTGAGAAACTCCGAGAAGCCGCAGTAATCAACATTAAAGCGCACCAGAAGGAGCCAGGAAGAGACAACCCGGATTGGTTGAATTTCAAAGGAAACCAAGCAGCTGATGCAGCAGCACAACTGGCTCTGGAACAAAAACAATTGGTGAGCTACCAATAGCAGCTACAGAACCAGTAGAAGAAGATATAGGTATTAGGGAATTACAGGAGAACACCCCAAGTGACGAGAGAGAGAGACGGGAAGGGCAGGGTGCAGCCAAAGGGGCTGATAATGTTTGGAGACGAGAGGATAAGGTGATAGCACCGGAATGCAGACAGAACACCCTATTGGAATTACACCATGGGCTCTCGCATGTGGGTAGAGAGGCCATGATAACCAGATTAGGAAGAGAATGGTGGTGGAAAGGGATGGGAAGAGACATAGCCCGACACTGCCACCGATGCGTGATATGTGCACAACACAACCCTGGTAAACCCATAAAAATTAAAATGGGACAGCAACCCAGACCCAAGGGACCCTGGGAACACCTGCAAATGGATTTCACAGGGCCACTACCACAATCCCATGGAAAAACTTATTGTCTGGCCATCATAGACCAATTCACACGGTGGGTAGAAGCATTCCCTACCAGAAATTGTACCGGTACCACGGTAGCCAGAATATTGGCAGAGGAAGTAATCCCTAGATGGGGAGTGCCCCTACAAATTGATTCGGACCAGGGGACACACTTCACTGGGAAAGTGATGAAAACAGTATGTAAGCTGATGGGGATAAAACAAAAATTCCATATCCCCTATCATCCACAGAGTTCTGGGATGGCGGAACGTATGACTAGAACACTTAAGAGTACATTAGCTAAAGCCATGCAAACATCGGGAAAAATGTGGACAGAGGTATTGTCCACTCTACTAATGAGGCTAAGAGCTACCACAAACCGGACAACCGGATTAACCCCTTATGAGCTGATGACAGGACGGGCGATGCAATTACCAGAAAGCATCATAACAGGTGGGACCGATGTAGGTCCGCTAAAAGACAGAATCAGGAGATATGTTTTGGAACTGAGCACAAACTCAGCTAAAAGGGATGCGCAAATTCGTAAAAGACAATCAGGAACAAAAAGACACACAAAAGGAGTTTGAAATATTCCCTGATGTCCCAGCAGCGGGGAGTCGCGTCCTAATAAAAACACTTCCTGTTAAGCCAGGATTTGCCCTAAAATGGAATGGGCCATATGAAGTCATAATTAGTGGAGACACCTGTGCCTGTATTGACATAAGAGGGAAGGGAACATGGAAACACTAGACCCAGCTAAAATCGTATAAACCTGAACATGAATGAACTAATCCGATTGCTTTCCCCCAAACACAGGAGGAGACCGCGAGCGAAGGCCCAGTGTACTCGGAAAGTGTAGAACTGTTCTGTAACCAAGCATACAGACAGATTATAAACTATAGTGTTAGAATTGATACTTGCTCGTTGTAAAAATGTGTGTAACCACGGGTGTGATTATGATACTTTGCATTGTCGCGACTGTAAATTTGACTGGGCTAGAGGATCATCTATTTTTACAAAGCCCACATAAACTTACACGGGAATCGAACTGTATGCTACCCATTAGCGCAGTCGGTAGAAGCCCTATTTGTAGCCACCCCTGGGTGGATCCCGAGCAATTTATATATAGTTGATACATCAGGTGCACCCTGTAAGGGAGAAGTCGGAAAGTATAAAAAGGGGATACAGGGGAGATGTGTGAAACTTGTAAATCCCACCGACTCTGGGGGCGAGGAGCTCCAAAAGGAGGGAGGGAAAGCTGGTCAAGATACAGCAAGCTATCCGCTTTGTTTCACAGGGCAGGGATGGGGATGTGCCTATGCCCAGGTCCCCACAAATAATTCCTGCATACAGATGCAGTGCATCCGCCAGCATTGTCGGGTTAATAAAGGACAGGTTACTTGCACCTGCAATGAACTAAAATGCCTGAACATAATCGCAGGAAGACAGCTCCTGTGTGGGCAGTGCAATGGGAGTCACGTAAGCTCAGCCACATGGACATACCCGTTTGATACTTACCAGGTGGTGGAATCCAACGGGGAGTCAGGGGAACCGAGAAATTGGGAATACAGGCAGACTCATAATCAGGGCACTACATGCTACCGGGCAAAGGAGGGATGTGTGTTCCTCTTCAATGGAACGTACTCGACAGAAACACTACATCTCCCAGGCCTTTTTGCAGTGGGAACCATAGGACCACTCACCGTACCATGCCCTCAGAAGGGACATATTCGGAGAAGAATAGTGACCCGGGCTATCAGCAAGGAATTCTGCGCTGATTGGGGAACCCCGGGCACATTAGGATCATCCCTGGGGTACGGGTTCCTCGGGACTCTATCTCTGGGGGGAGCAGCAGGAGTGATTAGTGCTAAGAACAGAAATGTAATTGTTTGTGGATTAACAATCTTGGGAAACAGTACCTCAAAAGCGCTAGAGGCTGTCAACCAAGAAATGGTTGAACTCAGATTATATGCACAACAGACACGGTATGCAGTAGACTACCAGTTAGCCCAACAAGGGGGAGTGTGTACAATCATAGGAGATACATGTATAACCCATGTCATAGACGAATCCTATAATATTACAGAGGCCATTCACAATATCAGGGAACAACTGGATAACTTCAGACAGGGACCCGCAAAAGGAAGTAGCTGGCTAGAGTGGCTAGTGGGAAATATCTGGGGACCCTATTTAATACACGGACTGGTCATGTTCATATCGGTCGCACTGGTGTGCTGCCTTAGCTTTGGGTGTCTAAAAATCTGCTGTAGTACCGTAACAAAGGTTGTGTCAGGAGCCAGTGTCACCCTTAACGGACCAACAATATTCCCCGAAGACTCCAGGAGATGCGGTGAAAGACGGGAAGTTGTGGACCTGTACCTATGAGAGGTACCATGGTGTTGGTCTACGGGGCTGTTGGGGCGACAACAGCCCGGACCAAAAGGAGGGATTGAAGTGGGAAATGGTTCAGAAGGGCACTTGGCACAGAAGATGGCTGCCTGACACACAAGATGGAGACACAAAGAATAAAGCAGACATAACTGATGCCTGGAGTCCAGCGGGGTGCCAGTGGGACAGATAGGAACAGATCCAGGATAAAGGGAGCCAGACAGGAAGATTAAGAAATGCATAAATGCGGGACACCACTTGAATAAAGCTGACTTCAGCCAAGGTGTACACAATGATATGCTAATACGAATGTCTTGGGCCATTTCCTAAAACAAAGGGACAATCGATACTGCTTTCCTGCTGCTACCTGTAACCTGTAAAACCTCTTTAACTATAACCATGTGTAAATGGCAAAATGCTTACAAATAGCAATGTACAATCTATAAAATGTTTAAAGAATACAAGGTGATAATTGTTTTGTATCTGGGCCCATTGTGAACCCAAAGTATAAAATGAGTGACTGCCATTCAAACCATGAGAAAGGCTGGCTACCGTACCGCGCGGTACGTACGCTTTCTCCCGAAGCTTCGTGTAACAATAAACTGCACTAATTGGACACAGCAAGTCTGATTCCTGAGGTGGTTGATTTTCCCACAACACCCGCATTACCCGTCAACCAGAGACTCCCTAAACAAAGAGACTCCCAAAACAGCCCCTAAATATGGAGACCCCTCTACAGACCTGCTAAATAAAGTGACACAAAGACCCCCTAAAAGGGACCCCCCCAGAAACCCCCGAAATAAGAGCCCCCCCCCAGAGACCTACTAAATAAAGAGACCCCCTAAATAAGGAGCCACCCTAGAGACCCACTAAATAAAGATACCCCACATAGAGACCCCCTAAGGACAGAACCCCCTGTCTGGAAGCAAGAAAGAACTCTAGACAGAGGCAATAAAAAAAATTACTGCTTTAACATTCTTATTATTAAAATAAAAACCTCGCCTGCTTTCCAATTAAGTGCTTTCCAATCACCTCCTTTCGTAATTGAGTGATTTTGAAGTGGTCAGCTAGAAACTGACAGCACTTAACTCTGTTTGAAGTGGTTCAGGAGCTGTCAATCAAAGTTTGATGTTTATAAACATCGCAGTTAGAGCACTTCAGCTCAAACTGTACAACCTTAATAAAGGTAGAGCACTTCAGCTTTACTCAACTGTGAAGGGAGAGGAATGGAACAATACTGACAGCTGGGTGTGTATGGGAGCTATTAATCACAGCCTTGTAAAATCAATATCAAAGAGAAATGCATCAATGGCTTTCAGATCAAAGATCTGAGAGGGTTTAAACCCAGATACTGTTTTTTTCTTACAGGAATTGACAGGTGTTGCTTCCTCTGTCTGAGCCAGCAGGTGTATTGCCCAGGTGAGTGTTTCACTGTCTCTGACTGGACTGCACTTCGGCTTCCAGATGGGAATCTCTCTTCTGAGGGAGGGGGGGGGGGCTCTCCTTATTTAGGTGCCTCTGTGGGGTATCTCTTAATTTAAGGAGTCTCTGGGGCGTGGCTCTTTAGTTGGGGGTTTCTATGGGGGGGGTCTCTTTATTTAGGGGGGTCTCTGTGTGGGGTTCCTTATTTAGGAGGTCTCTGTGGACGGGTCTCTGGGGTTCCTTACTTAGGGGTCTCTGGTGGGGGTCTCTAATTAGGGGGATTCTGTGGGGGTCTCTTTGTTTAGGGAGTCTCTGGGGGTTTCCCTATTTAGGGGGTTTCTGTGGGAGGTGTCTCCGGTATCATTATCATAAATCTTCTGTTCAATTTCTTCAGTGTCACCTTGTCCTTTTGGAAATATGGCCACAATTCTCCCATCGGGAGACTAAGTCCCAACGCTGGAGTGAAAACCGGAGTGTTTCACTCCGGCGTCAGAGCCCGCTCCCAGCCCCCTATTCTCCCACCCCCGGGGGGCTAGGAGCGGCGCCACCTCATTTACATGCGCCGGGCCTTGGCGCCGTGTAAAAGCGGTGCCACGTAACGTCAACTGCGCATGCGCGGGGTGGCCGGCGCTAACCCACGCATGCGCGATTGCTGTCCTCCCCGAGGCCGCCCCGCAAGAAGATGTCGGATGGATTATAATAAGTATTATCACTTAGAGCCACTCTCCTGCCTTTCCCCAGTACCCTTCCATATTGGTTCTATTCAAATAACCATTGTGAAGATGCTTGCTGATGATTCCCTATTTCTTCTTTCTTCATTTTTGCTGTTATCAATTTTGATCCATTGATGCTTAATGGACGCGTATCTTTAAGTCAAGCAGCAGAGAGAAGGAAGTTGCAACATAGTATATGGTGGTGCTGGCTTTGTACAGCAAGGCCCAATCTTTTCAGCACCTGCGAGATGGGACTCAGTTCGATTGATTGGCTGGTTGCTAATGAATTGGCAAAAAAGGCTGTACTCTGTCTGGTAACAGGTGGTGATCGAATCCTGCCTGAGTGGAATGATTCTCGGAGACCCAAGGAGCTCAATTTGATTCCTGGACACTCAGCGGGAGGACCTGCTCTTCTTCTTCTCTCCCTCTCCCCTGAACCTACAGAAACCTGAATGAATCAACAGTGAACACCTCAAACTGAAAGCACAGCTTGAAGAGGAGAAACAACTACCTGAAACAAAGACTCTTATAAAGGGGCTGGCTTAGCATAGTGGGCTAAATAGCTGGCTTGTAATGCAGAACAAGGCCAGCAGCGCGGGTTCAATTCCCGTACCGGCCTCCCCGAACTGGAGCCGGAATGTGGCGACTAGGGGCCACAGTAACTACACTGAAGCCTACTTGTCACCTTTTGACTTGCATCTTTATTATTTTCACCCCTCTCCTCCCCTCTGTGTTTGTCTGTCTTGTGTGTGTTTGTAGAGGGTGCGGGCAAGCTAAAGTGGGAGTATTAGGAATTAGATAATAGTTCACCAGTTGTATTTGCTGCATATTTCATTATAGTTCTTGTTCTAAATAAAAAGTAATTGTTTTTAAATTTACAAACCTAGTCAATGTAAATATTTGGCCAATGGCCAAAGATTTGGGGTATTTTCCTAAGAATTATTTGTTAATTCAATTGAGTTACGACTCCAGGTCAAAGTCGGGCTGGAATTGACTGCGCACAAGCTCAGGGTGACGTGACATCATCTAATGCCCTCTTGAATGTCTTGATCAAGACATTCTTGATCAAGACTTGCCTCCACCAGGCTGTGCATTGCAGACCCAAACAACTCGCTGTGTGACTGGTACTGAAGACCTGTTCCAGAACTTGCCAGAGCTCCTGGCCCAGTTGTTCCAATACAGCCGTTGGCAGCTACCTGACAATGACTGAAATTGCTCAGCTATGTCCTGTACACAAAAAGCAGGACAAAATCCAACCTGGCCAGTTACCACCCCGTCAGTCTACTCTCGATCATCAACAAAGTGATGGAATGAGTTGATGGAAGTGCTATCAAGCAGCACTTAGCAATAACCTGCTCAGTTTGGGTTCTGCCAGAGTCACTCAGCTCCTGACCTCATTACTGCCTGAGTCCAATCATGGACAAAAGAACTGAACAGGAGATGAGGTGGGAGTGGCTGCCCTTGACATCAAGGCCACATTTAAATAAGTGTGGTATCGAGGAACCCTAACAAAACTGGAGTCAATGGGAATCAGGGGGAAAACTCTCCGCTGGTTGGAGTCGTACCTGACACAAAGGAAGATGGTTGTGGTGGTTGGAGGTCAATCATCTCAGCTCCGGGACATCACTGCAGGACATTCTCAGGGTAGTGTCCTCGGCCCAACCATCTTCAGCTGTTTATTCAATGACCTCCCTTCCATTATAAGTTCAGAAATGAGGATGTTTGCTGATGACTGCACAATGTGCAGCACCATTCACAACTCCTCAGCTGAAGCAGTCCCTGTCCAAGTGCAGCAAGACCTGGACAATATTCTGACTTGGGCTGACAAGTGGCAAGTTACATTCACGCCGCACAAGTTCCAGGCAATGACCATCTCCAGAAAGAGAGTATCTCACCCTCTGCCCTTGCCATTCAGTGCCATTATCATCACTAAATCCCCCACTCTCAACACCCTGGGGCACGACCATTGACCAGGATCTGAACTGGAAGATTATCTAATTTTCATCCAATATTTAACCAACTGGCGCTGGCCGGCGGAGACCTTTCGCCGCCGGTTGGTGTGGCGCCAAGCCCTTCCGCTCCGGACGGCGTGGCACAAACCACTCCGGCGCCGGCCTAGCCCCTGAAGGTGCGGAGTATTCCGCACCTTTGGGGCGGCCCAACGCCGGAGTGGTTCATGCCACTCCTTCGCGCCGGAGTTGCGCGCTCCGCTGGTTTCCGAAGAATCCCGCCCAAGGTGTTAGTGAATGGGATAAATGGAGCTTATATCCCAGTTCCATTGTATAAAGTACAATTGGAGTGTGATTTATTATCAGGTTGGAGCGGTTAAGAAGTTACCAGTAGATGGAGTAGACTTACTTTTGGGGAATGAATTGGCAGGAGTGAAGGTTGCATCTCCACTCATGATTACAGAGAGTCCGAGGGAAGATCCGGAGACTGAACAGTGACAGGAACAGTTTCCGTATATTTTTCTGTCATGTGTGGTGACCAGGGCAATGGTTAAACAAAGTCCACCACCAGAGATGGAAGTCACACCATCATTTGATGGTAGAATAGCCAAAACTATCCTTGAGCATAAGGATCATTCCGAGGGAGTGTTTGGTAGATTTCATTAATTGAGGCCCAGGAGGTAGGCCCAGAGTTACATTGATTTGCACAGTCAGCTTTCACAGGACATGAGGCTGAGGGGTGGCAGAGCGCTGTTACATTAAGAACAGAGTACTGATGGGGAAGTGGAGACCTTGTTGCTAACTCTCCCACGCGTTCAATTGCTCTGTTTTATTACATTTGCTCTCGGATCGCCAGGTATCTTTATGATACCACCACGAGATTCAAGTCCGAGCAATGATCAATGACCCAATACACCGATTAGTAAGATTCAAATCAAAGCACATTTATTATACACAGTAATCGCTACTCATGCACAAATTCTACGTCTAAGCTACTTCTACAACTAAGAGGCCTATACTTAACTTCGGACTGGCCCACCAGGTCAGGGGAACAAATGGCCTTTCGTTCGGGTTCTGAGCCTGCGGGATTCGAAGTTGGTACGGATTGGTAGCTAGGAGCGCCTATCTCGTAGCGAGCGTTGAATTAAGACTTACTTCTGTCGGTGGTCACTGCACCGGTCACGGTCAATGTTGGTTCGTGTTGCTGGGTGACCCGGGCAGGATGAAAAGGTGAAGAGCTTTGAACTTGGGGCTTAACTCTTATAGTCCCCAGGGGCTTCCCGCCTTTCGGGGTGGACCCTGTACCTGGTCCCAAGTGATTGGACTTTGTCCCAATCGCTTGGTTCGATTTCTCCAATACTCGATCGGTTCCCTGATCGATGGGCAGTCTTGAGGTGTTCGTTCACCTCCTTTGTGTTGGCTCCTGCTGGCGCCGGGGAGTCTGGCTTTGCTTTGTGTGTCCCAAATGTTACTTATTGTTCCCGAGGATTGCTCATCAGTATGTAGATGGCTGCTACATTGTTATGCTGGTGGTCGCTGGTATCGATGTTGTCTGGCCTTTAGAAGAGTTAAATACACAGCAAACCTGCACCTCCTGGTTTCTGTCTGTGTTGGCTGACTTTCCCATCAGCCTTTGCCGTTCGCCATTTTAAATCGGGAGTTGGCCAATTTAGGTGGCTACAACCTGCGGACGGAGAATGGATGCTTGTTCATCAGGTAGTGGTGCCGCCCAAATATCTTAGGGAAATAAGGCTGGTGGCACATGGGATACCAATGGCATGTGGGAATTCAGAAAACTCAGGCATCAGCCAACAGGCATTTTCCTGGCCAGGACTGCATAAGGATGCAGTGCAATTGTGTAGAACCTGGGGTATCTGCCAGGTAATAGGCAAACCACAACAGGTGATCAGGTACCTTTCATACCCAGACCAGTGTCTGAAGAGCAAGTTAGTCGGGTATTGGTGGATTGCGCAGAACCATTGCTTAAAGCAAAGGCAGGTCGTCAGTACATTCTTACGGTCATAGATATGACTACACGATTTCCGGAAGCTATACCTTTTAGAACAATTACAGCCAAGATAGTAGTGGAAACGTTGACACAGTTCTTCACATGCTATGGCCTACCCTTAGAAGTACAATCTGACCAGGGTTCTAACTTTATGTCTAAAGTTTTCCAGAGGGTAATTTGCAGTTTGGGTATCAAGCAACTAAAGGTGACCGCCTATCATCCACAAACTCAGAGAGCCTTGGAGAGTGTTATAACCCGCACGAGACATACAGGATAGAAGTAATTAGCCTCCCAGTGAGCCTCATTCAGTATGAGCTCCCCACTGAGGGGTAGAGAGCCCGTGCACATTCTTATAAGCTGGAATATGAAGATCAGCCAGATTTGGAGCTGAGACCCGGCTGGGACCTGAAGAGTATTGTGCACACTATTACTTTGTAATAAAATGAATTATCCACTCGCTTTGGGCTCATCTGTGGTCACTAAAGAGAGATATCATCAGACTCTCAAAATCATGATCAGGGCCTATTGCCATGAATGACCAAAATTGGGACAAGGGATAGGATTTTTTACTATTTGCCTCCAGGGATTCTCTGAACTGAATCTCCTGGGTTTAGCCCATTAAAAAGGCTCCACGGCCCCGAGGTGCAGGGTCCATTAAAGACGACGAAAGAGAGGTTCCCAAAACAAAACGGCGAATCCTCGACGTTGGATTACGTGTCCACGTCTCTGGAAAGACTCACAGGAGCTGGTCAGGTAGACCAAGAGCATTTAAAGGTGTTGGGAGAAAGAATTAAAATGTGGGCCGTCAAACTTGCCAGTTCCGGAACGTTCCAAGCTGGAGGTGAGGTACTGGCGTTGTTACCTTTGCAGTGTGAACCTATGAAAGTGAAACTCAGCAGCCCCTATAAGGTGGTTCGGAGGGTCTGTCAGCGAACTTACCTGATAGCTATTCCAGACCAGAGTAAGAAGGCCCGAATATATCACATAAACATATTGAAGAAATATAATCGTAGGGCAGCAGGTAGGAAGGAACCAGTGCGTCAGGTAGTAGATGTAGTGGAAGAGGTCAGAGGTGGTAAGAGTGAGGCAAGGGAAGAGGTCGACAGTTCACAAAGCGACCCTCCTGTTACATGACTAGCAAATTCAGTTAGACTCTGAATTTGCATCCTTAGAACAAGAGCAAAGGAAAGATCTCACAAGGCTACTGCAAAAGCGTGAGACGATTTCTTGGGACAACCTGGGTGCACGTCATTAACCGAACGTGGAGACATTTTTAAAATAACCTTCATTATTATTGTCGCAAGTAGGCTTACATTAACAGTGCAATGAAGTCACTGTGAAAAGCCCCTAGTCGCCACCTTCCAGCGCCTGTTCGGGTACGCAGAGGGAGAATTCAGAATGTCCAATTCACCTAACAAGCACGTCTTTCGGGACTTGTGGGAGGAAACCGGAACGCTGGAGAAAATCCACGCAGACACGGGGAGAACGTGCAGACTCCGTGCAGACAGTGGGAATCAACCCGGGTCCCCGGCGCTGTGAAGCAACAGTGCTAACCACCGTGCTAACGTGCCGTCCGGCAAGCAATTCCGTACCTTGACACTGCAATTTGCCATTTTGAAACAAGTTATCGCATTAATTTGAGATCCTTCAATTAAATTATTCTTGGGCGTCGTGGTATTTTCGCTGGACTTGTAATCCAGGGACCCAGGGTAATTCCCGGGGCACCCTGATTTCAAATCCCACCAGGGCAGCTGGTGAAATTTGAATTCAATAAGGATCTGTAAATAAAAGCCCAATGATGGCCATAAAACCACTGCCGATTGTCATCAAACCCCATTCACCAATGTCCTTTAGGGAAGGAAATCTGCCATCCTTACCTGGTCTGGCCCACATGTGACTCCAGACCCACAGCAATGTGGTTGACTCTTAAAATGCCCTCAGGGGTGGGCAATAAATGTTGGCCCAACCAGCGGCCCCCACATCCCATAAACAGATAAAAAATTAATGACTCTTGATGATAAAAATCCACTGGATCTGAAATTAATCGGTCCATATGCAGCCTGTTGGAAGCATTAATAGCTAATTGGCTCCTTTTCAGATGTTCCATGCCAGTGGTGTTGCTTCAAGTCTATTATGTTCGCGAATCTGGTGAATGTTTGATTCATTTTCCTATTCTTTCCTCTCGATGATGCTTCTCTCCTGACAGGGTTGATTCTCTCTCTTCCACTTCCTTGCCAAGATCTTAACCTATCTTGTTGGTTCGACACCTGATTTACACCCCGCCCTTTTTTAATTCTCCATTTAATCCAACCTTGTCAAGTGGGTTAGGTTGAGTGCTCCCAGGCCATTTAAATGTAGGGAAATGCTGCTCCAGGCTCCAATCCTGTCTCCAGGCCAGGGGTTGCTGATTGGGAATCAAGAACAGACACCTTGGAACCCCACTCACATCTTGGTAAGAGCAGTTAACTTCAGCACAGAACCTGGCTTTGTCTGCATGGTGTTGCTTCTTCTTGTCTCTGAAACCTCTCCCAGCTCTATTTTTCTTTGAGAACACTGCGTCCTTGCAGTCCTGTCCTCTTCAGCATCCCCAATTTCCATCGTTCCACCATTGGTGGTCCAGCTAGATCCGAAGCTCTCCAATTCCCTCCTTGAACCTCTCTGCATCTCTACTTTTCTCCACTCCTTTGAGGTCGTCATTAAGAGTGAGGGTCTGAGTTCCCCTAGCCCTTTGGAGATGGGTTGAGAGGAGGAAAGACTGGTAAAATGGCGGGGAGGGGTGGGTGGAGGGGGAGTGGAGGGGGGGGGACAGCGTTGAGAGAGGAGTGTGACATCTTTCTGCCGCCATGGTCGGCGAAACCGCAACGCACACGAAGCAGTTGACTCGGGGGGGGGGGGGGAACTGAGGGATGGCAAAGAAACTTCCCGCTTTTTAAGGCGGCCACAAAGCTGCCTAAAGGTCTTCAACAACTGCCAGTTCTTTTTACAAAAAAATGTTCTCTGTCAGTTGAATAGACAGTTGCTGAGAAGGGGAACTGATTGAAGAGCAGTGATTGGAGAAGCAGCAAGTGCAAGAGAGTGAGACACGCGGTTGCTCTTCGAATCACAGATTCTGCCTCGCCAGGGCGTGATTCTCCCACGCCGCGCCGGATGGGAGAATCGGCGTTCGCGCCATTTTTTACCGCGGCGCCGGTCCGATTCTCCGAGGTGCAGAGAATCGCCGCCATTTTGGCGCTGGTCGCGGGCCGCTGTCCGTGGCTGGGCTGCCGATTCCCCGGCCTGGATGGGCCGAGTGGCCGCGAGGAAACGGCAGAATCCCGCCGGCTTCGTCCACACCTGCTCGCAGCCGGCGGGAACTCTGCCCATTTGGCGCCGGGAAGGGAGGCTGGAGCGGCGTGAAGCGCTCCCCGCTCCAGCGCCGTGCTGGCCCCCTGTGGGGGCCAGAATCGGTCATATCCGGGCACGTTTCGCGCCGTTGTGAAACGCGACAGCGTTCATGACGGCGCGAACACTCTGGGCGGGATTTTCCGCTCCCGCGCCGAAGTGCCCACGCCGTCGTGAACATCGTTGAGGTTCACGACAGCGCGAAACGGCCCCTATCCCGACCGATTCAGGGCCCGATAATGGGCTAGGAGCGGGGCCGCGTCATTTACACACGCCAGGCCTTGTCGCCGCGTAAAGGCGGCGCCGCATAACTGGCGTCACCCGCGCATGCGTGGTTGCCGTCCTCTCCGAGTCCGCCCCGCAAGAAGGTGGCAGACGGACCTTGCGGGGCTGCGGAAGAAAGGAGGTCCCCCTTCAGAGAGGTCGGCCCGACGATCGGTGGGCACCGATCGTGGGCCAGACCCCATTTGAGGTACGCCCCGGTGCAGGATCCCCCCTTCCCCCCCCCCCCACAGGCCCCACCCCCCAGCGTTCCCGCGCTGTTCCCGACGGCAGCGACCAGGTGTGGACGGCGCCGGGGGGAACCCGCCGTTTTGGCCTGGCCGCTCGGCCCATCCGGGCCTGAGAATAGCGGGGGTGCCGGAGAATCGTCATTTTGGGTGTCTCTGGCGATTCTCCGGCCTGCGGCCCGCGGAACTCGACGGGGCTGTTCCCGCCGCTTGGGAGAATCGCGGGTGGGCGTCGGACCGGCGTCGCGGGAAATTTTGGCGGCCCAGGCGATTCTCCCAACCGGCGCGGGAGTGGAGAATCTGCGGTTGGAGGAGCTGTCGCGGTAAACACGGGAGAGACAAAACCTCCGGTGTGAAGAGCGCATCCCCCTCCTGCGTTCACTGCTCTTCTGATCACAAGTCTGGACGGCCGCAGGAGACTTTCAGCTCGTCACTGGCCCGTTGCCAGGCCACCAATGGGCGGTGGCTGAAGTGAGGACTTCACCATCTTCACCAAGCTGACTCCTGTTGACAGCCACAGTGAAGTACCTGTTGTGCTGTGGACGGCCGCAAGGTTCTTGTTCCTGGAGTCAGCTACCTTGCTAATGTTGAAGCAATGCTCCAGGTGGACTGAGCACTGGTAATGTCCGCTTTGTGCCTCCATTTGAACTAGCGCTTCAGTTATTGAGTGAGTTATCAGTGATTTTAGTCATTGTTCTCATTAATATTTAGATTTCATGTCAATATTGTAAGGAAATTTGGTTTCCGAGTGAGACAAAGACCAAACTAAACACATTCACATAAGGTGGGTTTAAACCACTTTTACCGTCTGCTCATCGCACCAGCCGCGAGGAGCTGTGAGAGCACAAAATAAAAGTTGGTTCAGAATCTGGGGCGTCATTCTCCGACCCCCCGCCGGGTCAGAGAATGGCCGTTGGCCGCCGTGAATCCCGCCCCTGCCCCCGCCGAAGTCTCCGGTACCGGAGATTGGGCGGGGGCGGGAATCGGGCCGCGCCGGTTGGTGGGACCCCCCGCTCAATTCTCCGGCCCGGATGGGCCGAAGTCCCGCCCAGAAATTGCCTGTCCCGCCGGCGTAAATTAAACCTGGTATTTACCGGCGGGACCAGGCGGCATGGGCAGGCTCCGGGGTCCTGGGGGGGCGCAAGCCAATCTGACCCCGGGGTTGCCCCCACGGTGGCCTGGCCCGCGATCGGGCCCACCGATCCGCGGGCGGGCCTGTGCCGTGGGGGCACTCTTTCCCCCACGTTTAATACTACCTTCATCAATGTTCCGTGTGCCCTGTCCATTGCATTGTCAGGGGTGGCACAGTAGCACAGTGGTTAGCACTGTTGCTTCACAGCGCCAGGGTCCCAGGTTCGATTCCCGGCTTGGGTCACTGTCTGTGCGGAGTCTGCACGTTCTCCCCGTGTCTGCGTGGGTTTCCTCCGGATGCTCCGGTTTCCTCCCACAAGTCCCGAAAGATGCACCGAAAGAGCAGACCAAGGCAGGCCAGCAGCACGGTTCAATTCCTGTGCCAGCCTCCCCAAACAGGCGCCGGAGTGTGGCGACTAGGGGATTTTCACAATAACTTCACCGCAGTGTTAATGTAAGCCGACTTGTGATGTACTAATAAAGATTATTATTGATTGCCTTTATTAAGACCATTAGACATAGGAGCAGAATTAGGCCATTCGGCCCATCGAGTCTGCTCCACCATTCAATCATGGCTGATATTTTCTTATCCCCATTCTCCTGCCTTCTCCCCATAACCCCTCAACCATGGTCACAGCTAGTGGTGGTGTCGCCAAGGCTACCAAAATCCCAATCCTCTGATTGGGCCTTTTAGTAGGGGGGGGGGGGGGAGTTGGTTGGCTGGACAGCTGGCTTGCGATGCAGAGCACAGGCCAACAGCGGGAGTTCAAGTCCCGTACCGGCTGAGGTTATTCATGAAGGCCCCGCCTTCTGAACCTTGCCCCTCGCCTGAGGTGTGGTGGGCCTCAGGTTCCATCACCACCAGTCAGCTCCCCCCCTCAAAGGGGAAAGCAGCCCATGGTCATCTGAGACGATGGTGAATTTATTTTACTTTAACTTGGAAGGACAGTTCATTTATTTTGAGGGAATAAAGAGTTCTAGATATTGAATCAGAGTTGAATCTTGAATTAAATTAAACAAAGATTGTTTATCTTGTGAGGATGGAGAGGAAAGCCTCGACCACTGAAAAGGGAGACCTCGACCTCACGGCCGAGAAACGAACAAATCACCTTGTTGTCCACTGTGTAGAGGTTTTGGAGAGACACCCTTTCAGGAACAACCTGAAAATCCTTCTGTCTTGTCAGTCGCAAACCCTATGGCAAAACCGCCAAAACTACAGACAGACCTGGCTCCTCCCAGTAATCACATCATTTGTATCCCACTAAGATGTCACATGACCTGCTTAGCTAGGACTAAACACCATCCTTCAAATTATCTATGCACTAGGGAACCTCCAAAAACATAAACAATATTCCATTAGCCAGCTATAAGTGAACAAGTAAATGGTTACATTCCATAATCACCTCACTGTTATGACACCTTAATTACAGCTTTAGCCGACCCACTGCCTGTGAATCTGAAAGCATTGTTTTTAATTACACTACTACAGCAAAGTGTAAACTATAATAGATAACAATTTCCTATATTCATCACAATCTCGACTGGTAAGGTGATCAAATAACCTTACGAAAAGCTGGGATTTACTTTCCTGTGATCGTCTGGCTTTATGAAACCCAAAACAAGCCGGAACATTTTAAACAAATATGGGCAGTGTTTTTTTTCTCAAAGAAATTCTCTTTGAACCAAAGGATGCTCTTGGCAAACTGGCAGCTTTGTGTAGAATTTGACTCTCACAGGTAATTAGGAGGCTTGGAAAATCTAATGTACTTGTCAGCCTGACTGAAAGGTGAGGATCAGCCAGTGATATTGGTTCTGAAACACTTAAGGCTTTGTTGCTGTGTGCTGAAAGTTACACAGGACAATAGAGGATGCCGTCTGCACAGGGACAGAAGGAAGTCCCGGGACAAAGCCATTACAACCCACAAGGTTTAGCTGATGGCCTCCCAGCTGCAACACTGAGAATGCACTCGTGAGGGAGAACGCTGTACATCTGAGGCACGAACTAGAAGTCGACGGGACAGGGCAACGCACGGCAAGGAAACGCCAGTCAGGAACAAGAACGTGAAACTATATACCACCTTTAACTTTCCCAAAGCGTGTGACAGGAGCATTAGCAAACAACATTTGACACCGAGCCACATTGAGAGACATTTTCGACAGGTGACTAAAATCGTGGTCAAAGAGGTAGGTTTTGAGGAGTAGCTTAAAGGAGGGCGAGTAGTTTTGGGAAGGTATACCGGAGCTTATGCAGTTAAAGGATATTGGATAAATGGAGTCAATGGACGGGTATTCCGTCCTTCCCTGGTGGCCTGTTTTGTGGCGGTGGAGTGGCGAGGGGGTGGGGGGGGGGGGCTACCGTCGGCGGGAACAGACGATCCCACCAACGGGAATGGCCGTAACATTTTGGTCAATGATTTTTTTTGCGTTTGAGGAATGACATCACAACTGAGCTGAATAAAAGGGAGGAAGAAAGAATTTGTATTTGAAGTGGCACCACGGTTGTAATGGAGGCCAAAGCAGTCACCCACTTGCAAAAAACAAGTCTCAAGAACAGCAATGTTTTGTTTTTAATTCGCTTTTACGGGAGGTGGGCTCTGCTGGTTAGGCCAGCATTTATTGCCCATCCCTAAATGTCTTTCAGAAGGCGGTGGTGAGCTTGCTTCCCGAAGCACATGTGGTGTAGGTACACCCACTGTGCTGTTGGGGAGAGAGTTCCAGAGTTTTGCCCCAGCGACAGCGAAGGAACGGCCAATATATTTCCAGGCCAGGGTGGTGAGTGACTTGCAGGGGAACCTCCAGGTGGTGGGGTTCCCAGGTATCTGCTGCCCTTGTCCTTCTAGATGGTAGTGGTCTTGGGTTTGGAAGTTGCTGCTTAAGGAGCCTTGGTGAGTTACCGCAGTGCATCTTGTAGATGGCACACACGGCTGCCACTGCTGCCACTGTTTGTCGGTGGTGGAGAGTTTGAATGTTTGTGGAAGGGGTGCCAGCCCTGGATGGTGTCAAGCTTTTTGAATGTTGTTGGAGCTGTACTTACCCAGGCAAGTGGAGTGTATTCCATTACACTCCTGACTTGTGCCTTGTAGATGGTTGACAGGCTTTGGGGTGTCAGGAGGTGACCGCAGGATTTCTGAACTCTGACCTGCTCTTGTAGGCACAGTATTTATATAGCTAGTCCAGTTCAGTTTCTGATCTATGGTAACCACAGGATGTTGATTGTGTGTTATTCAGGAATGGTCATTGTGAATATCAAGTGGCGATGGTTTAATTCTCTCCTATTGGGGATGTGAGGCGTGAATGTAACTTGCAACTTGTCAGCCCAAGCCTGGATATAGTCCAGGTCTTGCTGCATTTGGACATGGACTGCTTCTGCATCTGAGGAGTTGCGAATGGTGCTGAATATTGTGCGATCATCAGCGAACATGCCCACATCTGACCTTATGATGGAACGAATGTCATTGATGAAGCAGCTGAAGATGGTGGGGCCTGAGGAACTCCTGCAGTGATTTCCTGGGACTGAGATTACTGACCTCCAACAACCACAACCATCTTCCTTTGTGTTAGAGTAGAGTTTCCCCCCTGATTCCCATCGACTGTGATAATGAACAGATAACCTCTGTTCCAAGTGTTGGTTGAGGGATAAATATTATCTGGAGGAAATATTGGGCTGGATTTCGGAAGGTCCCTGAAAGTGGAAACAGAGGTGGATGGGCCCGAAATCACCCAGCACTAGCCAACTTGCTGTTTTGTCTGTATCCGTTTCCGGGCTAGTTTTAAGGAAGCTAATCCCATGGGCTCACAGATGGAGGGCAGTTTGCTGATATAATTCAACGGTCGGGTGAGGCCTATAATCAGGTACCAAATGGAGATTTGGCATGGCCAGTTTAGTGTGGCCAATCCGCCTACCCTGCACATGCGTTTGGGTTGTGAGGGTTAAGACCCACGGCGACAGGTGGAGAATGTGCAAACTCCACGCGGACAGTGACCCAGGACCAGGATCGAACCCGTGTCCTCGGTGCCATGAGGCAGCAGTGCTAACCACTGCGCAACCGTGCCACCCCGTTACCTGCATCTTAATTGGATAGTGAGCGTGGTGTCTGGCCATTAATTGGCTAATCCTTTATGTCAGGTGACCATTCCTGACACAGTGTGGGAATGGATCTGCATTCGGTCCGGACGTCGAGAGCCTGACACAATAAAGCCAGCCCATTGACCTCAGTGGAAATGCAAGAATCTGGGAGCTGTTGTTATATCCCCCATCAGACCCCCGGCGACGACCTGATCGATCTGCCGGTGGGGCTCGTGGAATATGAGCTACCCCGCTGATGGTCAGAGGCCCAATAGTGGGCTCATTTATTCCCCGAGATAAAGGGCGGCCCAAGAGGGAACCGGCATTTTCGGAAGATCCCGGCTGGGATCATTTGCTGCTGTATTTCCTTACAGGGAGTAGGAAATAAACTACCTTAACTTACCTTTTTGGAACCCGCTTTGATTGCAATAATGGAAAACTCATTTAAACTATCACAACAAAGTCAGAGTTACCCACAGGTAATCGCTACCTTCCCCCAAAAGGGAGCTGAAAGCTGCAGAACTTGTAAAAGTGACTAAAACATCCAAAAAGATAAATCAGAACACATTGGAGACACTGAATTTCAGGAAGAAAACACAAAGCTTCTAAACTTGAGGTCACCCTGAACTCCACTGTCTGTGTCTTAACTGTCATGTGAGAGTACCTTTAAGAAATGGGTGT
Organism: Scyliorhinus torazame; assembly: GCF_047496885.1. Lineage (NCBI taxonomy): Eukaryota > Metazoa > Chordata > Chondrichthyes > Carcharhiniformes > Scyliorhinidae > Scyliorhinus > Scyliorhinus torazame. Next base: position 18,818,641 of record NC_092707.1, read on the forward strand.
TTAAGAAATGTACCTTTAAGAAATGGGTATTTATCAGTGATGTCAGAGAGGGGGTGGATGTCAGAGAGGGAGAGACTGCCTGAAAGCTGTGATAACCAATGCTCCTGTGTTGGAGAATTACAAGGGTCTCTGTGATCAGATGGAACTAAAGTATCTGACTTTAAAGAGAAATGCCGAGGCGTAGAGAAATGGACGGATCATGCAGAGACTTTCTTGTTCAAAGAGACTGTCAATCGAGAAGGATTTCAGTTGGAGGAAGAAGAACGGGGGGGGAAAATGGACTATATATTATACCTGTTTGCGTGTGTTGTTTTTTGAAACGAAAAAGTATATTTACTATGTGCATTTCTAAAAGGATAGTGAAAAGGTGAAAAATGAAACCATCTTGAAGTTGATGGTTTATTTTTTTTCTTGGGGTATGTGTCATGTGAGAGTACCTTTAAGAAATGGGTGTTTAAGAAATGTACCTTTAAGAAATGGGTGTTTATCAGTGATGTCAGAGTGTGGGTGGAGCTGGGCTGCCAGCTTCTTCTTTCGTTTTAGGCTTTTTGTTGCAGGGTGTGTTTTAGTTTTGTTTTCAGTGTTGGAGCTGAAGCCAGACAAAGCAGGTGTACTGTTCATCTCTCTGCCATGAAAAGACTACCTCTTGATCATTTGGTGAATTCAGAATTCTAACTGTTTTCAGTCGTGAATTTAAACCTAATGTGCTTCTGTTAAAAGGTGTTTCTTTTGCCTTCTGGATGTTGTTTGGGAAGTTATTAAGGATTACTTAGTGTTGTATTCTTTGGGGGTTATATTTGAATTAATGGTTGCTAAGATGTTCACTGTATGTTTTAAAAGGTTAACTTGAGTTCATAGAATAAACATTGTTTTGCTTTAAAAAATACTTTTCCATTTCTGCTGTACCACACCTGTAGCATGGGCCGTGTGCTCCCCTTACTACAATCTATTAAAAGTTGTGGGTCAGGTGAACTCCATGATACACTTTGGGGTTCTCTAACTCTCTCATGGAGTTCACCTGACCCATAACATAACTCACACCAATTCCCATTTATAGAACCATAGAATTAACAGTGCAGAAGGAGGCCATTCAGCCCATTGAGTCTGCACCGGCCCTTGGAAAGGTCACCCGACCTAAGCCCACAGCTCAATCCTATCCCCGTAACCTGGTAACCCCATCTAACCTTTTTGTTCCCGACACTAATGACAATTTAGCATGGCCAAGCCACCTAACCTGCACATCTTTGGACTGTAGGAGGAAACCGGAGCACCCGGAGGAAATCCACGCAGACACGGGGAGAGCGTGCAGACTCCACACGGACACTGGCTCAAGCTAGGAATTGAACCTGGGACCCTAGAGCTGTGAAGCAACTGTACGACCATGCTGCCCTACTCTATCACCTATCATTTAAGATTCCTCTGTCACCCTGAGCTCACTGACCTACAATGGCTCCCAGTCAAACAACGTCTCGATTTTACAATTCTCACCTTGTTTTCCAGTCCCTCCGTGGTCTCTCCCCTCCCTATCAGCGCATTGGGCTAAACAGCTGGCTTGTAATGCAGAACAGGCCCACCAGCGCGGGTTCAATTCCCCTACTGGCCTCCCCGAACAGGCGGCGGAACGTGGCGACTAGGGGCTTTTCACAGTAACTTCATTGAAGCCTACTTGTAACAATAAGCGATTATTATTATTCTTATCTCTGTCATGTCCTCCAGCCCCACAGCCCTCATAGATTTCTGTGCTCCTCCAATCCAGGGCTTTTGAATTGCTCTTCCATTGACGGCTGTGCCTTCAGCTCCAAGACCCTAAGCTCTGGAATTCCCTCTCTAAACATCTCCCTCTCTATCTCACTTTCCCCTTTAAAGAATCCATGAAACCTGCTTCTTTGACCAAGCTTTTGGTCCTCTGATCTAATACCCCTTTACGTGGCTCAGTATCATATTTTGTTTATAATGTTCTTGTGAAGCACCTTGCGACATTCTATTATGTTAAAGACGCTATACAAAATATAAGTTGTTGCTGGTACAAACAGGAGGCATCCCAAAAAGGCTTTATACCTGAAATATTAGCTGACACTGGCCTATATCTTAATATGTGCAGTATCTGTTCACCCCTCACCCCTGTGCTTACTGATCTACATTGGCTCTGGGTCAGACCACATCTCGATTTTAAAGTTGTCATGGTGGTTTTTGAACCCCACCATGACTTTGCATGGCCTGCTGGGATCTCTGTGCTCCTGCAATTCTGACCTTTTCCACATCGATAACACTCTCCACTTAACCATTGGCCGCCCTGCCTTCAATTGTCCAGACCTCGAACCCAGGAATTCTCTCCCCGAGCCTTTCCTCTTTTCCAACTCTCTCTCTCTCTCTTCCTTTAAGATGATGTGGAAATGCCGGCGTTGGACTGGGGTGGGCACAGTAAGAAGTCTTACAACACCAGGTTAAAGTCCACCAGGTTTGTTTGGAATTACTAGCTTTCGAAGTGTAGCTCCTTCATCAGATGAGCGTAGCTACGCTCCGAAAGCTAGTGATTCCAAATAAGCCTGTTGGACTTTAACCTGGTGTTGTAAGACTTCTTACTGTTCCTTTAAGATGGACCTTAAAACTTATATTTGGTCAAGGATCTTCTCACCTGTCGTAACATCTCCTTATGTTCCCTGAAAAGCTCCCTGGGGGCTTTTCACAGTAACTTCATTGAAGCCTACTTGTAACAATAAGCGATTATTATTATTATTATTATTATGTGACTTGAGGTCACATTTTGTTTACTAATGCTCCTGTGCAAAACGTCGAGATGTTTTGACCAGTTTAAAGAAATGCTATTTTTGTGAGGGCCACAAAGAATCCAGCACGAGTTGAAGGATAGAAAGAAATAATATTTATTTACAATAACATATATATACAACAGCAGCAGCAACTCCCTTGCTGCTCACTCTCCTCCAGCCGGTTCCAAACTGGCCAGCTTTATTTATGCAGAGAATCTGCCAATGATTTCTCCGCCCCCCCCCCCCCCTCATTGGGGAAGCTCATACTCCCAAAGGATTGTGGGATTGCCATTAATCCCCAACCAGTGGTAAGTCGGCAGGTTATAACAGCTATCTAAATGCAAGCTAGTGTTGCTTAAAGCTTCCGTGGGTCTGTGGTGTTGGGTGCCCCAGCGCCAAATTCTTTTTGCATAGTCAGACCTTTTAAAGTCTGCATTCAAAAGTGCTGTGCCTGAATTAGCCAAGAGCCATTTAACATTACCACCCTCAGACCTTGTCAACTTTACTCAGGGAAGGGAAGGGATGACACCCAAGGCCTTGGGCTACATTCTTTCTTCGCAGCAAAGAATAGCACAACCTGAAACCTCTTGCTAGATTTCATTTCTCAGTCTCATCACAACTTTGCCGAATGTATTGTCAACCCTGTCAGACAAACATCTAAATTTGTCTAGTTTAAGAGTATTTGAAATAGATACCTGTTGTTGTCAACAGGAACAGAGCACAATAATTAGGAGCACCAGGCGGTTTCTTTGCAACAACGAAAGAAAACGAAAGCGAACAATGAATCCTTCGCGTTGTGTGAAGCCCACACATCAAGGTTTCTTGAAGTCAGGATCTGTGGTAGTTTTCAACCCATTCCACAACTCAGTTGTACCCAATGTATGTATGGGAACATAATTACCATTATCTGTGCAAGTGGAAATAGGTTGCAGTCCCCCTCAAAGGGGCTGACTGGTGGTAATTTAACCTGAGGATCACCACACCTCAGACGAGGGACAAGGTTGAGAAGGTGGGACCTTCATGGATAACCGCAGGCGGTACGGGAATCGAACCCTTGTTGCTGGCCTGTGCTCTGCATCGCAAACCAGCTGTCCAACCAACTGAGCTAAACTATTGGGCGCGATTCTCCGAGCCCCGCGCGCCGGGCCAGAGAAGCGCCGCAACCGCGCCGCGCCGTCCCGACGCCGGCATTCGGTGCGGCGCCGGTCACCGGCCGCCGTACGAGGCTGCGCCGCCGATTCTCCGGCGTGAACCGCTCCAGCACCGTGCTGGTCCCCTGTGGGGGACAGAATCGGTCGTCCCCGCACCCATTTCGCCCCGTCGTGCAACGCGACGGCGTTCACAATGGCGCGAACTCTTAGTCTCCATTTTGGAGAACCGCCCCCATTAACTCTACAATGAACAACTCTCCCCAGACAGGGTATTATGGCCTGAATAATAAAGCATTACGTTGGAGCAAGCAAGTTCCAACAATTCTCTCCTTCACATGCCAGGGGAATAATTACGCTCATTAAGGATGGAACCTGAGTTGTGTCATCGACTTGCCAAGTTCCAATCATCCGTACGGCTAATCTGTGGCAATGCTCATACGGGTAAAATCATAATTTAATCGAAGGTTGACATGTTACAAAACAAAGCTTTAATTGTTTTAATGACCAAATTGCGATCAGAGGGTGTGCTGCCTGTTGTAACCTGCCTGATCCTATTGGGTAGGGACAATTGGTTACCTCTTGGGTTTATTTTAGTTTATTGACAGTTCCTTATCGCAATAAAACAACCAGGGCAATTATGAAACTGTTGCGTAAAACAGTAAACAGGCAACAACACAATAACGTCACCAACATTCTACATTTAAAAAGGAGACCAACCAAATTACAGAACAATGCCATGAACCAGAAAACAGGAAACAGCACAATGAAGGTTCCAGCATCCAAAATCGACCCGCTGTTCCCTGCCTACCCCGCAGCTCCCGACAGAAGACTCGCATCAGTGGAAAGCCGCTGGCGGTGATGCGATGATTTACTGCAAAGTCACACTGGCACAGAGCACCGCGGAAAAGCAAGGGAGCGCACTCCCCCCCCCCCCCCCCCCCCCCCCCCCACCCTCCGATAAAAGGGGCTGCAGCTGATAAGCACTCGGCTTCCAGATAGCAACAGTGGACAGTTAACAATACAATAAAGATATCGTGGACTTCTCCGACAGAAAACCCGGCGCTGCACCTGGACCGATTCCGCTACTGTTGAGGGGCCGGCACCCGTTCCGTGTGGAACACAATCGATTCCAATGATAAATTGTGCCGGATTGATACTCGGGAGGCTGACAAGCTGCAGCCGCACACACTCATTACACTCCCCACACACACTCATCCCAGCCGCACACACACATTACACTCCCCACACACACTCATCCCAGCCGCACACACACATTACACTCCCCACACACACTCATCCCAGCCGCATATACACATTACACTCCCCACACACACTCATCCCAGCCGCACACACACATCACACTCCCCACACACACTCATCCCAGCCGCACACACACATCACACTCCCCACACACACTCATCCCAGCCGCATATACACATTACACTCCCCACACACACTCATCCCAGCCGCACACACACATCACACTCCCCACACACACTCATCCCAGCCGCACACACACATTACACTCCCCACACACACTCATCCCAGCCGCACACACACATCACACTCCCCACACACACTCATCCCAGCCGCACACACACATCACACTCCCCACACACACTCATCCCAGCCGCACACACACATTACACTCCCCACACACACTCATCCCAGCCGCATATACACATTACACTCCCCACACACACTCATCCCAGCCGCACACACACATCACACTCCCCACACACACTCATCCCAGCCGCACACACACATTACACTCCCCACACACACTCATCCCAGCCGCACACACACATTACACTCCCCACACACACTCATCCCAGCCGCACACACATTACACTCCCCACACACACTCAACCCAGCCGCACACACACATTACACTCCCCACACACACTCATCCCAGCCGCGCACACACATTACACTCCCCACGCACACTCATCCCAGCCGCACACACACATTACACTCCCCACACACACTCAACCCAGCCAACAAGATGGCACTGGTTGCTCTGGAGCGCGCTCGTACAGCTGATGGGTCGGCTGGGGCAGAGGGCACCCTCAGAGATGCCCTGGAGGGACATCTATACGACCTGTGCACTAAGTTCACAGTGGGTTGTTAGCGGTGTGTGCAGCTGCATGGCTGCCTTGACGGCTGTGGCAATGGTGTTCCGTGCCCGTCCACCCTGACCCCTCAGCCCACCTCCTGGCCATGCCCCGCTACTCCCCCCCGGCCCTGGCAGAAGCAACCCGCCCACCGGCACGACTGTCAGCAAACTATGACGATGTTGGACACCTTGCGTACCCCGTCTCTCTCCCTCAGCAGCCGCGTACCCCGTCTCTCTCCCTCAGCAGCCGCGTACCCCCTCGCTCTCCCTCAGCAGCCGCGTACCCCCTCTCTCTCCCTCAGCAGCCGCATACCCCCTCGCTCTCCCTCAGCAGCCGCGTACCCCCTCGCTCTCCCTCAGCAGCTGCGTACCGCCGCGCTCTCCCTCAGCAGCCGCGTACCCCCTCGCTCTCCCTCAGCAGCCGCGTACCCCGTCTCTCTCTCTCAGCAGCCGCGTACCCCGTCTCTCTCCCTCAGCAGCTGCGTACCCCGTCTCTCTCCCTCAGCAGCCGCGTACCCCGTCTCTCTCCCTCAGCAGCCGCGTACCCCGTCTCTCTCCCTCAGCAGCTGCGTACCCCGACTCTCTCCCTCAGCAGCTGCGTACCCCCGTCTCTCTCCCTCAGCAGCCGCGTACCCCGTCTCTCTCCCTCAGCAGCTGCGTACCCCCTCGCCCTCCCTCAGCAGCCGCGTACCCCGTCTCTCTCCCTCAGCAGCTGCGTACCCCGCCTCTCTCCCTCAGCAGCCGCGTACCCCGTCTCTCTCCCTCAGCAGCTGCGTACCCCCTCGCTCTCCCTCAGCAGCCGCGTACCCCGTCTCTCTCCCTCAACAGCCGCGCACCCCCTCGCTCTCCCTCAGCAGTCGCGTACCCCCTCGCCCTCCCTCAGCAGCTGCATACCCCGTCTCTCTCCCTCAGCAGCTGCGTACCCCCTCGCTCTCCCTCAGCAGCCGCGTACCCCCTCGCCCTCCCTCAGCAGCTGCGTACCCCGTCTCTCTCCCTCAGCAGCTGCGTACCCCCTCGCTCTCCCTCAGCAGCTGCGTACCCCATCTCTCTCCCTCAGCAGCTGCGTACCCCGTCTCTCTCCCTCAGCAGCTGCGTACCCCGTCTCTCTCCCTCAGCAGAGGCGTACCCCGTCTCTCTCCCTCAGCAGCTGCGTACCCCCTCGCTCTCCCTCAGCAGCCGCGTACCCCCTCGCCCTCCCTGAGCAGCTGCGTACCCCCTCTCTCTCCCTCAGCAGCTGCATACCCCCTCGCTCTCCCTCAGCAGCTGCGTACCCCCTCGCTCTCCCTCAGCAGCCGCGTACCCCCTCGCTCTCCCTGAGCAGCTGCATACCCCGTCTCTCTCCCTCAGCAGCCGCGTACCCCCTCGCTCTCCCTCAGCAGCCGCGTACCCCGTCTCTCTCCCTCAGCAGCCGCGTACCCCCTCTCTCTCCCTCAGCAGCTGCACACCCCCTCGCTCTCCCTCAGCAGCCGCGTACCCCGTCTCTCTCCCTCAGCAGCCGCGTACCCCGTCTCTCTCCCTCAGCAGGTGCGTACCCCCTCGCTCTCCCTCAGCAGCCGCGTACCCCGTCTCTCTCCCTCAGCAGCTGCGTACCCCGTCTCTCTCCCTCAGCAGCCGCATACCCCGTCTCTCTCCCTCAGCAGCCGCGTACCCCCTCGCTCTCCCTCAGCAGCCGCGTATTCCGTCTCTCTCCCTCAGCAGCCGCGTACCCCCTCGCTCTCCCTCAGCAGCCGCGTACCCCCTCGCTCTCCCTCAGCAGCCGCGTATTCCGTCTCTCTCCCTCAGCAGCCGCGTACCCCCTCGCTCTCCCTCAGCAGCTGCGTACCCCCTCTCTCTCCCTCAGCAGCTGCGTACCCCGTCTCTCTCCCTCAGCAGCCGCGTACCCCCTCGCTCTCCCTCAGCAGCCACGTACCCCCTCTCTCTCCCTCAGCAGCCGCGTACCCCCTCTCTCTCCCTCAGCAGCTGTGTACCCCCTCGCTCTCCCTCAGCAGCCGCGTACCCCGTCTCTCTCCATCAGCAGCCGCGTACCACCCTCTCTCTCCCTCAGCAGCCGCGTACCCCCTCGCTCTCCCTCAGCAGCCGCGTACCCCCTCGCTCTCCCTCAGCAGCCGCGTACCCCCTCGCTCTCCCTCAGCAGCCGCGTACCCCGTCTCTCTCCCTCAGCAGCCGCGTACCCCCTCGCTCTCCCTCAGCAGCCACGTACCCCCTCGCTCTCCCTCAGCAGCTGCGTACCCCCTCTCTCTCCCTCAGCAGCTGCGTACCCCCTCGCTCTCCCTCAGCAGCCGCGTACCCTCTCTCTGCCTCAGCAGTTGCGTACCCCCTCGCTCTCCCTCAGCAGCCGCGCACCCCCTCTCTCTCCCTCAGCAGCCGCGTACCCCCTCTCTCTCCCTCAGCAGCTGCGTACCCCCTCGCTCTCCCTCAGCAGCCGCGTACCCCCTCTCTCTCCCTCAGCAGCCGCGTACCCCCTTTCTCTGCCTCAGCAGCTGCGTACCCCCTCGCTCTCCCTCAGCAGCCGCGTACCCCCTCTCTCTCCCTCAGCAGCCGCGTACCCCCTCTCTCTCCCTCAGCAGCCGCGTACCCCGTCTCTCTCCCTCAGCAGCCGCGTACCCCTCTCTCTCCCTCAGCAGCCGCGTACCCCGTCTCTCTCCCTCAGCAGCTGCGTACCCCCTCGCTCTCCCTCAGCAGCCGCGTACCCCGTCTCTCTCCCTCAGCAGCAGCGTACCCCCTCGCTCTCCCTCAGCATCTGCGTACCCCCTCGCTCTCCCTCAGCAGCCGCGTACCCCCTCTCTCTCCCTCAGCAGCTGCGTACCCCGTCTCTCTCCCTCAGCAGCGGCATACCCCCTCTCTCTCCCTCAGCAGCCGTGCACCCCCTCGCTCTCCCTCAGCAGCCGTGTACCCCCTCTCTCTCCCTCAGCAGCTGTGTACCCCCTCGCTCTCCCTCAGCAGCCGTGTACCCCCTCGCTCTCCCTCAGCAGCTGTGTACCCCCTCGCTCTCCCTCAGCAGCCGCGTACCCCCTCTCTCTCCCTCAGCAGCTGTGTACCCCCTCGCTCTCCCTCAGCAGCCGCGTACCCCCTCGCTCTCCCTCAGCAGCCGTGTACCCCCTCTCTCTCCCTCAGCAGCTGTGTACCCCCTCGCTCTCCCTCAGCAGCCGCGTACCCCCTCTCTCTCCCTCAGCAGCCGCGTACCCCCTCTCTCTCCCTCAGCAGCCGCGTACCCCCTCTCTCTCCCTCAGCAGTCGCGTACCCCCTCTCTCTCCCTCAGCAGCCGTGTACCCCCTCTCTCTCCCTCAGCAGCCGCGTACCCCCTCGCTCTCCCTCAGCAGCTGTGTACCCCCTCGCTCTCCCTCAGCAGCCGCGTACCCCCTCTCTCTCCCTCAGCAGCTGTGTACCCCCTCGCTCTCCCTCAGCAGCCGCGTACCCCCTCGCTCTCCCTCAGCAGCCGCGTACCCCCTCTCTCTCCCTCAGCAGCCGCGTACCCCCTCTCTCTCCCTCAGCAGCCGTGTACCCCCTCGCTCTCCCTCAGCAGCCGCGTACCCCCTCTCTCTCCCTCAGCAGCCGTGTACCCCCTCTCTCTCCCTCAGCAGCCGCGTACCCCCTCTCTCTCCCTCAGCAGCCGCGTACCCCCTCTCTCTCCCTCAGCAGCCGTGTACCCCCTCGCTCTCCCTCAGCAGCCGTGTACCCCCTCGCTCTCCCTCAGCAGCTGTGTACCCCGTCTCTCTCCCTCAGCAGCCGCGTACCCCCTCGCCCTCCCTCAGCAGCCGTGTACCCCCTCGCTCTCCCTCAGCAGCCGCGTACCCCCTCGCTCTCCCTCAGCAGCCGTGTACCCCCTCGCTCTCCCTCAGCAGCCGCGTACCCCCTCTCTCTCCCTCAGCAGCCGCCACTCCAGTTTCACGATTTTAAAAGCACAAGTGAACCGCGCCGCCGGGAACTCGGTCCATCGGAGGCGGAGAATCGCGGAGGCCCCGGTAAATACCGGTCGGGCCCGCTAATGATATGCAAACAGTGTTTACTGTACGTGGGTTCCGGTACGCATTGACGCCGTTGTCGAGGTGCTGGAGCATTGCGATTTGGAATCAAATCGGCGTCTGCCGTAATTTCGGCGTCAAAACCGATTCTCCGCCCAATCGCCTTTCCCAATTTCGGCATCAGGTAACGGAGAATCCCGCCTATGGCAAGCAATAATACACAATCAGCAATAGCAAAACTCCCCCTCCCTCCTTCAGGTCAATTGGGAGAAGTTTTCAATATTGGGGTCAAGTTCTCTCTTTCTCAACTGTGTATTTGTGGTATTATAGGTATTACGGTACCTGAGAGGCTGACGTACCATTGGTAGAACCTATATGCTTGCTATTGGCTAGAATGTATAATAGCTCCGCCCTGATAGGCGGGGTATAAGAACCCTTGCCGCCCCAGCAGCCCTCATTCTGTACCTGAGCTGCTGGGGGAAACATCTCGCTTATTAAAGCCTTCAGTTGGACTACAACCTCGCTTTAGTGGTCATTGATCGTGCATCAATTTAATAAACTAGTTTTTAAGAAAGGATGGATCTCCGAATCAAGAGTGTCTGCAACTCAGCCCCCACGCGGCGAACTCAGCGGCAATCTTCAAGCACTGGCTGGCGTGCTTTAAAGGGTATCTCGGAACGGCTGAAAATGCACCCACGGGAGAGCGGAAACTGCACGTCCTGCACTCGAGGGTGAGCCCGGTGATTTGCACCCTCATCGAGGAAGCAGAAAACTTTGATGCAGCAATCGAGCTGCTAAAAGGACACTATATTCGCTCGGTAAACCAGGTCTATGCCCGGCATCTGCTTGCAACAAGACGGCAAACCCCTGGGGAATCATTGGAGGAATTCTACCGCGCACTCCTGGTGCAGGGCAGAAGCTGCGGTTGCCCGCAAGTTTCGGCGAGCGAACACGCGGAGCTCTTAGTCCGGGACGCTTTCGTGGCAGGTATGCTTTCATCTCAAATCCGCCAGCGCCTGTTAGAAAAGGACACCCTGGGTCTCAGGGAGGCACGGGCCCTTGCAGGCTCCCTGGACGTGGCCTCCAGGAATGCCCGCGCTTACCTGCCCGACCGCGCGGCAGCCCCCTGGGCAGCGTGGAACCCCGCAGCGGCCGACCCTGAGACTTCCCCCGTTCCCCCGCAGGCCTGCGCGGCAAGGCGGCCTGCCAACCCCGAGGGGCCCCGCTGCTACTTTTGCGGGCAGGCCAAGCACCCCCGCCAGCGCTGCCCGGCCCGCGCATCCACCTGCAGGGGATGCGGCAAAAAGGGCCATTTCGTGGGGGTATGTCAGGCCCGAGCGGTGGCCGCGGTCTCCAGCGGCGAATCCGGACCACCACCACAAACTTCTCCACGGGCCCCGTGCGGCCAGCGGTCGCCGCCACCCCCATACCCCAGGGCCATGTGCGGACCCCGGGTGCCGCCATCTTGTTCCACGGACGCCACGCTTGAGGAATGGGCGCCGCCACTTTGTGCACCCCCGGCCATGTGCGACCAATGGGAGACGCCATCTCGGATGAGCCCCCAGAACCCCAGCTCGACTGACCACGCACTGCCTGAACAGAATTCTCAACTACTGCGATTGGCCTCGGTGACCCTGGATCAATCTTGACCTCGAACACTCTCAATCGCTACGACGACCGTTTTCATCAACGGGCACGAGACGTCCTGCTTAATTGATCCTGGGAGCACGGAGAGCTTCATACACACCGACACGGTAAGGCGCTATTCCCTCCTCATCCACTCTGTTGAACAAAAAATCTCCCTGGCCTCCTGTTCCCACTCAGTGGAGATAAAGGGGTTTTGTTCAGCAAACCTCACAGTCCAGGGTAGGGAGTTCAGAAATTTCCATCTCTACGTCCTTCCCCACCTCTGCGCGGCTTTTAGACTTCCAGTGTAACCTTCAAAGTCTGACCTTCAAATTCGGCGGCCCTATACCCCCCCTTACTGTCTGCAGCCTCGTGACCCTTAAGGTCGACCCGCCTTCCCTGTTTGTGAACCTCACCCCGGATTGCAAACCCATCGCCACCAGGAGCAGACGCTACAGTGCCCAGGACCGAATCTTTATTAGATCAGAGATCCAAAGGCTACTGAGGGAAGGGGTCATTGAAGCCAGTAACAGCCCCTGGAGAGCTCAAGTAGTGGTGGTAAAGACCAGGGAGAAGCATAGGATGGTTATCGACTACAGTCAGACCATCAACAGGTTTACGCAGCTGGATGCGTACCCTCTTCCCCGCGTATCCGACCTGGTAAACAGGATCGCGCATTATAAGGTCTTCTCCACGGTGGATCTCAAGTCTGCCTACCACCAGCTCCCTATCCGCACTAGTGACCGCAAATACACTGCCTTCGAGGCAGACGGGCAGCTCTATCACTTCTTAAGGGTTCCCTTTGGTGTCACTAACGGGGTCTCAGTCTTCCAGCGCGAGATGGACCGAATGGTTGACCGGTACGGTATACGGGCAACATTCCCGTATCTTGATAATGTCACCATCTGCGGCCACGACACAAACCTCCGAAAATTCCTCCAGACCGCAAAGATCCTTAACCTAACATACAATAAGGATAAATGCGTCTTTAGCACCGACCGTCTAGCCATTCTCAGCTACGTAGTGCGAAATGGAGTTACAGGCCCCGACCCTGAACGCATGCGCCCGCTTATAGAGTTCCCCCTCCCTCACTGCTCTAAGGCCCTGAAGCGCTGCCTAGGGTTTTTTAGCTACTACGCCCAGTGGGTCCCCAACTACGTGGACAAGGCCCGTCCGCTGATCCAAACCCCAGTTTTTACCCTGTCGATAGAGGCCCACCAGGCCTTCAGCCGCATCAAAGCAGACATTGCAAAGGCCACGATGCACGCCATCGACGAGTCCCTCCCCTTCCAGGTCGAGAGCGATGCGTCCGACGTAGCTCTGGCGGCCACCCTCAACCAAGCGGGCAGACCAGTGGCCTTCTTCTCCCGTACCCTCCATGCTTCCAAAATCCGCCACTCCTCAGTCGAAAAGGAGGCCTAGGCCATAGTAGAAGCTGTGTGACATTGGAGGCATTACCTGGCCGGCAGGAGATTCACTTTCCTCACAGACAAACGGTCGGTGGCTTTCATGTTCGATAATGCACAGCGGGGCAAGATAATAAACGACAAGATCTTGCGGTGGAGGTTAGAACTCTCCACCTACAACTACGAGATCTTGTATCGTCCCGGGAAGCTAAACGAGCCTCCTGATGCCCTGTCCCGCAGCACATGTGCCACCGCACAAGTGGACCGCCTCCGAGCCCTCCACGCGGACCTCTGCCACCCGGGGGTCACTCGCTTTTTCCATTTCGTCAAGACCCGCAACCTGCCCTACTCCATTGAGGAGGTCAGGACAGCCACCAGGAACTGCCAAATCTGCGCTGAGTGCAAACCGCACTTCTACCGACCAGAGAAAGCGCACCTGATAAAGGCTTCCCGTCCCTTTGACCGCCTCAGCATGGACTTCAAAGGCCCCCTCCCTCCACCGACCGCAACACGTACTTCCTGAACATGATTGACAAGTACTCCCGGTTCCCATTCGCCATCCCCTGCCCCAACATGACCGCCTCCACCGTGACCAAGGCCCTCCATAGCATCTTTGCACTGTTCAGGTTCCCCGCTTACATACGCAGTGATAGGGGGTCCTCCTTTATGAGCGACGAACTGCGTCAATTCCTGCTCAGCAAGGGCATCGCCTCGAGCAGGACGACCAGTTACAACCCCCGGGGAAACGGACAGGTAGAGAGGGAGAACAGAACGGTCTGGAAGACCGTCCTACTGGCCCTACGGTCCAGGAATCTCCCAGTCTCCCGCTGGCAAGAGGTCCTCCCGGTGGCCCTCCACGCCATCCGGACGCTGCTCTGTACAACTACCAACCAGACACCTCATGAACGTCTCCTTGTTTTCCCCAGGAAGTCCTCCTCCGGGACCTCGCCCGCGACCTGGCTGGCAGCACCCAGACCCATCCTGCTCCGAAAAGACGTGCGGGCGCACAAGTCGGAGCCGTTGGTCAAGAGGGTCCATCTGCTCCATGCTAACCCCCAGTACGCCTACATGGCGTACCCCGACGGCCAACAAGATACGGTCTCCCTACGGGACCTGGCGCCCGCCGGAACTCCACGCACATTCCAGCCACTAGTCCCACCCTCCCCTCCAACACACCACCTTACAGGAGGATCGGTCCTTCCACCGCCCCCGTCTAGGTCCCCTCCCCCACCGATGCCCCCCGCAGGCGCTACCTTCCCAGGTCAGCCGTTTTCCCCACCAGCGCCGTCTAAGGGTGACGAAGCTGCCATGGAGATCAAGGCCACGCTCCCGGAGTCACAGACGCCCGAGCCTCCACCGGAGTCACCACCGAGGCTCCGACGATCACAGAGGACGACCGGGGCCCCCGATCGACTGATTGTTTCATTTTAACCGTAATCTGTAAATATAAAACACCGAATGTACATAGCTACCAGACCTGTAAATAGTTACTGAACACTGTCCGGAGGTATTACGGTACCTCCATAACTAATTATACCAGGTTGTTATGTTTCGTAGTTGCTGGCCACCACCCCCACCGGACTTTTTTTTAACAGGGGGTGAATGTGGTATTATAAGTATTACGGTACCGAAGAGGCTGAAGTACCATTGGTAGAACCTATATGCTTGCTATTGGCTAAAGTATATAATAGCTCCGCCCTGGAAGGCGGGGTATAAGAACCCGTGTCGTCCCAGCAGCCCTCATTCTGTACCTGAGCTGCTGGGGGAAACATCTGGCTTATTAAAGCCTTCAGTTTTACTACAACCTCGTTTTAGTGGTCATTGACTGTGCACCAGTATTGTTCCAGGAAACATACAGGGGGTGGGATTCTCCCCTACCCAGCGGGGTGGGGGGTCCCGGCGCCGAGGAGTGGCGTGAACCACTCCGGCGTCGGGCCGCCCCAAAGCTGCGGAATCCTCTGCACCTTCAGGGGCTTGGTTGGCCCGGAGTGGTTTGCGCTGCACCGGCTGGCGGGAAAGGGGCTTGGCACCACGCCGGCCGGCGGGGAAGGGGCTTGGCACCACGCCAACGGACGCCGAAGGGCCTCCGCCGGCCGGGGAGAGTTGGCGCATGCGCGGGAGCGCCAGCGTGTGCTGGCGTCATCCCACCACGTGCGCAGGGGGGTTCGTCTCCGCACCGGCTATGGTGGAGGACCACAGCGGCCGACACGGAACAATAGAGCGCCCCCACGGCACAGGCCCGCCCGCGGATCAGTGGGCCCCGATCGCGGGCCAGACCACCGTGGGGGCACCTCCCGGGGTCAGATCCCTCCGCGCCCCCCCCCCAGGACCCCGGGGGCCGCCCGCGCCGCCAGGTCCCGCCGGTAAGAGCCTACTCTAATTTACGCTGGCGGGACCAGCAAAAAAACGGACGGCCACTTGGCCCATTGCGGGACGGAAAATCGCCGGGGGGTGGGGGTGGGGGTGGCGCTGCCAACGGCCCCCGACCTGCGCGGCACGATTCTCCCCCCCCACCCACCGCCAAATCCCCGGCGCCGGAGATTTCGGCAGCCGGCGGGGGGCAGGATTCACGCCACCCCCCCCCCCCCCCCCCGGCGATTCTCCGACCCGGCGGGGGGGGTCGGAGAATCCCGCCCCAGGTTCTTCCAATGAGTGATCTTGTTCTCCTGATCTCAAACCCCGAAGACACACAGCCTCCTCACATTGGTATCATGTCCAACCTCGACCATGAGATCCTTGCACAGGCCCCCAAATTTTGACGTTGCACAATCCAATCCAATTTCCCCTTTCCCCCTCTCGGAGAGAGGTCCACTTACCCACATCCTGGTTGGGAATGGAGGTGTAGAGGGATTGGACATCCCGGTGGGGAATGGGGTTATAGAGGGATTGGACATCCTGGTGGGCAATGGAGGTACAGAGGGATTGGACATACTGGTGGGGAATGGGGCTATAGAGGGATTGGACATCCTGGTGGGGAATGGAGATATAGAGGGATTGGACATCCTGGTGGGGAATGGAGGTATAGAGGAATTGGACATCCTGGTGGGGAATGGAGGTATAGAGGGATTGGACATCCTGGTGGGGAATGGGGGTATAGAGGGTTTGGACATCCTGGTGGGGAATTGTGGAATAGAGGGATTGGACATCCTGGTGGGGAATGGGGGTATAGAAGGATTGGACACCCTGGTGGGGAATGGAGGGAGAGGGACTGGACATCCTGGTGGGGAATGGAGGTATAGAAGGATTGGACATCCTGGTGGGGAATGGAGGGAGAGGGATTGCGCATTCTGGTGGGGAATGGGGGTATAGCGGGATTGGACATCCTGGTGGGGAATGGAGGTATAGAAGGATTGGACATCCCGGTGGGGAATGGAGGGAGAGGGATTGGACATCCTGGTGGGGAATGGAGGGAGAGGGACTGGACATCCTGGTGGGGAATGGAGGTATAGAAGGATTGGACATCCCGGTGCGGAATGGAGGGAGAGGGATTGGGCATCCTGGTGGGGAATGGAGGTATAGGGGGATTGGACATCCTGGTGGGGAATGGAGGTATAGGGGGATTGGACATCCTGATGGGGAATGGGCGTATAGAGGGATTGGACATCCTGGTGGGGAATGGAGGGAGAGGGATTGGACATCCCGGTGGGGAATGGAGGGAGAGGGATTGGGCATCCTGGTGGGGAATGGAGGTATAGGGGGATTGGACATCCTGATGGGGAATGGGCGTATAGAGGGATTGGACATCCTGGTGGGGAATGGAGGGAGAGGGATTGGACATCCTGGTGGGGAATGGAGGGAGAGGGATTGCGCATTCTGGTGGGGAATGGGGGTATAGCGGGATTGGACATCCTGGTGGGGAATGGAGGGAGAGGGACTGGACATCCTGGTGGGGAATGGAGGTATAGAAGGATTGGACATCCCGGTGGGGAATGGAGGGAGAGGGATTGGGCATCCTGGTGGGGAATGGAGGTATAGGGGGATTGGACATCCATATGGGGAATGGGCGTATAGAGGGATTGGGCATCCTGGTGGGGAATGGAGGGAGAGGGATTGGGCATCCTGGTGGGGAATGGGGGTATAGAGGGATTGGACATCCTGGTGGGGATTGGAGGGAGAGGGATTGGACATCCTGGTGGGGAATGGAGGGAGAGGGATTGGACACCCTGGTGGGGAGTGGGGGTATAGAGGGATTGGACACCCTGGTGGGGAATGGAGGTATAGAGGGATTGGACATCCCGGTGGGGAGTGGAGGGAGAGGGATTGGGCATCCTGGTGGGGAATGGGGGTATAGAGGGATTGGACATCCTGGTGGGGAATGGAGGGAGAGGGATTGGACATCCTGGTGGGGAATGGAGGGAGAGGGATTGGACATCCTGGTGGGGAATGGAGAGCGAGGGATTAGACATCCTAGTGGGGAATGGATGGAGAGGGATTGGACATCCTGGTGGGGAATGGAGGGAGAGAGGGATTGGACATCCCGGTGAGGAATGGGGGAAAAGAGGGATTAGACACCCTGGTGGGGAATGGAGGGAGAGGGATTGGACATCCTGGTGGGGAATGGAGGGAGAGGAATTGGACATCCTGTTGGGGAATGGAGGGAGAGGGTTTGGACATCCTGCTGGGGAATGGAGAGCGAGGGATTGGACATCCTGGTGGGGAATGGAGAGCGAGGGATTGGACATCCTGGTGAGGAATGGAGAGCGAGGGATTGGACATCCTGGTGGGGAATGGAGAGCGAGGGATTAGACACCCTGGTGGGGAATGGAGAGCGAGGGATTAGACATCCTGATGGGGAATGGAGGGAGAGGGATTAGACACCCTGGTGGGGAATGGAGGGAGAGGGATTGGACATCCTGGTGGGGAATGGAGGGAGAGGGATTGGACATCCTGGTGGGGAATGGAGGTATAGAGGGATTGGACACCCTGGTGGGGAATGGAGGGAGAGGGATTAGACACCCTGGTGGGGAATGGAGGGAGAGGGACTGGACATCCTGGTGGGGAATGGAGAGCGAGGGATTAGACACCCTGGTGGGGAATGGAGAGCGAGGGATTAGACATCCTGATGGGGAATGGAGGGAGAGGGATTAGACACCCTGGTGGGGAATGGAGGGAGAGGGATTGGACATCCTGGTGGGGAATGGAGGGAGAGGGATTGGACATCCTGGTGGGGAATGGAGGTATAGAGGGATTGGACACCCTGGTGGGGAATGGAGGGAGAGGGATTAGACACCCTGGTGGGGAATGGAGGGAGAGGGATTGGACATCCTGGTGGGGAATGGAGAGCGAGGGATTAGACACCCTGGTGGGGAATGGAGAGCGAGGGATTAGACATCCTGATGGGGAATGGAGGGAGAGGGATTAGACACCCTGGTGGGGAATGGAGGGAGAGGGATTGGACATCCTGGTGGGGAATGGAGGGAGAGGGATTGGACACCCTGGTGGGGAATGGAGGGAGAGTGATTGGACACCCTGGTGGGGAATGGAGAGCGTGGGATTGGACATCCTGGTGGGGAATGGAGAGCGAGGGATTAGACACCCTGATGGGGAATGGAGGGAGAGGGATTAGACATCCTGATGGGGAATGGAGGGAGAGGGATTAGACATCCTGGTGGGGAATGGAGGGAGAGGGATTGGACATCCTGGTGGGGAATGGAGAGCGAGGGATTGGACACCCTGGTGGGGAATGGAGGGAGAGGGATTGGACATCCTGGTGGGGAATGGAGGGAGAGGGATTGGACATCCTGGTGGGGAATAGAGGGAGAGGGATTGGACATCCTGGTGGGGATTGGAGTTATAGAGGGATTGGACATCCTGGTGGGGAATGGAGGGAGAGGGATTGGACATCCTGGTGGGGAATGGAGAGCGAGGGATTAGACATCCTGATGGGGAATGGAGGGAGAGGGATTGGACATCCTGGTGGGGAATGGAGAGCGAGGGATTAGACATCCTGGTGGGGAATGGAGGGAGAGGGATTTGACACCCTGGTGGGGAATGGAGGGAGAGGGATTGGACATCCTGGTGGGGAATGGAGAGCGAGGGATTAGACACCCTGGTGGGGAATGGAGAGCGAGGGATGAGACATCCTGATGGGGAATGGAGGGAGAGGGATTAGACACCCTGGTGGGGAATGGAGAGCGAGGGATGAGACATCCTGGTGGGGAATGGAGGGAGAGGGATTGGACATCCTGGTGGGGAATGGAGGGAGAGGGATTAGACATCCTGATGGGGAATGGTGGGAGAGGGATTAGACACCCTGGTGGGGAATGGAGGGAGAGGGATTGGACATCCTGGTGGGGAATGGAGGGAGAGGAATTAGACACCCTGGTGGGGAATGGAGGGAGAGGGATTGGACATCCTGGTGGGGAATGGAGAGCGAGGGATTGGACATCCTGGTGGGGAATGGAGAGCGAGGGATTAGACACCCTGGTGGGGAATGGAGAGCGAGGGATTAGACATCCTAGTGGGGAATGGATGGAGAGGGATTGGACATCCTGGTGGGGAATGGAGGTATAGACGGATTGGACATCCCGGTGGGGAATGGAGGGAGGGGGATTGGGCATCCTGGTGGGGAATGGAGGTATAGGGGGATTGGACATCCTGATGGGGAATGGGCGTATAGAGGGATTGGACATCCTGGTGGGGAATGGAGGGAGAGGGATTGGGCATCCTGGTGGGGAGTGGGGGTATAGAGGGATTGGTCACCCTGGTGTGGAATGGAGGTATAGAGGGATTGGACATCCCGGTGGGGAGTGGAGGGAGAGGGATTGGGCATCCTGGTGGGGAATGGGGGTATAGAGGGATTGGACATCCTGGTGGGGAATGGAGGTATAGAGGGATTGGACACCCTGGTGGGGAATGGAGGTATAGAGGGATTGGACATCCCGGTGGGGAATGGAGGGAGAGGGATTGGGCATCCTGGTGGGGAATGGGGGTATAGAGGGATTGGACATTCTGGTGGGGAATGGAGGGAGAGGGATTGGACACCCTGGTGGGGAGTGGAGGTATAGAGGGATTGGACATCCCGGTGGGGAATGGAGGGAGAGGGATTGGACACCCTGGTGGGGAATGGAGAGCGAGGGATTAGACACCCTGGTGGGGAATGGAGAGCGAGGGATTAGACATCCTGATGGGGAATGGAGGGAGAGGGATTAGACATCCTGATGGGGAATGGAGGGAGAGGGATTAGACATCCTGGTGGGGAAATGGAGGGAGAGGGATTGGACATCCTAGTGAGGAATGGAGGGAGAGGGATTAGACATCCTGGTGGGGAATGGAGGGAGAGGGATTAGACACCCTGGTGGGGAATGGAGGGAGAGGGATTGGACATCCTGGTGGGGAATGGAGGGAGAGGAATTAGACACCCTGGTGGGGAATGGAGGGAGAGGGATTGGACATCCTGGTGGGGAATGGAGAGCGAGGGATTAGACATCCTGATGGGGAATGGAGGGAGAGGGATTAGACACCCTGGTGGGGAATGGAGGGAGAGGGATTAGACACCCTGGTGGGGAATGGAGGGAGAGGAATTAGACACCCTGGTGGGGAATGGAGGGAGAGGGATTAGACATCCTGGTGGGTAATGGAGGGAGAGGGATTGGATACCCTGGTGGGGAATGGAGGGAGAGGGATTGGACATCCTGATGGGGAATGGAGGGAGAGGGATTAGACACCCTGGTGGGGAATGGAGGGAGAGGGATTAGACACCCTGGTGGGGAATGGCGGGAGAGGGATTGGACATCCTGGTGGGGAATGGAGGGAGAGGGATTGGACATCCTGGTGGGGAATGGAGGGAGAGGAATTAGACACCCTGGTGGGGAATGGAGGGAGAGGGATTGGATACCCTGATGGGGAATGGAGGGAGAGGGATTGGACATCCTGGTGGGGAATGGAGGGAGAGGAATTAGGCACCCTGGTGGGGAATGGAGGGAGAGGGATTGGACATCCTGGTGGGGAATGGAGAGCGAGGGATTGGACATCTTGGTGGGGAATGGAGAGCGAGGGATTAGACATCCTAGTGGGGAATGGATGGAGACGGATTGGACATCCTGGTGGGGAATGGAGGGAGAGGGATTGGATACCCTGGTGGGGAATGGAGAGCGATGGATTAGACATCCTAGTGGGGAATGGATGGAGACGGATTGGACATCCTGGTGGGGAATGGAGGGAGAGGGATTGGATACCCTGGTGGGGAATGGAGGGAGAGGGATTGGACATCCTGATGGGGAATGGAGGGAGAGGGATTCGACACCCTGGTGGGGAATGGAGGGAGAGGGATTAGACACCCTGGTGGGGAATGGCGGGAGAGGGATTGGACATCCTGTTGGGGAATGGAGAGAGAGGAATTAGACACCCTGGTGGGGAATGGAGGGAGAGGGATTGGACATCCTGGTGGGGAATGGAGAGCGAGGGATTAGACATCCTGGTGGGGAATGGAGAGCGAGGGATTAGACATCCTGATGGGGAATGGAGGGAGAGGGATTAGACATCCTGGTGGGTAATGGAGGGAGAGGGATTGGATACCCTGGTGGGGAATGGAGGGAGAGGGATTGGACATCCTGATGGGGAATGGAGGGAGAGGGATTAGACACCCTGGTGGGGAATGGAGTGGGAGGGATTAGACACCCTGGTGGGGAATGGAGGGAGAGGGATTGGACATCCTGTTGGGGAATGGAGGGAGAGGAATTAGACACCCTGGTGGGGAATGGAGGGAGAGGGATTGGACATCCTGGTGGGGAATGGAGGGAGAGAGGGATTGGACATCCTGGTGGGGAATGGAGGGAGAGGAATTAGACACCCTGATGGGGAATGGAGGGAGAGGGATTGGACATCCTGGTGGGGAATGGAGGGAGAGGAATTAGACACCCTGGTGGGGAATGGAGGGAGAGGGATTGGACATCCTGGTGGGGAAAGGAGAGCGAGGGATTGGACATCCTGTTGGGGAATGGAGAGCGAGGGATTGGACATCCTGGTGGGGAATGGAGAGCGAGGGATTAGACATCCTAGTGGGGAATGGATGGAGAGGGATTGGACATCCTGGTGGGGAATGGAGGGAGAGAGGGATTGGACATCCCGGTGAGGAATGGGGGAAAAGAGGGATTAGACACCCTGGTGGGGAATGGAGGGAGAGGGATTGGACATCCTGGTGGGGAATGGAGGGAGAGGAATTGGACATCCTGTTGGGGAATGGAGGGAGAGGGTTTGGACATCCTGGTGGGGAATGCAGAGCGAGGGATTGGACATCCTGGTGGGGAATGGAGAGCGAGGGATTGGACATCCTGGTGGGGAATGGAGAGCGAGGGATTGGACATCCTGGTGGGGAATGGAGAGCGAGGGATTAGACACCCTGGTGGGGAATGGAGAGCGAGGGATTAGACATCCTGATGGGGAATGGAGGGAGAGGGATTAGACACCCTGGTGGGAAATGGAGGGAGAGGGATTGGACATCCTGGTGGGGAATGGAGGGAGAGGGATTGGACATCCTGGTGGGGAATGGAGGTATAGAGGGATTGGACACCCTGGTGGGGAATGGAGGGAGAGGGATTAGACACCCTGGTGGGGAATGGAGGGAGAGGGATTGGACATCTTGGTGGGGAATGGAGAGCGAGGGATTAGACACCCTGGTGGGGAATGGAGAGCGAGGGATTAGACATCCTGATGGGGAATGGAGGGAGAGGGATTAGACACCCTGGTGGGGAATGGAGGGAGAGGGATTGGACATCCTGGTGGGGAATGGAGGGAGAGGGATTGGACATCCTGGTGGGGAATGGAGGTATAGAGGGATTGGACACCCTGGTGGGGAATGGAGGGAGAGGGATTAGACACCCTGGTGGGGAATGGAGGGAGAGGGATTGGACATCCTGGTGGGGAATGGAGAGCGAGGGTTTAGACACCCTGGTGGGGAATGGAGAGCGAGGGATTAGACATCCTGATGGGGAATGGAGGGAGAGGGATTAGACACCCTGGTGGGGAATGGAGGGAGAGGGATTGGACATCCTGGTGGGGAATGGAGGGAGAGTGATTGGACACCCTGGTGGGGAATGGAGAGCGTGGGATTGGACATCCTGGTGGGGAATGGAGAGCGAGGGATTAGACACCCTGATGGGGAATGGAGGGAGAGGGATTAGACATCCTGATGGGGAATGGAGGGAGAGGGATTAGACATCCTGGTGGGGAATGGAGGGAGAGGGATTGGACATCCTGGTGGGGAATGGAGAGCGAGGGATTAGACATCCTGATGGGGAATGGAGGGAGAGGGATTGGACATCCTGGTGGGGAATGGAGGGAGAGGGATTAGACATCCTAGTGGGGAATGGAGGGAGAGGGATTAGACATCCTGATGGGGAATGGAGGGAGAGGGATTAGACAACCTGGTGGGTAATGGAGGGAGAGGGATTGGACATCCTGATGGGGAATGGAGGGAGAGGGATTAGACACCCTGGTGGGGAATGGAGGGAGAGGGATTGGACATCCTGGTGGGGAATGGAGAGCGAGGGATTAGACATCCTGATGGGGAATGGAGAGCGAGGGATTAGACATCCTGATGGGTAATGGAGGGAGAGGGATTGGACATCCTAGTGAGGAATGGAGGGAGAGGGATTAGACATCCTGGTGGGGAATGGAGGGAGAGGGATTAGACACCCTGGTGGGGAATGGCGGGAGAGGGATTGGACATCCTGGTGGGGAATGGAGGGAGAGGGATTGGACATCCTGGTGGGGAATGGAGGGAGAGGGATTAGACATCCTAGTGGGGAATGGAGGGAGAGGGATTAGACATCCTGATGGGGAATGGAGGGAGAGGGATTAGACATCCTGGTGGGGAATGGAGGGAGAGGGATTGGACATCCTGATGGGGAATGGAGAGCGAGGGATTAGACATCCTGATGGGGAATGGAGGGAGAGGGATTGGACATCCTGGTGGGGAATGGAGGGAGAGGGATTAGACATCCTAGTGGGGAATGGAGGGAGAGGGATTAGACATCCTGATGGGGAATGGAGGGAGAGGGATTAGACATCCTGGTGGGGAATGGAGGGAGAGGGATTGGACATCCTGATGGGGAATGGAGGGAGAGGGATTAGACACCCTGGTGGGGAATGGAGGGAGAGGGATTGGACATCCTGGTGGGGAATGGAGAGCGAGGGATTAGACATCCTGATGGGGAATGGAGAGCGAGGGATTAGACATCCTGATGGGTAATGGAGGGAGAGGGATTGGACATCCTAGTGAGGAATGGAGGGAGAGGGATTAGACATCCTGGTGGGGAATGGAGGGAGAGGGATTAGACACCCTGGTGGGGAATGGCGGGAGAGGGATTGGACATCCTGGTGGGGAATGGAGGGAGAGGAATTAGACACCCTGGTGGGGAATGGAGGGAGAGGGATTGGACATCCTGATGGGGAATGGAGGTAGAGGAATTAGACACCCTGGTGGGGAATGGAGGGAGAGGAATTAGACACCCTGGTGGGGAATGGAGGGAGAGGGATTGGACATCCTGGTGGGGAATGGAGGGAGAAAAATTAGACACCCTGGTGGGGAATGGAGGGAGAGGGATTGGACATCCTGGTGGGGAATGGAGAGCGAGGGATTGGACATCCTGGTGGGGAATGGAGAGCGAGGGATTAGACACCCTGGTGGGGAATGGAGAGCGAGGGATTAGACATCCTAGTGGGGAATGGATGGAGAGGGATTGGACATCCTGGTGGGGAATGGAGGGAGAGAGGGATTGGACATCCCGGTGAGGAATGGGGGGAAAGAGGGATTAGACACCCTGGTGGGGAATGGGGGTATAGAGGGACTGGACATCCACCTTCACCCCATTTTTATTTCCATCAATTTTTTTTTTTTTCATTTCTTCCATTGATTTGTTTTACCCTCACCATCGTTCTCCCTTCTCTCCCCCACACCACTTTGGCCAACTGTTCCTAGTAGCCCTTTGACACATCGCTCACCTTTGTTCTGCTGTTCACACATTCTAATCTCTTTATGTGCCACTGTCAGCACCCTTCTTAGCCTTAATCACCACCATTTCCATTCCTTTGTCTTCTGTCCTTGACATCTTGTGTCAATCTCCACCTATCGCAGGACCCCTATCTCGCGTTCCCCACCCACCTTTCCACCACCCCCCAACACAGAATAACTGTCCCTATTTCCAGTTCTCTCCAACTTTGGCAAAGAGTCTCCAGACTCAAAACGTTTGCTCCCTTCTCTCTCCACAGATGCTTCACTTCACCTGTTGAAGGAGCTGTGCTTCGAACGCTTATGATATCAAATAAACCTGTTGGA
The DNA here is from genome assembly GCF_047496885.1 of Scyliorhinus torazame. Lineage (NCBI taxonomy): Eukaryota > Metazoa > Chordata > Chondrichthyes > Carcharhiniformes > Scyliorhinidae > Scyliorhinus > Scyliorhinus torazame. The sequence continues at coordinate 18,843,947 of NC_092707.1, forward strand.
CTTTAACCTGGTGTTGTGAGACGTCTTACTGTGTTCACAGATGCTGTCAGACCTGCTGAGATTCTCCAGTATTTACTGTTTCTGTTGCATATATTCTAGATTAACATGGGAGTGAAAGGTTATAACAGAGCAGGGGGAGGTTACAGGTAGACCTGCCAATGTCTTGAATGGGAGGACAGGCTCGAGCAGCTGAGTGGCCTACGCCTGCTCTTTATTCACACGTTCAGATGAGTTAACGTTTCAGATCAATGACACTTCATGACAACTGGGAGAAGTTGGAGGTTTTCAGCAGGTGAAGTGGAGTCGCTGGGCAAAAGGGAAGACCTGTGATCAGGTGGGAGACCGGCCGGAGCAGAAGGTCCCGCTGCCCACCAATGACAGGCCACCGCCCTGGGTGGCGGCACATTCTCCCCCCACCCCCCCCACACCATCGTGTTGGGCGCCTAAGGTTGTAAAGTGACTAATCAAACGGGGTGGTGGGGGGGGGGGGGGGGGGGCTGTTACTTGAGCTTGCATTGAACTTATTGGAACACTGCTGGATGCCGAGGACAGTGAGGTCAGTATGAGAGCAAGATGGAGAATGAAAATGCCAGACCAACTGGGTGCCCACAGTTATGTTTGCACTTTGAACCGGGGTGTTCTGCAAAGTGGCCACCCAATCTCTCCCCCACTTGGCGGACATGGAGGCGACTGCAACAGCCCAGCGAGGGGCGTCGTTAGTGTCTGACCAGTTCTTTTCGCCTTTCTCCCATTTGATTTCAGCTTTCCCCTTGTGCCCATTGACAAGATAGACAAAGAAATGTGTCACCTCCATCCCTCAATCTTCACTCTCTTACTGGCTGGCGCCCCTCTATTTCCTCAATTAACGTTGGGTATTCAGCCCATCGAGTCCACTTTTCCCAATCACCTGCCTTGGTCCTTCAGCCAATTTAAATCCCACTACTGCTGCCGTCAGGTTTGACCATAAGACCATAAGACATAGGAGCAGAATTAGGCCACTCGGCCCATCGAGTCCGCTCCGCCATTCAATCATGGCTGATATTTTTCTCATGCCCATTCTCCTGGCTTCTCCCCACAACCCCTGATCCCCTTAGTAATCAAGAACTATCTCAGACACCCAGTGATTTGGGCAGGACTCTGATGAGGTGTGGGAGCTAGATCCTCCTGAAGAGGCCCGGGTTTTCCCATCCACTTTGGCCCGCCCCACATTGACCGTACCCTTCATTCGAAATGATTGATGACACAATCCTGTCACAATGACGTGCGTGCTCCAGTTGTAAACAGGAGCAGCTGTTATTGAATGTGGAAAGGATGGGGCATTATTCTGAAGGGGGGGGGGGGAGTCTGCGCCTGTGATCTCTGGATTTTGTGAATAAACCTGTGGTAAGATAAGGCCGGCTCCAGATTCCTCCTTTACTTGGTGAACGAGGAATTAATTATGTCAAAACTGACCCTTCCACCTTTAAAGAGCAGCCAGTGTGTCATAAGAACACCTTGCTCCGACAGACAGGTTTCATTGTGTGATCATTCTTAAATAAACAATTTCACCTCTCGGAAATTCCCAGGTTTTTGTCATCTTGTAAAACTGAATGAAACTAATTGTGACGGATGATTTGGATTCAATGATTAATTACCTTCAGATGAGTGCAGTCATGCCCACATAACATCTTCAAGGAACATTACTGACAATCTTTAAACATCTTTGGCTTACTCATAGCTCCAACATACCAAACTGCGGATTAACTTGAGTCACCAAATTGCCTCTGAAGCCCATATTTGCGCGAGGTGTTTGATTTGTTCGAGCTTTGAACCCGCGACCTTTTATGTCGGTAATATAGACAAAGAAGACAAAGACAAAGAAAAGTACAGCACAGGAACAGGCCCTCCAAGCCCGTGCCGACCATGCTGCCCGACTAAACTACAATCTTCTACACTTCCTGGGTCCGTATCCCTCTATTCCCATCCTATTCGTGTATTTGTCAAGATGCCCCTTAAATGTCACTATCGTCCCTGCTTCCACCACCTCCTCCGGCAGCGAGTTCCAGGCACCCACTACCCTCTGTGTAAAAAACTTGCCTTGTACATCTACTCTAAACCTTGCCCCTCACACCTTAAACCTATGCTCCCTAGTAATTGACCCCTCTACCCTGGGGAAATGCCTCTGACTATCCACTCTGTCTATGCCCCTCATAATTTTGTAGACCTCTATCAGGTCGCCCCTCAACCTCCGTCGTTCCAGTGAGAACAAACCGAGTTTATTCAACCGCTCCTCATAGCTAATGCCCTCCATACCAGGCAACATTCTGGTCAATCTCTTCTGCACCCTCTCTAAAGCCTCCACATCCTTCTGGTAGTGTGGCGACCAGAATTGAACACTATACTCCAAGTGTGGCCTAACTAAGGTTCTATACAGCTGCAACATGACTTGCCAATTCTTATACTCAATGCCCCGGCCAATGAAGGCAAGCATGCCGTATGCCTTCTTGACTACCTTCTCCACCTGTGTTGTTCCTTGCAGTGACCTGTGGACCTGTACTCCTAGATCTCTCTGACTTTCAATACTCTTGAGGGTTCTACCATTCACTGTATATTCCCTATCTGCATTAGACCTTCCAAAATGCATTACGTCACATTTGTCCAGATTAAACTCCATCTGCCATCTCTCCGCCCAAGTCTCCAAACAATCTAAATCCTGCTGTATCCTCTGACAGTCGAAAGATCAAAATCACAGAGCTGTTACGGTGCAGCAGGGAGGCCATTCGGCCCATCATGTTACCACTGGCTCTCCGAACGGGCATCGTGACTTAGTGCCACTCCCCTGCCTTTTCCCCGCACCTCTGCACACTGTTTCCACTCAAATAATCATCTAACGCCCTCTTGAATGCCTCGATTGAACTTGCCTCCACCACACTTCCAGGCCGTGCATTCCAGACCCCAACCACTCGCTGTGCGAAGTGGATTTTCTCACCTCACATCTGCTTCTTTTGCAAATCACTCTAAATCTGTGCCCTCTCATTCTCGATCCTTTTACGAGCGGGAGCAATTTCCCCCTATCTATTCTGTGCAGCCCCCTCATGGTTTTGAGCATCTCTATCAAACCCCCTCTCGGCCTTCTCCTCTCCAAGGAGAACAGTGCCAACCTCTCCAATCTATCCTCATAACTGAAGTTTCTCATCCCTGGGACCATTCTTGTGAACCTCTTCTGCCCTCTCTCCACTGCGCTCACATCCTTCCTATAGTGTGGTGCCCAGAACTGTACACAATATTCCAGCTGAGGTCTAACTAGTGATTTGAATAAATTCAGCATTGCCTCCTTGCTTTTGTACCCTATGCCCCTATTAATAAATCCCAGAATACTCTCTGCTTAATTAACTGTTCTCTCCACTTGTCATGCCACCTCCAATGATCTTTACACATAGACACCGTTTAGCACTGGTGTTCACAAACGGGGACCAGGTGGACCGGCACTTGGGCGGGGTGGGGGGGTGGTTCCGAGGTGATTAGAGGCCTCTGGGTGGTCAGCTTCTGGGCAGGGTGATACCCTGGCACTGCCAGTGCCACCTGGGCATCTGGGCACTTTGGCAGTGCCAACCAGGCACCCTGGCAGTGCCAGCCTGGGTGCCAAGGAACTGCCAGGGTGCCAGGCTGGTGGTGCCACAGTGATATTTTGGCCATGCCGGGGATCGGGCCCAGTTTTGTCCTGCCCTTATTAGGTGGGGTGCGGGGGGCTCGAGGACCCCCCCCCAACAGGTAAGTGTGGCCGTTGGGGAGGTTCGGATGCCTCGTTGGAGGATCGCGACACTGGGGCGCCATTTAAAAATGGCACCCCGATCTCTGGAGCTCAGAAGTAACGGTAAGTGTAGCCTCAGCGGGGAAGGCCCCGCCAAGGCCTGAAAAAGTAACAGAATTCCAAAACACCGCTAAACCCATCCACAATGGGAATCGCAGGGGCACTGTTCTCTATTATTCTATTAGTCCCTTTTATTCCATAAGCTATCACTTTTCTCAGAAGACTGTTGTGTGGCACTAGATCGAATGTCTTTTGGAAGTCCATGCACACCACATCAACAGCATTACCTTCATGGCCCCGTTCTGTTACCTCCTCAAAAAACTCCAGGCCATTAGTTAAACACGGTTTCCCTTTTAGAAATTCACGCCGGCTCTTCCTAATCAACTCGTGTTTTTCCATGTGGCTAATTGTGTCCCGATTAATTGCTCCGAGGAAGCATCCCGCCACTGAAGTGAAACTGACTGGTCTGAAATGGTTGGGTGCACCCTGACAACTCCTTTTGAACAGGGGAGACATGTTTGCAGTTCCCCAGTCTTCTGGCACCTCTCCTGAGCCCAGGGAAGGCTGGAATATTAGGAGGTCAGGAGGTTACGGCTCAACTGTGCTGGGCGTTGGTGAGACCACATCTGGAGTACGGTGTACATATTCAAGGAAAGTTGTAAATGTGTTAGAAGCAGTTCAGAGAAGGTTCCTGGACTGATACCAGGATCGGGTGGGTTGTCTTATGAGGAAAGGTTCGAGAGTTTAGGTTTGTATCCACAGGGCAGCACGGTGGTGCAGTGGTTAGCTCTGGGACTGCGGCGCTGAGGACCCGGGTTCGAATCCCGGCCCTGGGTCACTGCCCCTGTGGAGTTTGCACATTCTCCCCGTGGCTGCGTGGGTTTTCGCCCCCACAACCCAAAAGATGTGCAGGTTAGGTGGATTGGCCTCGCTAAATTGCCCCTTAATTGGAAAAAAAATAATTGGATACTTTAAATTTATTTTTTTTAAAGGTTTGTATTCACTAGTTTAGAAGAGTGTGAGGCAACTTGATCAAAACCTTAAATAATAATCTTTATTGTCACAAGTAGGCTTACATTAACACTGCAATGAAATTACTGTGAAAATCCCTTAGTCGCATTCCGGCATTTGTTGGGCAGCATGGTAACATGGTGGATAGCACAATTGCTTCCCAGCTCCAGGACCCCAGGTTCGATTCCGGCTTGGGTCACTATCTGTGCAGAGTCTGCACGTGTGCGTGGGTTTCCTCCGGGTGCTCCGGTTTCCTCCCACAGTCCAAAGATGTGCAGGTTAGGTGGATTGGCCATGATAAATTGTCCTTAGTGTCCAAAATTGCCCTTAGTGTTGGGTGGGGTTACTGGGTTATGGGGATAGGGTGGAGGTGTTGACCTTGGGTAGGGTCGGTGCAGACTCGATGGGCCGAATGGCCTCCTTCTGCACTGTAAATGCTATGATACACAGAGTGAGAATTTAGAATGTCCAATTCACCTAACAAGCACATCTTTCGGGACTTGTGGGAGGACACCGGAGCACCCGGAGGAAACCCACACAGACACGGGGAGAACGTACAGACTCCGCACAGACAGTAACCCAAGCCGGGAATCGAACCTGGGACCCTGGCGCTGTGAAGCAACAGTGCTAACCACTGTGTTACCATGCCGCCCTGTGACTGAGAATAATACTTGCATGAGATTCTAAGAGCACAGTATAAGGGAATGACATATACAGAGTGAAAGTGAGACCAGGTCATACTGCCCACGCAGTGATGCAAGAGAACACATGATTCCTGTGTGACAGGGGTTATCCGCTGTGGCCCATCGAGTCTGCTCCACCATTCAATCATGGCTGATATGTTTCTCATCCCCATTCTCCTGCCTTCTCCCCATAACCCCTGATCCCCTTCTTAATCAAGAATCTATCTATCTCTGTCTTAAAATCACTCCACAGCCTTCTGCGGAAAAGAGTTCCACAGATTCCCGTACGAGCCTCCCCAAACAGGTGCCGGAATGTGGCGACTAGGGGCTTTTCACAGTAACGTCATTTGAAGCCTACTTGTGACAAGCAATTTTCATTTCATTTCATTTTCAGATTCACCACACTCTGGCTAAAGAAATTCCTCCTCATGTCAGTTTTAAAGGATTGTCCCTTCTGTCTGAAGCTGTGCCCTCAGGTTCTAGTTTTTCCTACTAGTGCAAACATCTTCTCCACGTCCACTCTATCCAGGCCTCTCAGTATGCTGTAAGTTTCAATAAGATCCCCCCTCATCCTTCTAAACTCCAACGAGTACAGACCCAGAGTCCTCAACCGCTCCCCATATGACAAGCTCTTCATTCCAGATCACCACTTCTGGATCCTTTCGAAGGCCAGCACATCCTTCCTTAGATACGGGGCCCAAAACTGCTCACAATACTCCAAGTGGGGTCTGATCAGAGCCTTATACAGACTCAGAAATACATCCCTGCTCTTGTATTCTAGCCCTCTCGACATGAATGCTAACATTGCATTTGCCTTTCTAACTGCCGACTGAACCTGCACGTTAACCTTAAGAGAATCTTGAACTAGGACTCCTAAGTCCCTTTGTGCTGCTTGTTGTGTTATGCTGCTTCGGATAACACAGGCTGCTTCCTTGTTGTAGTCTTTACGAAAGGATGCTCCAGACTATGAAATGAGTTCAACGTGTTTATTGAACTATTAACACAGTTCTCAAATGAGTTTGACTCTGCTAATCTAACTGTAGTAACTCAGTCTAACTGTACCAGCTTGCTCTAAGCCACGTGCTGGGATGTGATGCTGCTGATCAACCCTGTCTAACTCTCTAGATGTCTGTCTGTGTGCTTTGTCCTTTTATATGGGTTGTGTCGTGCCTCCTTGTGGTACTGCCACCTCTGGGTGTCCTGATTACCGATTGGTTGTGTCCTGTTCCAATGATCCATTGGTTGTATGTCTGCATGTCATGACATCTCTGGTGTTTCCTCTAGTGGTTACTTAGTTGTTGTGTATTCACATTAACCCCTTGTGTATATATAATGATGCATATGACTACATCCACCTTTTTTTCGTGTTACATATTTTCTGTACTTTGTTAAAGAAAATTGTACAAAACAGGTAGATAAATGATGGCATGTACAAGTTGTGATGATATTGATGATTATACAATACCAATTAACATTTATGAGTCCAAACTTTAGGAATTGGTATGGTCAAGTGGCTTGCTTGTTTTGTTGTTGAAGTGGTGATGTTGATGCTGTCATTTTCTTGTGAACGGCGTCAGTGTTCCTGTGATCATGAGGTGTTCGAATGGTCGATTCACTTTGATGTCTGATTTGGACTCTTTTTTTTTCTATGCTTGTGGTAGCGATTCTGTATGTCATCTTTCCTGAAAGCTGATTTGCTTGTTTGTAGTGGAGCAAACGTGGATCGGTGAGATTCGGTGTCATGCCATGGTATGTCTGCACTCTTGCCATTGTCTTGAGCTGTGCTGTCACATTGACCTTCATGTGCAGAGTTGCACCATGTCGTACAAGTCGTTGTTCTATTGTTGTTTTTGTTGTGCTTGTTGTTGCTGTTGTTGCCTTTGTTATGCTTCTTGTCGTTGTTTTTGTTGTTGTTTTTGTTGTTGTGCTTGTTGCGCTCAATGATGGTTCCGTGTGGATAATTTGAGTCATTCTCAAAGTTACTTGTGTCAGTGTCCTTTGTGGTATCTGATGCTTCATTGAACGTTTCCTCTTGAGGATTGTGTGAATGATCTGATGTTGCCTTGATCGTGGTGACATCAGTCATTTGTGGTTGATGTGATTCCTCTTTGATTCCTTGGTGCCCCTTTCCTGGAGTCATTTCTGGTTCACTTGAATCATCATTGATTTCTTGGTGCTCCTCTTTTGGAGTCTAAATCTTCAAGGTTTCATTTTCTTGTGGATAGGTAAGAGTAGATGAGGTTTTAATTGACGTGGTCTCACTGGACTCAAGAGTAGTTTCACTTTGATTGTCGCGTGCTCCTGTACATACCAGCTGAGATCTGTCAGTCTCGCTGTGATGTTGCACATCTTGTATGGGAATTGTGATGCCTTCGTCACTTGTCTCACATACAGTGTGTAGACCTTCAGTGTCTTCTTGTTGGTTAAATGAGCTGGGTAGACTGTCATAGTCTTTTTGTTGTTCACTTGAGCTTGGTAGACTTGCATCGTCTGCTGCTGGTTGCTCAGATAAGGCTGCTAGACCTTTCATGGTCTTGTTCATGCATGGACTTCGCTCTGGAGTCTTGAGCTGCTCCCATTGTGGAGACTGTCAATGAGCTCACTGTGGAGGCTTGTATCGCTCTCTCTGTGGAGTCTGGCATCGTTCCCTGTGTGGAGTCGTGCAGTGGTCTCGCTGTGGAGTCTTTCGCCGCTGTCTGTGTGGAGTCGGGGACTCTTCGTGGTGCGTGGACCACTAGTTTGGGGTCAGGCTGCTCTCTGTGGGCATCATCTTCTGCTTGGGTGTTTGACAGGTTCCTATTATCCAATGTATCAACGATCTGCCATGGCATCATGGTATTGGATTTGTCTACCATGAGTAGCGTCGTGTTGAGCTTTGCAACCGTAATGCTGATGCAATGATTATCATATCTGACGAACTCATCCATGTCTGAGTGGTATTCTTCAATGTACAAATCATCTCTTTGTGTTTCGGATTTGTTATTGTGCTCTCTATGTCCAATGATGAAATCATCTTCTGAGTAGTATTCTTCAATGAACAAATCATCTCTTTTTGTTTCGGATTTGTTATTGTGCTCTCCTCTTTGGGTGGTGCTAACTGCTTGTTCCAGGGTGCGGCGGAGGTTGTTTGCAACTGCTGGTGGAAGTTCAGGCATTGCTCTGTCCTTCGAGGTGAAAGAATTGTGTTTTGTGGCTTTAAAACTCTTCTTTTTAATTTTCGGACATTTCCCCTTTAAGTGGGCGTGGTCCGGGGCCGCTGATGTCATGACGCTCGTGACGTCATGCGTAGGACTCCATTGCGCATGCGCACGCCGAGGTTCCTTTACTGTGCGCTCTTTTCGCAACTGCACATGCGTGGCTTCTCGCGCATGCGCAAAACACTGTTTTGCCGGTTCGCGTCTTCTAGGGAAATGCACATGTGCAAGATGGCTGCTAATCAAAACTGTCATCTGCTTCTGTTGCAACCCTACCTCTGCCTTGTGGTGAGTATTCGTGCCAGTTTTACCGATTTCTTTTGTGTCTACCTCGCAGTGGCTGTCGAATTTGTCCAGGATGGTCTGGAATTCGTTCTGTCCTGCCCGTAAAAAATCTCTTAAAGGAGTTGAAGATCTCTATTGCATGATCACCCGCAGTGGTGAGTAGAAGAGCTATCTTCCGAGCATCGGTTGCGCCATTGTGGTCGGATGCTACCACGTATAGTTGAGATTTCTGCTTGAATGATCGCCAGTTGGCATTAAGATTGACGTTGGTCCTGAGCTGACGAGGAGTCTCAATCTTGTCCATTGTGCCTGTATTCAGTAGCTGGTTGTCACGGATCTTGTTGAGTTGAACTAAAAGATTGAACAGTCACACCTGGTATCATGTTGTGTTATGCTGCTTCGGATAACACAGGCTGCTTCCTTGTTGTAGTCTCTACTAAAGGATGCTCCAGACTATGAAATGAGTTCAACGTGTTTATTGAACTATTAACACAGTTCTTAAATGAGTTTGGCACTCTGCTAATCTACCACTCTAGTAATTCAGTCTAACTGTACCAGCTTGCTCGAAGCCACATGCTGGGGTGTGATGCTGTTGATCAACCCTGTCTAACTCTCTAGATGTCTGTCTGTGGAAAGAGGCAGAGCCTGTGTGCCCTGTCATTTTATGTGGGTTGTGTAGTGCCCCCTTGTGGTACTGCCACCTCTGGGTGTCCTGATTACCGATTGGTTGTGTCCTGTTCTACTGATCCATTAGTTGTATGTCTGCATGTCATGACATCTCTGGTGTTCCCTCTAGTGGTTACTTAGTTGTAGTGTATTTACATTAACCCCTTGTATATATACAGTGATGCATATCACTACACTTCTGATTTCTTGAGCCTTTTCCCATGAAGAAAATAGTGCCTCCATTCTTCCTACCAAAGTGCATAACCTCTATCTCTTTCGCTCTCTTTTTCTCTTTCCGCTCTATTGTATTCAAGCTGCTTTAATTCTTTTTCATGTTCAAGTTGTTTAGTCTGCAACTGAATCTTTTCCATTTTCAATGAGTCAGACTGTATCTCAGGCAATTTTAAATGCTCAGCTACTGCCTCTTATTTTTGCATGCTGGCAGGTAACGTTAACTGCAATGTTATTGCCAAATCTAAAAGCCGTTTTTTTGTTTCTATTCGTAGGGTACTGCGTGTAACCATCTCCACCCCCAAAAACCTCCGAGCCTCTGAAAGAGTCATTGTCCACAACACACTCCCTACTTAAACTGCAATTACACACCTGAAAAGCAACCACAATATGCTCACCCCTCACTGTCTTTAAGTTCACAAAGCCAACCCAATAGGTAGACTTTTATCCCGGACGAGCCCCCAATTTGTTACGGGCCAGAATTTAGAGAACCCCAAAGTGTATCATGGAGTTCACCTGACCCACAACTTTGAATAGTTTGTGGTTATGGGGAGCACACATGCCTGCTTTACAGGTGTGGTGCAACAGAGCGTTAAAGTACTTTTAAATTAAAACAATGTTTATTTATGAAACCAGTTAACACTTTATAAACCCACAGTAAACATCTTAACAACTATCAACACCAATCCTCCCTACAGATACAATATTCTATAAGTAAACCTTAATCTTTCCTTGCAACATCCATAAGACAAAAGACCCTTTTTAACACAGTGATCAGGTTTAAATTCACTACTGAGAGCAGTAATCACTTTGAAATCAGCCAAATGATCTGGAGACAGTCTTTAGGATTGCAGCGAGATCCTTATACAGCTGCCTGCTTTTCTACAGCTATCCAGCTCTCAAAACAAAACTAAAACACACCCTGTAGCAGACAGCCCAAAGCAAAAGTAAAACAAACAGACAGCCCAGCTCCACCCACACTTGACATCACTGCAGTATTTGACAAACACCCATTTCTTAAAGGTACATCCACTACAGCTACCTGATAAACACCCATTTCTTAAAGGTACTCACACATGATAGATGTACATAATCTGTAGATAAACAAACATGTATTTTACCAAGAGGTCTATGGTAGCATTGTTATGGTAACAAGTGAACCCAAAAGAAGCTCCATCAAGTCCCTGAACCAAAGACATTGTGGCAGCGGATGTAGCATGAAGACCCAAACTTAGTGGAAATCAACAAGCCGTTATGACAGTTGCTGAGACTGGTGGTGCTGGAACATGGACCAGCAAAATGATTCTGACAAAATTAAAAATCTCTTAATTTCACCAGAAATTCTAGCACACTATGGTCCAGAGTTGCCAACGATTGTAACGGGCAGATGCCTCAGGTTTGGACACAGAGTGGTTTCAAGTTCAAAAAGGTGGACAACCAGTAAGGATAAACAACAACATCACCTCCATGATAGTCCTCAATACCGGGACCCCACAAGGCTGCGTACTTAGTCCCCTACTCTACTCCCTGTACACACACGACTGTCTGGCAAAATTTGGCTCCAATTCCATCTACAAGTTTGCTGATGACACGATCGTAGTGGGCCGGATCTTGAATAACGACGAGTCAGAATACAGGCAGGAGATAGAGAATCTAGTGGAGTGGTGTAGCGACAACAATCTCTTCCTCAATGTCAGTAAAACGAAGGAGCTGGTTATCGACTTCAGGAAGCACACCATACACCACCTCTCTGTATCAACGGGGCCGAGGTGAAGAAGGTTGACAGCTTCAAATTCCTAGGTGTGCACATCACCAATAATCTGCCCTGGTCCACCCACGTTGGCGCTACCACCAAGAAAGCACAACAACGTCTGTACTTCCTCAGGAAACTAAGGAAATTCAGCAGGTCCACATTAACTCTTACCAACCTTTAGAGAAGCACCATAGAAAGCATCCTATCGGGCTGCATCACAGCCTGGTATGGCAACTGCTCGGCCCAAGGCCGGAAGAAGCTACAGAGAGTTGTGAACACCGCCCAGTCCATCACACGAACCTGCCTCCCATCCATTGACTCCGTCTACACCTCCCGCTGCCTGGGGAAAGCGGGCAGTATAATCAAAGACCCCTCCCACCCGGCTTACTCACTCTTCCAACTTCTTCCATCGGGCAGGAGATACAAAAGTCTGAGAACACGCACGAACAGACTCAAAAACAGCTTCTTCCCCACTGTTACCAGATTCCTGAATGGCCCCCTTATGGATTGAACAGATCTCTCCACACATCTTCTCTACTGAGTAGTACTACACTCCATCTGCCTCACCTGATGTCATGTCGATGTATTTACATTGTGTATCTATCGTATGTCCTATGTTTTGCATGTATGGATCTGTCTGGACTGTATGCAGAACATTACTGTTCTCTGTACCTCGGTACACGTGACAATAAATCTAAATCGAATCAAAGTGAGTCGACTGCACAGTCACTACATCATGAAGAAGAATCTTTGTGATACATGGCATTCGTGGTATCAGACAACGCTTTGCTAATGAACTGTTCCCCAGCTTTGTGTAGGAATATGGCTTGTTCGTGCAATTAGTTCACCTGGAAACTCTCGGTCATGGAGAAGCAGAAGAATTGATGAAAAAGAACAACGATGCTAACTTAGTTCTTCTTAACTACGGATCCTCAGTGTTAAAAAACAGGTTCTGGACATCAGAACCATTGATGGGAAGACGCTATTTCAAGCTCCACAACAAACACTGCATCCTAACACGACCTCAAATGATCGTGAGAAAGTGAGGAAGTGTGAGAAAGAACAACGAGACAGGTAAGCTCGTAATTCCACCTTCAGGCACAGAGCACGAGACTTAAAAGCGCTCCATGCCCAGGGAGAGAGTGTGACTCTGAGATCAACCGAAAGAAGGTATTATAATGGAAAGAGTTCCACATGTTATTTAGATCCAGGTAGAGACAAGGGCGGCACGGTAGCACAGTGGTTAGCACTGTTGTTTTACAGCTCCAGGGTCCCAGGTTCGATACCCGGCTTGGGTCACTGTCTGTGCGGAGCCTGCACGTTCTCCCCGTGTCTGCGTGGGTTTCCTTCGGGTGCCCCGGTTTCCTCCCACAGTCCAAAGATGTGCAGGTTAGGTGGATTGGCCAGGCTAAATTGCCCGTAGTGTCCAAAAAAGGTTAGGTGGGGTTATTGGGTTACGGGGTTAGGGTGGAAGTGTGGGCTTTAAGTAAGGTGCTCTTTCCAAGGGCCGGTGCAGACTCGATGGGCCGAATAGCCTCCTTCTGCACTGTAAATTCTAAATTCTATGAGGACCCAGAAACAGGTAGAATCTCGAGAACCACCCAGCTGTGAGACACTCCCATCAAATGACTGGAGAGTGCGGTTCATCCTCAAACGCAAAACAGAATCGGGACCAGATCAGGGAGATTGGTCCAGGCACCAGAAGGACGAACCCTGTGAACTCTGAGACCTTGGGGTTGGAGGATGTATATAGCTTGGATAAAGATTTGGGATCGATGTAGAGTAAAGGGTTAACATCAGGAGCACCTGATAGTGTGTTGCAATGTCACATGACTAAGAAACTGAGATCAGGGGGTAAGCGGAGGTGTTAATTTGCATAGAGCAGTGGGAGATACACAGATCTGTCGATAAACTAGGATGTTTTTTTTTTACAAATAACAGCTTATGGTAGCATTCTTAGGATAAGAGATAACCCTAAAGAAACCCCATCCAAGAAATCCAAGACAGAAAACTGTCCACCAATTGAGTCACTTAAGTCACTCAAACCCAATTATCAGCCTCTTCCCGCCTCTGCTGGACATTGCCTGGGGTCAGACGGTCACAAGGAAGCAAGCCCTGCCACCCTCCAAGCAGTTTCTTGAAAGGGGGTGATGGGGTGGCCCATTGCTGCCTGGTGCATGCGCCAGCCTCTCGCTTACAATGGCCTCCCCCACAGCTACGGCACCCCTGCCGAGATCTGATTCTCTGTGATGAGCCTGACTCACTGGAAGAAATGATTTTGTCTTCGCGGGCAGCTCAGCCTCAATTATCCAGCAGTCCTGGCAGAGGCCTGTTGCCACCAGAAAAATGTCACCCCAGGGTCCCGCCACCCCCCTCTCCTGTAGGGCCGGCTCCCGGTTTCCTCCCGACAGCTGGAGTCCTTTGATAGTGATAAAATACAGCGTTGTGGCTCAGAGATAAATGGCTACCAACGGCTCCTACTACCAAGGATCAGATGGAACAAAGATTGAGCAGAATCTTAGCAGAATTTTACAAAGGGTCAGGCTCAGACAGAAATCTATAGTGGAACTCTCCAATTGCAGTGATCAGTTTTCTCATGGTGTCTTGAACCTCTTTGCCAAAAGAAGAGAGAGGACCTAGTTTACCCTGTCACTCTCGCGGGACGGGGCCGCATAGAACCAGCAACAGATCTGGGCGCCATCTCTGTGGGCCGCCCCATCCAGCACTGCAGCCAAACGGCCCCCAGACCACATCACGGAGGTTTCGGGGGCTCTCGCCACCTCTCCCCTGACATTCGGCTCCGGCATCAACCCCCCCCCCCCCGATGTTCATCGCCAGCAAACACCCCCTCAATCTCCTCTCCCCCCTCCACCCACCACACATCAGCATACCACCTCCCCACCCCACCCCCCAACCCCCATCTGGCTCTCACTAGGGTCTTCCCCTGGCACTGCCCTGGCACAGGTTGGCACTGTCCAGTTGGTATTGGCAGGTTGACAGTTCCAATCTCTGATCTCGGCCAGGGACCAGTGTCAGGGCACCCGGTCATGTTGTTCATTCCCCTTCCCCCATGATCCCCCTCCCCCCCCCATCTCGGAGCCTATACTTATCTCTGAGCCTCCGGAGGGATCTCCTCGTCTGCCTCACGCCTGGCCAAACCTGGTGTAGACCTCGCCAACGTGAAATGGAGCTGGATTTTACCCTTAAAGGTGGATGAAGGTGGGAAAATGTGCGGTCCCCACCATTACATGACGTAGAACCAAACATTGACCGGCCAATTAGCTGGCAGGAATGTGGGCTAATTAGCATGGTGCAGGGTTTCCATGGCAACTCGTCCACCTGGGACATCCAGCAGGAGAGGGGTTAGGTAGTGAAGCGTGTAGCCATCTAAGATGGCCACCTGCAAAGGACCATGGGAATTATGGCCAACCCAGGACTCAGACAGATACAGAGCCTATGTGTACTTGAAACACAGGTAACCAGACCTGATCAAAACCCCCGCTCGTTTGCATTTTAATGGCCCATTTCCCCAGGACAATAGAACTCCAATCAAGCAACCGGTACAGCCACAGACTGATCGGCGCCACTCCCCTTACTCAGCAAGCCCAACTGCCAAGGTCAATGACCGCTAAGGACCCGCCCAGCTACCAAGGCACCCGCCCCTTTATTGGCCGAAATCGAAGAGAGTGATCAGAGAGAGCCCTGTCGAACTATTGGGTCCAAGATTAAGGACCGCCCCAAAGAGCGTGAAATCTCAGAGGGATAAAAGAGATCACAGCCATGTGTTCTGTCTCTTTTGGATCCGGCCTGTGCCAAACCAATTGTAGCAGGAACAGCCAGCCAAGTTCAAGACCAACAATCGCTACCTGACGGATGAGCCCAGCAGAGACAGAGCCACTTTCTTCGAACCAGCCAAGTGAAATCTGGAAGATTTGCACAGTGCCGGTTGCCATGAAGTTAAGTATAGGTTATTGTAGCTGATAGGTGTAGTTTAACTCGTAGTAGATATTGTGTTTGCATGTCGAGGTAACTCTTGTGTATGTAAATAAACAATCTTTTGAACTAACTAACTGGTTGTGTGGTCATTCACCAACATTATCATTAATATTAGCAACATTATTGGCGACTCTGGTGGGAACAAAAATGGGAAACAAGTGGAATTCGGTCCCAGATACTGGTTTGAAGAAACAATGCTCTCCGGCTAAGGGAGACATGGTAGCACAGTGGTTAGCACTACTGCCTCACAGCTCCAGGGTCAATTCCAACCTCGGGTGACTGTCTGTGTGGAGTTTGCACTTTCTCCCCGTGTCTGCGTGGGTGTCCTCCGGGTACTCCGGTTTCCTCCCACGGTCCAAAGATGTGCAGGTTAGGTGGATTGGCCATGCTAAATTGTCCCTTCGTGTCCAAAGGTTAGGTGGGGTTCTGGGGAAGGGGTGGGGGACTGAACCTAGGAAGGGTGCTTTTTCAGAGGGTCGGTGCAGGCTCAATGGGCCGAATGGCCTCTTTCTGCACTGTAGGGATTCCATGATGCTCTCTCACTCTTTTCTTAATTGTTTTGTCATCTTGTAGGACCTGAACAAGTCAAGTACAGCAAAAGCCAAATGCTGCCACCTTCAGCAGCAGATTCTGATGCCCCATGCACCCATGATCCCGTTTGCAGACCATTTAATGCAACCTCTTGCTTCCTCTAAACATATTCCTGCACTCTCAAACATTTTACCCATGTGAAGTGGTAGTCTATTGGGTATTTAACGAGCTTAATTGCTTCGTTAGCTTTATCGGGAATGCAGGCGGGTAAAAAAAATGGATTGATATTTAAAGGTGGAAAATTTAAAAGGATGTGTGGAGTGCGACAGAATGGATAACTATCTCGGTGGAACAGGTAGGATGGACTTAGCACTCCCCTTCTCTTACTGTCAAATTCGATCAGACGTCAGTCGTGAGAATTCTGCTCAAATCAAACAGTTTTTTTTTTAAATCGCAAAAGGACCAAACAGCAGAAAGCTCATTTCACTCAGCTTCCCAAGTTTATTTATTTTTAAAACGTTTGAGTTTTTCTTTCAGGTTTCGAAGTAGCACATCTCAGCCCTAATCAATCATCTTCCGAAACCTTCTGTGCTGGAAGGTCGAGCAAGGTCAGATCCCGTGTCAGTGGTGATTGACAGCCGGTAACCTCTCACAATGAGCCAGTCATTTTGCAGGGATGAAGGTCAGGACCCTGGAGAGAGGCAGGACTTCCTGCTGATTCAGGTGACAGAAAGTCCCGCCCACACAGGTACATCAAACACAACAAACCCGTTCCACGTGTCGGAGAACGGATTTCAGTGAGAATTAGAAAAGCGGAAAGCATTCTCCCACCCTTTGAAGCAATTTTAAACCGATATCTTGCACATTCAGCGTATATGGGTGATAGTTATCGGGGAGAGGTTGAACATGGGCTGGGAACGGGGTTGCCAACTGTGATTAAATGTGTTCCTGGAGGTTTCATCACATGACTAGGGATGGAACGGTGGCACAGCGGTTAGCACTGCTGCCTCACCGCGCCAGGACCCGTCCTCGGGTGACTGCATGGAGTTTGCACTTTCTCCCCGTGTGTGCGTGGGTTTCCTCCGGGTGCTCCGGTTTCCTCCCACAGTCCAAAGATGTGCAGGTTAGGTGGATTGGCCGTGCTAAATTGGCGGTGGTTGGCGACCTTCTTGACTTTGTTAGCTTTCCTGATGCGCCGTGGGCCGCAGATGTTCAGGGTCAGACTCCCGGTGAGCTGGTGAATCGGGGCGTAAGCTCTCTCTCAGCCTTGGGTCTCCTTGTAGTGGAGTTTTCCGATGGGAGTCAATCTGTTCTGATTTGCCCCAACAAAATCAACAATCCCATTAATCTCCCCAATGGGGAATTCTGATAAAGCCACACGGGAGGAGCAACAGGCCCAGAAGAAATTAGCAGGGTCACCAATCGTATTGGCCAATGTAGGATTTATTGACCGATAACAACAACAGCTTGCATTCATGTAGTGACTTTAACAGTCAAGCATCCCAGGACACCGATTAAGAGCCATTCGGTCAAATATGCAGGTTTTAAGGAACATTACAAAGATAGAGAGGTGGCAAGACATTGCGGGGGGACATTTCAGAGCCTTGGGCCTAGAGAGCTGAGAACAGCCTTAAGCCAACCTCCAGACCAACAACAGGCCATAGCAACGAGTAACTGAGACTGACGTAAATAGGATCTGGGCCAGGGCTTCGCGGGTCAGAACGTGACGAGTGTGTGGATCGCATTTGGTCGGCAGACTGTTCCTGGGTGCGACTCTGCATGTGGATTTGAGCTGCAACTTTCCATTCACTTCTCACCTTTTCAGCCTTGTTGTTCAGTTCATACTTTGACTCAGCTATCCCGGATGGGGTTTCAAGCTGCACAAAAGCCTCCCCATCCTATCCCATCCAATCCCCTCGACGCACCCCTCCATTCCTCTCTCCTTCGTGCGATCATCCAGCTTTCACTTAAATGTTTCAATGCTGCTCTCCTAAACTTGTGTCAGCAGCTCCACAACTCTCCCCACTGTCTGGGTAACGAAGAGTCTCCTGAATTCCTGATGGGATTTATGAGGGAATATTCTATTTTCATGGCCCTCAGTTTAAGGTTGCCCCACAAACAGAAACATCTTCTGAATTAATTTGTACTGCACAACTTCATATTTTACACTGTTTACATATTTTGCGCTGTCGATTTTCAACCGACAGTCCAGCGGGGTCTGGGCCTCCTTCGGTACCGTATGTGAGGAGAAAATGAACAATTTTTCATTTTGACAGATTAAAAAAAAACAAGATCAACATTTCTGCCAGTGATTTAGGAGATAGAGAAATTGGCCTGTGCTGTAATCAGACTGGGGCATTCCAGCTTTGACCCCCTGACCTATAGTGATTAAACCAAGGTCATCTGGGACATCTAAAGCCTAAAATACCTCTTAGCTGGTGACGGGGGGGTTAGGGGGAGGGGGGGAGCAGGGGGTGAGTTGTAAGTGGGTGGTGGGGGGATGGGATGAATAGCCCAGTGGTCTTTCTCCTCTTTTACTATCCAGAGACCCCTGCTGAAAATGCGTGTCTGGGTGTCAAAGATTGAGCTCAGCTATAAAGGGCTCCATGCGGATGATGGGCGGTGGCCACTTAGGCATTGCAAAGGACCACCAGACCCCGCTAAATGGCGTCTTAACACACGCCTGTACCGAGAAAAGAAGGCCAACAGCAGGCCTTCCATTAGTTAATGGTCCCTTTGAAAAGCTGACACAGGAACAATGGACTCATTGATATGGCAGAGTAAGTGGAGGTGAGTGGAGGAGGAATTAGAGCCATAGATGTTTACAGCTGTGATGAACGGTTACTGGAACACTGTACCCTTGTCATCATGTAAGGCGATGACCCCTTTAAGACCGGGCTTGGAACCCTGGGGAACTCCGCCTCCGGCTCCGCCCCTCTGGGATCCGTATATAAGGGGCCGCCTTGTGGGCAGTGCAGCTGTTAGCACATGTCTCGGCACTAGTCTAGTTCTTAGTTTATTAAAGCCTTCTTTACTGTTTACACTCTAAGTGTCGTTATTGAGGGTACCACAATAGCATTATCGCCCATTTCCTTTCATCTTTAGCCATGCATTTGAGGTTCATCCCACAAATGGAGGCAAGATTGATATAAAAACATTGGCAGGACTCACAAAGCCAATGGGGGCTTCCAGCCAGGATTGAGGGGCTTGTCCTGAGGCACTCTGCCAGTCATGACACCTCAGGTTGTCTTAAACCTGAGAATCAGAAAACATGGGCGTCATTCTCCAACCCCCCGCCGGGTCGGAGAATGGCCGTTGGCCGCCGTGAATCCCGTCCCCGCCGAAGTCTCCGGTACTGGAGATTGGTCGGGGGCGGGAATCGGGCTGCGCCGGTTGGCGGGACCCCCCGCTCAATTCTCCGACCCGGATGGGCCGAAGTCCCGCCCAGAAATTGCCTGTCCCGCCGGCGTAAATCAAAGCTGATATTTACCAGCGGGACCAGGCGGCGTGGGCGGGCTCCGGGGTCCTGGGGGGGGCGCGGGGCGATCTGACCCCGGGGGGTGCCCCCACGGTGGCCTGGCCCGCGATCGGGGCCCACCGATCCGCGGGCAGCCTGTGCCGTGGGGGCACTCTTTCCCTTCCGCCTCCGCCACGGCCTCCACCATGGCGGAGGCGGAAGAGACTCTCCCCACTGCGCATGCGCAGGAAACTGTCGGCGGCCGCTGACACTCCCGCGCATGCGCCGCATTTCCGCGCCAGCTGGCGGGGCACCAAACGCCATTTCCGCCAGCTGGCGGGGCGGAAATCCCTCCGGCGCCGGCCTAGCCCCTCAATGTTGGGGCTTGGCCCCCAAAGATGCGGAGCATTCCGCACCTTTGGGCCGGCGCGATGCCCGTCTGATTGGTGCCGTTTTTGGCGGCAGTCGTGGACATCGCGCCGTTGGGGGAGAATTTCGCCCCATGTTTCTCATGATCTCCGCTTGTAACACGGACCAACATTACAAGGTCTGGAGGTCAGAGGGGAGGGGGGGGTAATTTTAACCAAACTCACTAAGGGCAGAAATTTGAAATGAGTTCCAATGAAGAGTCAAACTGGACTCAAAGCTTTGGCCGTGATTCAGTGGACTTACAGCTAAGTCCAGTTTTGGGCATGTTTGGCAAGGTTTTTCTGGGCGGCTGCAGTGCCGTGATTCAATCCGTTGGTCCATAAGACCAGAAGACATAGGAGCGGAAGTAAGGCCATTCTGCCCATCAAGTCCACTCCACCATTCAATCATGGCTGATTTCAACTCCATTTACCCGCTCTCTCTCCATAGCCCTTAATTCCACGAGAAATCAAGAATTTATCAACTTCTGTCTTAAAGACACTCAACGTCCCGGCCTCCACCGCCCTCTGTGGCAATGAATTCCACAGACCCACCACTTTCTGGCTGAAGAAATTTCTCCTCATCTCTGTTCTAAAGTGACTCCCTTTTATTCTAAAGCTGTGCCCCCGGGTCCTAGTCTCCCCTGTTAATGGAAACAACTTCCCCACGTCCACCCTATCTAAGCCATTCACCGCACTTTTGTCGGTTTTTTGGGCCTCGGGAAGTTTCGGAGGCCACACTCGATTGAGCTCGCCAGCAGGGAAGGCTCCTTGCAGAGCGGGGCACTGTTTTAAACGGCATCCCCTATCTCTGTACCCACCCCACCCCCCCCTGCTTTTTGCACACCCCCTTCCCAACCTTCTATTGGTTCCTAGAACCCCCCATCCTTCCTCCAATGGGCAAAGCCCCCTGGACCCGACAGCTGGCAGTGCCAACTTTCCAGTAGCAACCTGTATCAGGGGGCAGTGCCAAGGGCAGACAATAGTGGGAGCCCCACGGGGGTGGTGCGTTTAAGTGTCGTGGGTAGTGGGGGGGAGAGCGGGCATTGAGGGGGGGTGCCGTGATGAATGTCGAGGAGGGGGGTGGCGATGAATGTCGGGGGGGTGGGTGGTTTTGCTGGTAATTAATGTTGGGGGTGGGGGAGAGCCCCCAAGACCTCCCTGATGTGAACTGGGGGCCGTTAGACTGCAGCGCATGTTGGGGCGCCCTTTAAAGATGGCGCCTGATCTGCTTAGAGCCAGTTTTCAGTGCTAGGAGATGCATTCCCACCAGGGTGATGGTTTAAAGCACACCCGCTCACCTTGTTTTGGTGAAGAGGCTCAAATTTCCACTAGAAATCCCATCACCGGCGTCGGTGGGAATCGCACCATTTTTCTTATCAGAACTGATTCTTTGCCATTTCTTTGGTAAGATTCCAGCTCTACGGTGCAGGCTCAAAATGAAGAGAGAATCGGAAAATGTGATTCTCCCCGGCATGAGTGGGCATTTGGAATTTCCATTCCCGCTCTCTGGTGGAGTTGTGCGAATCACACCGCGGGAGTCTGGGAACCTCATTTTAATACATCAGCGACGCACACTCGCCAGGCCTTCCCGCCTCCTCACGGAATATTCACCGGGCGTCGGTGTGACGTAAGACCGGTGTCATTTACAAAAGGTCTACAAAAGCGTGAACCTGGCCGCCTCACCTCAGGGGGGGGATACCGGAGGTGAGCACTCAGGCAGCCATGCTTCGCCAAGCCCTTCATACTTCAGAATGCACTGGAGAGGACACGGGGGCAACCCAGGGCCGGGGCTGGGCTGGGGGTTAGTCACTCAATCTCGGTGGGGAGGAGAGAACGTGGGATGAATGATACACAGAGACTTGCAGTGTTCAGTCTTGTTTGTGGGCTTGAATGGTTTTCTGCCATATTTGCGGCATTATTGAAATTTTGCCCACGACAACTTTTGATGGCCAAACCTACATTTGAAATGATTTCCAAAACCGTTGCCTCCAGACACTCAGAAGCATGGGTTGTAGCCGGACAAAACGGAGAAATCGCTCTGCAACCTCACCATCGCTAGTCACATATCTTAAAATTAATGTTAATTGGTCCACATGGCTCACAACTGGTGTTGAGTCAAGTATTACGGAATAGTGTTTGGCATTTTTGACTTCATTAGTGAATTGGTTCCTAAATGATGAAGTCATTGTAGGTCCTGAGCTGTCAAAAGTTTTCCCTGGGCCACAGCATTGATAACTTTTCAAATGCTCTTTGAGAAGCTCATTAAATTCACTGAGATATTCAAGGCAGGCTAAAAAATTGCCTCTTCAACTTGACACTGATGATTCATCATGTTCTCTTCGAGGAAGTCCCAAGGAAGACAGCAGTTTGACTGTGACAACAACACGTCTCAGCACTTTCCTCCAATAGGAACACCCCTTTTCAAACTGAGCTGATAACGCAGAGTCAATTCTTCCAGGTAATTTACAAAGAACAAAGAACAAAGAAAAGTACAGCACAGGATCAGGCCCTTCGGCCCTCCAAGCCCGTGCCGACCATGCTGCCTGACTAAACTACCATCTTCTATACATCCTGGGTCCGTGTCCCTTTATTCCCATCCTATTCATGTATTTGTCAAGATGCCCCTTAAATGTCACTATCGTCCCTGTTGTGTTGGGCGCTTTGGATCCGTGGAACACATACAGGTCACCAACACTTGAAATAGTGCAACACTATTTTAGTGAATCATTAACTGTTTAACATACTCTCACTGTGGGTTAACACGATACTAGCTTTACCTAAAGACCTTTGCCTTGTCCTAACCAGTCGATGCACTCAGCACATGGTGAATGTCTGTGCTGCAGGCTGTGAGCTCTGTCCTACTATCTAGCTGCAGCTCGAATGAGCGGGAACTCTGATGCCCCCTGTCTTTATAGTGCGTGTGATCTAATTGGTGATGGGTTGCAGTGTTGTGTGTGTTGATTGGTCCCACTGTGTGTCCATCAGTGTGTGTCTGCACCATGATATACTGGTGTATATTATGACATCCCCCCTTTTATAAAAGAATGTACATGCGTGGCAATAAATAGTGTATGTTGAGGATGTCCCTGACTACGGGTGTGCAAAAGACATATTTACAGGGCTATGTACATGAGAACTAAGCTATTTACATGGGAAGGTGCCTGGTGCAGAAAAACAGTATGAAATGAAATGAAATGAAAAGTATGCAACAAGAATAACGAGATGAACACTATATACAAACTATGTATATGATCAAACGGAAGAACAGAACAACTCAGAATGTCTATAAGTCCACAAAGTCCACAAATTAAGTCTCTGAGGTGGGCGATGAATTCTGGTTGACCGTCAGCGTGGCACACCACTCGTCGTCTGGATCAATGCTGTATACCGACAGCGGCTGGTGTCTTTGATTCGGGGACAGCCTGTTTTTCGTTACGACACTGACTCAAAAAGGTGCCTTCGGGTCCTCGGTGTCACTGCTGTGTGGGAGGTCCGCATCGGACTCGGTGACCGTGGGTTGAATTGCCCGGACATTCCTGCGAGGTTGGCTGAAGCGATATGAATTGGCAGGCTGAGCTGCTCGGCAGAAGGCAGCATAGTGGCCAAGTCTGCCACATCTTAGGCATTGTCGAGATTTGGAAGGGCATTGCCGTTTTAAATGGGCGGAGCCACAGTTGCCGCACGTCGTAGCTTCAGCACGTTCGCTGCGCCACCGCACATGCGCGGTGCGGTCATGCGTGGTGCGTGCCTGCGCATTACGTTCTTCGACGTGCCATCCCCTCGTTTGGTGCGCACAAGCGCGGGAGTCCACGAAAAGCGCGCAAAATGTCCGCCCTCATCCAGGCTGAGGCCCTGGAGTTTCTCAATTGCTTGGGCCCGTTCTGCCTTGTGGGGACCTTGCCGCGCCGTTTCAGCCGCTTGGATGTGGGAATAACGACTCGTGGCATTTTTGTGTAGGACACAGGTCTCAATGGCGGTCGCAGGGTAAGCTGCTTTACTTTGAGGAGCTGCTGTCGTAGTGGGTCCGACTGAACACCAAAAATGATCTAGTCGCGTACCATGGAGTCGGCGGTGGGCCCGTAGCTGCAAGACTGCGCAAGGATGCGGAGGTGTGTGAGAAAAGATTGGAAAGGTTCATCCTTACCCTGTAAACGCTGCTGGAACACGTAGCATTCAAAACTTTCATTCACCTGTACGCTGCAGTGAGTGTCAAACTTGAGGAGGGCCGTCTTGAACTTTGTTTTATCTTCATCATCCGCAAAGGTGAGAGAATTAAAAATGTGGATGGCATGGTCCCCGGCCGTGGAGAGGAGAAGAGCAATCTTCCTGGTGTCTGAGACACCCTCCCTGTCCGTGGCTTCGAGGAAGAGCTGGAAGCGCTGTTTGAAAATCTTCCAGTTGGCCCCGAGGTTGCCGGCGATGCGGAGCGGCGGCGGTGGGCAGATGTTGTCCATGTAGCAGGATGACGGAATGCTGGCGGAAGGCAGATCACTTGCAGGTAGGTCTAAGAAGTGCTAGTATGCAACCACACCTGGTATCATGTTGTGTTGGGCGCTCTGGATCCGTGGAACACATACAGGTCACCAACACTTGAAATAGTGCAACACTATTTTATTGAATCATTAACTGTTTAACATACTCAGGCTGTGGGTTAACACGATACTAGCTTTAACTAAAGACCTTTGCCTTGTCCTAACCAGTCGATGCACTCAGCACATGGTGAATGTCTGTGCTGCAGGCTGTGAGCTCTGTCCTACTAGGAAGCTGCAGCTCGAATGAGCGGGAACTCTGATGCCCCCTGTCTTTATAGTGCATGTGTTCTAACTGGTGATTGGCTGCGGTGTTGTGTGTGTTGATTGGTCCCACTGTGTGTCCATCAGTGTGTGTCTGCACCATGATATACTGGTATATATTATGACAGTCCCTGCTTCCACCACCTCCTCCGGCAGTGAGTTCCAGGCACCCACTACCCTCTGTGTAAAATACTTGCCTCGTACATCTACTCTAAACCTTGCCCCTCGCACCTTAAACCTTTGCCCCCTTGTAATTGACCCCTCTACCCTGGGGAAAAGCCTCTGACTATCCACTCTGTCTATGCCCCTCATAATTTTGTAGACCTCTATCAGGTTGCCCCTCAACCTCCGTTGTTCCAGTGAGAACAAACCGAGTTTATTCAACCGCTCCTCATAGCTAATGCCCTCCATACCAGGCAACATCCTGGTAAATCTCTTCTGCACCATCTCTAAAGCCTCCACATCCTTCTGGTAGTGTGGCGACCAGAATTGAACACTATACTCCAAGTGTGGCCTAACTAAGGTTCTATACAGCTGCAACATGACTTGCCAATTCTTATACTCAATGCCCTGGCCAATGAAGGCAAGCATGCCGTATGCCTTCTTGACTACCTTCTCCACCTGTGTTGCCCCTTTCAGTGATCTGTGGACCTGTACAGCTAGATCTCTCTGACTGTCAATACTCTTGAGGGTTCTACCATTCACTGTATATTCCCTACCTGCATTAGACCTTCCAAAATGCATTACCTCACACTTGTATACATCTTTGGACGAACACACACGTAGCCTTAATATGACTTTTAGAAGTTTCATGATCGGCAATATCTCTTCCAACATTTCTCCAGTTGGAGTACCCATCGACAAATGATTGTTTCCCGTTACTCGGGTCAGGGATTAATTTGCAAATGGAACAGTGGACTGCCTTAGAGGGTTCCTGAAAAAAATCAACCAATTTCTCCTTTCCGTCATGCCATTCTCTTCACCCTCCGAAAACGGGACTCATGGAGACGTCTAAACTGCTTTCAGCCTCGGAATCTCAAACTCTTTTCTCAAATTTCCACGTCTTCTTCCCTCACCTCAGCTGCAGAACAATGAGCTGGTACTCAGACTTGGCTGTCATGTGGGAGCACCAATCTTGTAGTTGCATTCCCATTTCAGAGTTCAGAAGATATAGGAGCAGAATTAGGCCATTCGGCCCATCGGGTCTGCTCCGCCATTCTATCATGGCTGATATGTTCCTCATCTGCTACCTACAATGCTACAGGCCAGGAGCTGGATTGCAAAATCAGCCAGAGCATCTCCTCCCTGGAACACATGACCTAGGGGCAGGAGTCGGCAATTTAGCCTCCCGAGCCTAAACACTCTCAATGTGGTCATGGCTGATCCCATCCCGGCCTCAACTCCACCGTCCTGCCCCTTTTCCATAACCCTTCAACCCATTACCAATTAAAATCTGTCTACCTCCTCTTTAAATTTACTCACCGTCCCAGCATCCACCGCACTCTGGGGTAGCGGATTCCACAGATTCACATCCCTTTGAATTAAGTAGTTTCTTCTCAAATCTGTTTTAAATTTGCTACCTCTTATTCTAAGATTATGACCTCTCGTTTTAGAATGCCCCACAAGAGGAAGCATCTGCTCCACGTCCACGTTACCCATACCTTTTTGTATCTTGCATACCTAAATTTGATCTCCCCTCATTCTTCCAAACTCAAAGAGAGTATAGTCCTAAACTGATCAATCTCTTCTCGTACGTCAAACCCTTCATCTCTGGAATCTAGTGAACCTTCTCTGAAGTGCTTCCAATGCCACTACATCTTTCCTCAAATAAGGGGACCAAAACTGTGCACAATACTCCAGGTACGGTCTTACCAATGCCTGGTATGGTTGCAACAACCAGCCTCCCCGAACAGGCGCCGGAATGTGGCGACGAGGGGCTTTTCACAGTAACTTCATTGAAGCCTACTCGTGACAATAAGCGATTTTCATTTTTCATTTTTTTCAACACTTCTTCACCTTTATATTCAATTCTATTTGCCTTCCTTATTATCAGCCGCACCTTCAAGCTAGTTTTCTGCCCTTCAGCCCTGGCCTGAAGGTCGAGAGTCGCCCTGCTGCTCTCCTCAATGACCGTTGGCCAGTGCCGCCTCCGCCTCCGCCTCCGCCTCCGCCTCCTCCTCCTCCTCCTCCTGTCCCCCGCTCAAGGCTTCACAGGCTCGCACCCCAATGTAAGGCCAGAATCCTCACTTTTGCCTCAGGCTGCTGGGCCGAATGTCAGAAACCTGGCTGCGGCTTCAGTCAATGAAAGTGCAGAAACTCCACACCAGGAGATCCGCCTGAACTGGTCTAAACCTGCACAACCCCTCGATGTCTGGCACACTGTTTTCCCGCCCTAAAGGGGAGTCCGCCAATCAGAGCCCGTCACTGATCTGTAGAGCCTGCTGATAGGCTGATTAGAATTTCTTGAGCCGAGCAGCAAATTCAGAGCTACCAGACTCTGATTGGTGCTCCCGCATGACAGCCAAGTCTGAGTACCGGCCCCTCCAATTGGCCGAGGCCCCACGCTCCAAGGCTGTGTCTTTCATTGCAAGTCTGCCTCTGGATGTACCTACACCTGCAGCGACTCAAGAAGGTTAGGTGGGTTGGCCATGATAAATTGCCCTTAGTGTCCAAAATTGCCCTTAGTGTTGGGTGGGGTTGCTGGGTTATGGGGATAGGGTGGAGGTGTTGACCTTGGGTAGGGTGCTCTTTCCAATAGCCGGTGCAGACTCGATGGGCCGAATGGCCTCCTTCTGCACTGTAAATTCTATGATTAAGGCAGCTCACCACCACCTTCTCAAAGTCAACTAGGTGTAGGCAATAAATGCTGGCCGAGCCAACAACACACACATCCCACGAATCTTCTCCTGAATTCCCGATTGGACTTCTGAGTGATTAACTTATAGCGATGATGCCTAGTTTGGCCTCTCCCACAAGTGGAAACATCTTCTGTACTCTACTCAATCAAACTTCTTTTTTTCTAAATTTAGAGTACGCAATAATTTTTTTTCCCAATTAAGGGGCAATTTAGCGCGGCCAATCCACCTACCCTGCACATCTTTGGGTTGTGGGGGTGAGACCCACGCAGACACGGGGAGAATGTGCAAACTCCACAAGGACAGTAAACGGGAGCCGGGATTTGAACCCGGGTCCTCGGCGCCGTGAGCCAGCAGTGCAAACCACTGGGCCACCGTGCCACCTCTATTTTAAAGGTTAGCCCTCAGCCTTCTCTTGTCCATATTTGTAGAGTCAGCAATGGTTTTTTTCGCAGTGGGGATGTTCTGCTGAATGGAATTTGAAAGATGACAGTTGTTGCGAAGACCGCTTTGACTGATCTTGCATTTGCTATTTTTGCGAAACCCTGGAGCTTTCTGAAGTACCGCGGCCAATGGCTGTTTGCTGCCTCGGGATTGAAAAGTATTTACAATGACAACTTGCAGATATATCTATAATTTGTTGCTCACTCACTGTCCTGCTTCAAAAAGCAGGGGTGTGACAGTGCGTCCATCGATGTGTCATAAAAATATTTCAGCGGCTGCTAATTGCTTTCACACAAATCTCTCTAATGGTTTGAGAGAGAATGGACCCTGATGCTTCAGTAACCCAAAACCACACACTTGATATCAAACTTAATTCCCTGCAATTACCTTGGACTCAGCCATCCCCTCTGCACATGGTAAAGACAGGAGGTTCCCTGCAGTTTTACCGCAGCATATTATTTTTGATAAGAGAACGTGTTTTAGCAGCAAGAACACATTCAATCTGAATATTGTGTTTACCACTGAGAGGAATGCAAAGGGATAAAAGGGAGATATACTGTGCTACTCTCAGAGGCTGAGCAAAGCAATGTCCTGCAGCTTGATATTTCAATTGTGGATATTATAACACAGGGGGCCATTCAGCCCGTCGGCTCTGTGATGGCCCTTGCTCTTCACCTGGCTCAGTCTACCTTCATCCCAAACGCCTAACAATTCCCTCATATCCTTTCAAACTCTTCCCAATTCAAATATATATTTGAAGGTGTCTCAGTGTGTAACAGCCTTGCCTCTGAAGGTGCCGTGTTCCCTGACCCAGGAGACTTGAGCACAGTGTTGAAGGACGTCCTGATCTTAAGATTACCCTGCACAACAACCCTCCCGATTGCCGGCAAAGACATGATTGAAAAAAAATGAAATGAAAATGAAAATCGCTTATTGTCACGAGTAGGCTTCAAATGAAGTTACTGTGAAAAGCCCCTAGTGGCCACATTCTGGCGCCTGTTCGGGGAGGCTGGTACGGGAATTGAACCGTGCTGCTGGCCTGCCTTGGTCTGCTTTCAAAGCCAGCGATTTAGCCCTGTGCTAAACAGACATTCACTGGCATCAGGCAACCCCCCCCCACCCCAATTGAGTGACACCCCTCCATGGGGTCACTAAATGCCCCCCCCCTTTCAGGGTCCCCACCCTCAGGCCCCCTCTTCAGGGCCCCCACCCTCAGGTCCTCTTCATGCCCAACCGCTTGGCAGTGCCAGCCATGTTCCTGACCACCTGGGGGCTTCATTGATCTCCGAGCCCCCCCCCCCAGTGTGGCCAACACGCCTGGTCTCTGTTTTTGGAGATCATTCGTTATTCTCGCTGGGCTCACGTCGCGCTAGCGGGTGGGAGCATTGGAGGGGCCGGGTGAATTCAGCTTAAAGCCAATTTTGAATATGGTAATTCAGATTTAAATATGCAAATGTGCCCCATGACCTCGCCGGGTGTGATCCAGATTACGTCGCCTGCCGAGGGTGGGGAGAATCTCAAAACGAGTTCTCCCCGGTGCAAATTGCGTTGCGGCCCTCTCGCTAGAGTCTCTGGCCATAACGCAATTTGTGCCCGAGCAAGCGGGGCTGGAGAATCAACCTCAATAAACGGGAAGATATTGAGAGGGGTTGAGGACATGAGAGACCTTGGAGTACATTTCCACAGGTGCTTGAAGGGCAGTTGGTCAAAGAACAAAGAACAATACAGCACAGGAACAGGCCCTTTGGCCCTCCAAGCCTGTACCGGTCATGATACCAACCTTGACCAAAACCCTCCACACTTCCTTGTGCCGTATCCCTCTATACCCATCCTATCCATGTACTGTCAAGATGCCTTTTGAATGCTGTTAATGTATCTGCTTCCACAACCTCCCCTGGCAACGCGTTCCAGGCACTCACCACCCTCTGCGTAAAAAAACCTGCCTCGCACATCTCCTCTAAACCTTGCCCCACGGACCTTAAACCTATGTCCCCTGGTGACTGACCCCCCACCCTGGGAAAGAGTGCCTGCCCATCCATTCTATCAATGCCCCTCATAATCTTGTAGACCTCTATCAGGTCACCCCTCAACCTCTGTCTTTCTAATGAAAACAGTCCCAAGTCTATTCAGCCTCTCCACATAGCTAACACCCTCCAGACCAGGCAACATCCTGGTAAACCTCCTCTGCACCCTCCCCAAAGCCTCCACATCCTTCTGGTAGTGGTGTGACCAGAATTGTGGGCAATATTCCAAGTGCGGCCTTACCAAGGTTCGATACAACTGTAGCATGAGTTGCCAGTTTTTATGCTCGATGCCCCATCCAATGAAGGCAAGTAATCCGTATGTTTTCTTGACTACCTTGTCCACTTGTGTTGCCACCTTCAAAGATCTGTGAATCTGCGCTCCCAGATCTCTCTGACTTTCTATATTCCTAAGAGTTTTACCATTTACGGTGTATTTCCCCTCTATGTTAGACCTACCAAAATTCATTACCTCACATTTGTCCAGATTAAACTCCATTTGCCATTTCTCTGCCCAAGTCTCCAACCTCTCTATGTCCTGCTGTCTTTGGGCATATGGAACGCTTTCCTTTATTGGATGAGGTATTGAATACAAAAACAGGGATGTGATGATGGAAATGTGTAAAATGCTGGTTAGGCCACGGCTGGAATTTTGCAGTTCTGGCCACCACATTACAGGGAGGACACAATTGCGCTGGAGAGAGTGCAGAGGAGATTCACAACAATATTGCCAGGGCTTGAAAATTACAGCAATGAGGAGAGATTGAATAGGCTGGGGCTACAACAGAGGAGGCTGAGGGGCGACGTAATCGAGGGGCCGAAATAGGGTAGACAGGAAAGTTTCCCGTAACCGGAGGGCACAGATTTAAGGTGATTGGTGGAAGAATTAGAGCGGTCATGAGGAAAACAGGTTTGACCCAGAGGGTGATGGGCGTATGGAGTTCGCTGCCTACGGTGGTGGTTTAAAAGGTACCTGGACCAGCAGCTGAAGTGCTGGAACCTGCAAGGCTATGTACGGACCAGTTGCTGGAACGTGGGATTAAAATGAGTGGCTACTTTCTTTATTCTCTTGTTTGGTCGGCGCAGGACGATGGGCTGAATGGCCTCCTTCTGCACCGTGGCGTTACTATGGCTCTATGTAAATAGGCACTCACGTTTCCTACATTAGTTATTGTACTTCATACCGTGTTTCATGGCTGTAAAGTGTTTGGGGCATCCTACAATGGTGAAAGATGCAAGCCCTTCTTATTATAATTGAGCCCAAAAACCAAACCCTGCAGCTTCTGTCACGAGCCGGTGTACTGAAACCTTGTGTCATCCAATCATCAATCCACTTTGTTTACATCACACTTGCTAAACCCAATGACAGATGAAAACCTACGCACGAACAAAATGGACCGTCACACGAATAGGGGCATCTTAAAGGATTCTTCCCACGTGCGTTTTTACAATGATTCTGTGGGACAGACGGTAATCGCAGCCTGGGGTTCAAATGACAGACATTGACCGCTGGAACCATTCTCGTCCTCGCACTTTCTGATGCCAGCTGAGTCCCTTCGAGTGGGTTACCCCCTCAGAATTGGCTTTGTGTTTATATATCCTTCATTTCGAGCTTGTGCTAATAATTATTTTTTTACATTTAGAGAAGCCAATTATTTATTTATTTATTTCTAATTCAGGGGCAATTTAGCGCGGCCAATCCACCTACCCTGCACATCTTTGGGTTGTGGGGGCGAAACCCACGCAGACACGGGGAGAATGTGCATACTCCACACGGACAGTGACCCAGGGCCAGGATTCAAACTCGTTCCTCAGTGCCGCAGTCCCAGTGCTAACCACTGCGCCACGTGCCGCCCGGGCTTGTGCTAATAATAATCATCTTTATTGGTGCCACAAGTAGGCTTACATTAACACTGCAATGAAGTTACTGTGAAGAGCCCCTCGTCGCCACATTCCGGCGTCTGTTCGGGTAAGCTGGTACCCGCGCTGCTGGCCTTGCTTTGCATCACAAACCAGCTGTCTAGCCCACTGAGCTAAACCAGCCCTATCTTGCATTTTAAAATAAAGTGCTGAATTCAAATTTCTATGACGGGACTTGAGTTTGCGCACTGCTCGGAGCATGGCTGAGCCTTGTAATATGATCACAATCGGACGGGCGGCCACTTGAGTGTGGTGGCCGAATGTAGCCCAAGTCCACAAGAGGGAATGAAAGTCAGAACCTGCAGCAGGAGGAAATGAGACCAAATGGGAATAAATTGGAAAAGGCATTTGCCGTTCGTGATGAGACAGGTCTCTGAAGCTCTTGCAACACACTCATTTCCCAGACATGTCCCCACGAGATACCTGAGCATTGCTAAATGGATCCTTCATTAAAAAATACTGTGTACCAAAACAGGAAAACCCAATGTTTAATTTTCGTAAAAGTCGACATGCTAACATGTTATTATTGCAAACTTCTCTTTCTTAAATACTTTTTAAAGTTGGCAACAGAAACCAAACGAGGCTAACGTGCTGGAGGCAGTTCTGTAACATACAACCTCCTACAGCTGTCAAATAAAAGGTATGATGTGAGGGGTTGGGTATAAGGGCCTGTGCACTTTGTCAAGAATGATCCAGAATCCATCAGTGCAGTGGAGTGTGTCATGATATTCAGGTGAACATCACAGCACATACATACATACATAATGATGGACAGATCAACGGACCAATCAACACGCACAACACGACAGCTAATCACAGACAAGAGCATGCACAGTACAAAACAGGGAACACAACACTTCCTGGGCACTCGAGCAGGAGACGATTCAGGGTACAGACCACATTGCCAGCCACTCATACATTCACCATGTGCTGAGTACCAGGGTTTACGATGTTAATAGTTGATTGAAATAAAACTGCATTGTACCATTCGCAACCGTGTTGGTTCGTCTGTGAATCAGAGCACCCAACACTTCAGAGTGTGTCCCAGTGAGCCTGTCTCAATCCTGCCTCCAGATTAGCTGTACCTTGCTGGGTGGTGTGTGTGTGTGTGTGGGTGGGGAGGTGCTGTGCGGGGTGGTATGTGGGTGGGTAGGTGCTGTGCGTGGTGGTGTGTGGGTGGGTAGGTGCTGTGCGGGGTGGCGTGTGGGTGGGTAGGTGCTGTGCGGGGTGGTGTGTGGGTGGGTAGGTGCTGTGCGGGGTGGTGTGTGGGTGGGTAGGTGCTGTGCGGGGTGGTGTGTGGGTGGGTAGGTGCTGTGCGGGGTGGCGTGTGGGTGGGTAGGTGCTGTGCGGGGTGGTATATGGGTGGGTAGGTGCTGTGCGGGGTGGTGTGTGGGTGGGTAGGTGCTGTGCGGGGTGGCGTGTGGGTGGGTAGGTGCTGTGCGGGGTGGTGTGTGGGTGGGTAGGTGCTGTGCGGGGTGGCGTGTGGGTGGGTAGGTGCTGTGCGGGGTGGCGTGTGGGTGGGTAGGTGCTGTGCGGGGTGGTGTGTGGGTGGGTAGGTGCTGTGCGGGGTGGTGTGTGGGTGGGTAGG
This sequence comes from Scyliorhinus torazame, assembly GCF_047496885.1. NCBI lineage: Eukaryota > Metazoa > Chordata > Chondrichthyes > Carcharhiniformes > Scyliorhinidae > Scyliorhinus > Scyliorhinus torazame. The sequence continues at coordinate 18,877,575 of NC_092707.1, forward strand.
TGCTGTGCGGGGTGGCGTGTGGGTGGGTAGGTGCTGTGCGGGGTGGTGTGTGGGTGGGTAGGTGCTGTGCGGGGTGGCGTGTGGGTGGGTAGGTGCTGTGCGGGGTGGTGTGTGGGTGCCATGCTGGGTGCTTCTGACTGACACGACTCTCCGGGGCAGCAGTGTTGGGTGGGATCTCCTGGACTTCAATAATCTCTGGTTCTTGGGGACCATTTCTGTTTGGCTTCCAGTTCAACCTTCAGGAAGGTGGCCAATTAAGAAGGTGCATCTGCCATCGCTGCCCAATCAGCGACGGTACACAGCCTGGGGGAGGTGGCACATAGGTTCAGCTCACCTTCCTTCAAGGGGAGTCTTCAGAGAGAGAGAGGAAATCTGTGCGTTAGTGTGAGGGGAGCAGCAGCAATGTCAACCCTGCCATTTCCAGCAGGAATATCAATACCCAGGAGCTTGAGAAAGGGTGAGAAAATAGATTGAGAGGAATCCAGAGCAAAATATGAAAACAGATTGCAAGAACTTCTATAAATCTGTAAAGATGAAAGCAAACATCTTTACTCAGAGAGTAGTACGGGCATGGAATGCCCTGCCTGCAACAGTAGTGGACTCGCCAACACTAAGGGCATTCAAATGGTCATTGGATAGACATATGGACGATAAGGGAATAGTGTAGATGGGCTTTAGAGTGGTTTCTCAGGTCGGCGCAACATCGAGGGCCGAAGGGCCTGTACGGCGCTGTAATGTTCTATGTTCTATGGTCCCAGTGGTGACAGGAGAAATGATCTTGGCGAAGAAACAACAGATCCATTAAGCAAATTTGGGCTGGATTCTCCGCCCGCTGCAAGATCGCCACGGGCGGGACAAGGACTATATTAACGTCCATTAACCTCAGGCTGGAATTTCCGGTCGCCAGGCAGGCACGGCCAGAGAATCCCGCCCATGTGTCTGTCTTCAGTGCAAGGCAGGGAGAACATATCAGAAATTATGAGAAACAAGGGGATACAGGACAGGTAGTTTCCAGAACATGGGTGGGAGACGGGAAGGTATCAGATATCGACAAAGACCTTATGGAGTCGGAGCAAACTCAGATAGAGGAACTGAAGGGCAAGTGGGAAGATGAGGTAGGGGGAGAGATAGAGGCGGGTCTGTGGGCGGATGCCTTAAGCAGGGTTAACACATCCTCATCATGTGCCAGGCTTAGCCTGATACAATTTAAGGTAGTCCACCGGGCACACATGACGGTGGCCCGGATGAGCAAGTTCTTTGGGGTAGAGGACAGGTATGCAAGGTGCGTGGGAGGTCCAGCAAACCGTGTCCATGGCCGGGATTCTCCGGTATCCGGCGGGGCGGGCCGTATTGGCGCCAAGGAGTGGCATTAACCACTTCGGTGTCCGGCCGCCCGGAAGGTGCGGAATCCTGCGCACCTTCGGGGGTTAGGCCGGCGCTAGAGTGGTTGGCGCTGTACCAACTGCCGCCGAAGGGCGTCCGCCGGCCGGGGGGTCGGAGAATCCCACCCCATATGATTTGGGCATGCCTGAAGCTTAGAGGGTTTTGGCAGGGTTTTGCTAAGGCAATGTCCACGGTACTTAAAATACGGGTGGTGCCGAGTTCGGAGGTAGCGATCTTTGGAGTGTCGGAACAGCCGGGAGCCCAGGGGGCGAGAGAGGCCGACGTCTTGGCCTTTGCCTCCCTGGTAGCCCGGAGACGGATACTGTTAATGTGGAGGGACTAGAAGCCCCCAAAATCAGAGAGCTGGGTTAGTGACATGGCTGGGTTTCTCAGTCTCGAGAAACTAAAGATCGTCCTAAGAGGGCCAATGTTGGTGGCAGCCGTTCGACGACTTTCTCGGAGAAAATTAAAATGTCAGCAGAGGCAGAAATCTATGGGGAGGGGGGGGGGGGGGTTAAGGCTATTGTTTCATTGTTGGGGTGCGGAGAACGTGATAGGAATGGAAATGTTTTATGTACCATGTTTATGTTGCTGTTGTCGTTATTATTATAAAAAATACAAATACCCTAATAAAATGTTTTTTTTAAAAAAAGAAATTCTGAGAAACCTAGTCTAATTAATATAGAAGGAAAGTTACTGGGAGAATAATTGTGACAAAACCCTGGAAAAACTCTAGTGAGCAGGGTTCTAAACAAGGTGGCTTCAGAGGTAGTGGGTGTATTGGGTTCAACCCTCCAGATCCGAGAAAGGACCCTGTGGATTGGAAGACAGAAAATGTCACCCAACTGTTTCAGAAAGGAGGGTGGGAGAAGGCCAGGAACCGCAGACCAGCTAGCTTCACATCTGTAGGTGGAAGAATGCAAATTAAGATGGAAGGCGGAAAATTGCAGCATCGTTCGGCAAAATGAGCACAGTTTAATAAATGGAAAATTGTGTTCGGCTAATTACTGTTAATCCATCATGTTTTCCAAGGGGCTAACAAACGGGGTAGATAAGAGGGTAACCAGTGGATGTAGTGGCCGAGATTTTCCTCGCCTCCCGCCGCGTGTTTCGCCTCGGTAGAGGCGGCCCGCCACTGGCCAGCAGCTGGATCTCCTGGTCCTGCTATTGTCAACGGGGTTTCCTTCCTTATACAATCCATACAGTGTAGAGGGAGGCCATTCGGCCCATCGAGTCTGCACTGGTCCTTGGACTTAAGCCCGCACCTCCACACTATCCCCAATACCCAGTGTCGTGGAAATTATTAAAAAGACAAATTCTTCGAGGCTTTGATTCAGGAAATTAATTTGACACCAATATTTGCGGAGAGGCCCACAGTCTGGCTGCGTAGCCATTCCACAGTACTCTGAATTATACAGCTAAAAACCATTATATTTACAGTGTGAAATAAACAACTTTAAAGAGATAAAACCTTAGAACATACGCAAGAAGAAATACAAATGTTTTGCCCTTGTTTTAAAAACAACTCGAGTTTGTATTTTGTTGTCCTTGAGAAGAACAACTCATGATCATAATAAAGCCGAGGCCAAAATATTAAGCAGTATTTTATTTACCTTACCTGACCTACTTATTTTCGTTCAAAAGCAGTGTTAAACTAGTCAAGCATTTCCCAGCATGCCTCTAAGAAGGCAACTCATTAATTTTCCTTCCACACCCAGTAACCCCTCCTAACCTTTTTGGACACTAAGGGGGAATTCAGCATGGCCAATCCACTTAACCTGCACATCTCGGGACTGTGGGAGGAAACCGGAGCACCCGGAGGAAACCCACGCACACACGGGGAGGACGTGCAGACTCCGCACAGTCAGCCGAGCCGGGAATCGAACCTGGGTCCCTGGAGCTGTGAGGCAGCAGTGCTAAACGCTGTGCCACCGCGTGCCGGCCCCAGCTCCGGGAAACCCGCGGCAGGGGTCCACCGTGGGCAGGGACTGGAAGACCCCGGCAGTGAGAATGGCCGGATAGTACAGACCAATGCCTGTGGATGTTCGGAAGGCATTTGATTGGCGCCACACAAGACATTGGGCCGGATTCTCCGGCCCTGACACAGGTGGGAATTCGTCACGGGCCGGGCGGGAAAAGTTGGGGAGCCGTTGTGGTACTGGAAGAAGGGTGAGATGGATTGCAATCTGTGGAGGGCTTTGCTGAGATCCAGGGCTGAATCCTTTGCAACGACGGAGACGCGAATTGCGATTGGGTGGAGAATCGTGGGTAATCTGGAAATTGAAGTTTGCGCCGGCAGATGCTGCAAGACCGTCATTTGCATGAATTTCAATATCATTAGCAGCGTGTGTGCTCCTCTCTTCTGCGATGCTCCAGCCCTCTCAGGCAAAAAGTCCCACAGGAGCGAATTTGTGCAAGTATTGACAAGCGGGTCCTGGGTGCCATGGCTACGGGGTAGGGGGGGGGGGGGAGCAGCAGGCTAAAAAAACGCTGACTTAGCCTCCAAAATTGCCGGGCCTGTTGGGGTGGGGAGGGTGGGGACACTGCCCAGGCGGGGGGGCAGCAGTGGGGAACAACTGTGCCAAGTCCATTGTCTCGGGGTGTCCCCCTCGGGATCGGCGTAGCCTGGTCCTTTTAAACCCGCCCCTTTGGTGCTCCTTACAAGCCTCTGGCTGCTCACTCTGCTGAGTGCTCCCTGTCCCCTCTGAATGCTGTTTCACAAAGGGGCCAAGCTCAGTCAGGGCCCACCAGGTGTTGGCGCTGTCCCGTTGCAGAGAAGAAACAGAATCAGCAGAGCTCACCCCAACCCGAGGACATCTGCACCGCAGCCGTTGGAACTCTCCCTGCTTCTCTGCTCTCCTCAGGGCAGAGGACTCACCAGCGACCCCCACCCCTCAGGATCACCAGCTGTCTCCTCCTGGTGAGGCTGGCAGCGCTGACTGCCTCTGCCACCACCCCCCCCCAGCCAGTGTTCAGGAGGGCAGGCTTGAGTCTGCGGCCCACCCTGGGGAAGAGAGTGTCCCTCCACTCTTCACTGGCCTGGAGCGGTGGTTCATCTCGGACTCCCGGCCTCGGGGGGCAGGTCTTTTGTGAACCACCTTGGTGGTTTCAGTGAGTGTGTGGTAAGTGGAGCGCTTACAAACAGCTCCAGCTGCCAGGCTCTTTAGGCTAACTCTGGCTCCAGCGGCTAGAATGCCTGCCGGGAATTGCTCTCAATTCACACCAGCAGAGTGCTGCCCTAATTGCACGCCTTACTCGCTTACCGAATAGCGCCTTCAACGGGAACGGGAATCGCATGCTATTCAGCTCCAGCGGCAACACTTAGGGCGGGATTCTCCGTTGCCTGGCGCCGATATCGTAATCGCCGATCGGGCGGAGAATCCCTTTTGACGGCGAAATCGGGGACGCGCCTGTGTTCGGATGCTCCGCCCCCTCCAAATTGGTGTCACTGGGGAGTACGGTGCACGCCGTTGGCACGGCCTCGGGACGTCACCCTCCCCCGATGCTCCGCCCCTGATGGGCCGACTTCCCGACGGCGTGGGGCACGTGTGCTCTGAGTTTTTTGCCAACTTCACACGGCGGCTGCGGACTGTGTCCAGCGCCGCCACAAACGGTGGGGGGGGAGCCGTGCCACTGGCCGGAGGGGAGGGGGGGGCTTCGGTGTGGGTGGCGAGGGGGGGTACAGGGGAGCACTATCTGGCAGGTAGGGTCCGTGCGCGGCTGGCACCATGTTGTATGGCACGACTGCTGCGAGTCGTCGCCATGCCCATGCACGGCCACGGACCCGGCCATTTTTGATGTGGGAGCTGGGAGTTTTACCCGGCACCGTTGCTGGCTCCTCACCGGTCCCGGAATCGGCGAGGGTTCGCCGTCGATTTTGCCGTCGTAAAACGCCACTGTTCCCAACACCGGCACCGGCACTTTGCTGCAAAATCAGAGAATCTAGCCCCGAATCTCCCAAACAGAGAATCTTCCCCACTCATCTGGGGCGGGATTCGCCCTTACCCGGCGGGACGGGCCCTACCGGCACCGAGGAGTGGCGAGTTTTTGGACACACAAGCATCAGGAAATATAACGATAGAGCAGGAACTAAGTTGAAGAACAGTCAACACCTTAATGACTGGCGGAACCGGCTCAAAGAACCAAACAGCAAACCCCACTTTTCACTGGTGTTCCTTTGCTGATCAATAAAAGGAATAATCTGAGAGGCGGGGTTTGCAAGGCGGATGTGTTGAAGTAGTAATTTGTTTGTGTGGTTGTTTGTGTGTTTGTGTGTGTATTTGTGTGTATTTGTGGGTGTGTTTTTGTGTGTGTTTGTGTCTGCTTTTGTGTTTGCGTGTGTGTTTGTGTGTGTTTGTATTTGTGTGTTTGTGCATGTGTTTGTGTGTATTTTTGTGTGTGTTTGTGTGTTTTTGAATGTGTGTATGTGTGCGTATGTGTATTTGTGGGTGTGATTTTGTGTGTGTTTGTGTCTGCCTTTGTGTGTTTGTGTGTGTGTTTGTATTTGTGTGTTTGTGCGTGTGTTTGTGTGTATTTTTGTGTGTGTGTTTGTGTGTGTGTGTATTTGTGGGTATGTTTTGTGTGTATTTGTATGTGTGTGCTTTGTGTATTTGTATGTGTATTTCTGTGTGTTTGTGTGCCCCTGTTAGCCTGGCAGTGCCAGGGTGCCCAGGTGACCAGGTGCCAGCAGGAATGCCAGTCTACAATGGGTCTACAATGGCCTGGGAGACCCCCGCAGGTGCCTTGAGGACGTTTCTGTGGACCAGTACTTAACAACACCCTGGCAAGGTCTCACAGGCACAGCCGGTGAATCCCGTGTGTCCAGAACTAACATGTTTAAATTAGCCTAATGGTGAGAGTGAGATCCAGATCGCGACGTTCGAGAGCATCCATTAAATCTCTCGAGACGTTTCAAGTGTCGCGAATCTCAGGAGCGGTCTCTCGTGAGATTCAAGGGCCTTGTCCCAACACCAAGTCAGGTGCGGGGAGGCCAATGAATGGCCCCCCTAACCTCTGACCTTGTAGCCACAGCATTTAAATGGCTAGTGCAGGTCAATGTTAATCCCAGGATGTGAATAGTGGTGGATTCAACCAACGATGGTAATGCCATTGAATGTCACTTGTGAGTGTCTGTGTCTATGTGTGAAGGTGTGTGTGCGTGCGAGGGTGTGTGTGCGTGCGAGCGTGTGTGTATATGTGCCTGTGTGTGCGCTTCAAATAATTGTGAAAATAGTCTTGAGTGGCACAAGTTATTCAGTCGACTTGCCCAAACATGCAAAGTTTGGGATGTGAATGTCTGAAGTATTTTCGGGAACATTAACACAGCAAAAGTTCACAAGATTCATCACAAGAACCTTGCTCCTTTATTTTAACCACCGGTACAACCAGTTTGAAATGATCACATTAGATTGCTATGAAAACCAGTTGTGAGTTATTAGCATAAACTTTGCTTTGCAGTGAATTTAATGGGTTCAGTTTGACACTGTTGCAACACACCAATTGGATATTGCGGTTTCCGATTATTTTGGGAGTGATGAAATATCAAATATGTTCCAATTGCATTTAGAACGCTCGCTCCAAAGGATGTGCCCCAGGTGAGTAAGACCGGAACAAACCAACCACTAGGCTTTTATTGATAAACCGATAGGATTAAAGGCAGGGAAATTGTGCTAAACCCGCATCACAGCCAGAATTGTCCAGCTGTTCACACCAACGGGATCTTCCGGTCTCTCCGATGACGCCCTCCCCATCACGGGTTTCCCGGTGACAAGGGGTCATCCAACAGGAAGCCCCAATGACAACGGCGGGGTCCACACTCTCCGCCGTGAAAAACACCCGGGCTGCGCGGGAAATTCCAACCCGCGCCTTGGTTAGACCGCACTTGGAGCACTGCATGTAGTTCTGATTACCGCATTATGACCGGGATCCAGAGGCACAAAAGAGGGTGCAGTGACCTTTTTAAGGCTGATATCAGAAATGTGATGGGTGGCACAGTGTCTAGCTCTGTTGCTTCACAGCGGCAGGGTCCCAGGTTCGACTCCCGACTTGGGCACTGTCTGTGCGTAGTCTGCACGTTCTACCTGTGTCTGTGTGGGTTTCCTCCGGGTGCTCCAGTTTCCTCCCACAAGTTCCGAAAGACGTGCTTGTTTGGTGAATTGAATGTTCTGAATTCTCCCTCAGTCTACCCCAACAGGCGCCGGAATGTGGCAACTGGGGGATTTTCACAGAAACTTCATTGCAACGTCAATGTAAGCCTACTTGTGACAATAATAAAGAACATTATTATTATTACTAAAAGAGGAACAGGTTGGGTCTGTTTTCTCTTGAAATTAGAAGGCAGGATGGTGACCTAATAGAACCAAAACCAGAAAATACTGGACAATTGCAACACGTCTGACAGCATCTGTGGACTGCAGATATCTGACATGTCACAAATATGACATTAGTTCTTCACTGATGCAAGCAGGCTGTTTTACTAAACTTTAAAGGGTGGGGGATTTAAATAACTTCACAGCTTGACAGTTCTGTAGACCATCTCCACTAGAGTGGTTGTTTACCAGTAGTTAAGAATTTAGCGTACCATTATCAGCCCGGGAACACCTCAAAGTGGAAGTTTCAAAGTGGATGATCTTCGGCAAAGCTGGAGAGAACCGGAAATAGGGGGGTTGTGGAGCAGTGGGGCTGATAGAGGGCCAGCAATAGGTGGAGATTGACAAAGATGAATGCAAATGGTGATGATAATGGCCAAGAAGGGTGTTGATGGTGGCACTTTAAGAGATCACCTAATAGAGTTCTTTAAAATGCTGAGAAGTTTTAATAGTGTGGATGCACAGGTCCCAATTTTTGTGGAGCCAGGGAGACTTTTAAAAATGGTGGATAGATTTGTCTGGGGTTTGTGTTTGATTAAGGGTTATTGTCTGTATGTTTTGTAATTTTATATAAAATGCTAAAAATTTATGAAAAACATTTCCAAAAAAAGTAATGGTGGGCAGGCTTGGATTCAGAAGTTCCACCCCCATTCCAACAGATCCCATTTTCTCCAGTAAGGGAAAGGGCACGGAGCATGACTTACACAAGAGGGAAGCCTGAACTCAGCAGGGCCATTTCAAATCTGCGCTGAGTTCAAACAGCGGACACTGTTTTCATTGTAGCAAGGCCCTTACTCTGCAGCGTGGGAGTTCAGAATTTTTAGAGTAATTGTAAATGCTCTTGCCATGTGGAGGTGGTCTATAGAACTGTCAAGCTGTGAAGTTATATAAATCCCCCGCCCTTTAAAGTTAAGTAAAAGAGACTGCTTGTGTCAGTAAGAGACCCCTCCCACCCGGGTTATTCACTCTTCCAACTTCTTCCATCGGGCAGAAGGTACAAATGTCTGAGAACACGCACTTCCCTGCTGTTACCAGACTCCTGAATGACTCTCCAATAGACTGAACTGATCTTCCGTACTGAGTAGTACTACATTCCGTATGCTTCACCCGTTGCCTGTGTCTACCTATTTACATTGTGTATTTATGTAAGCCCTATGTTTTTTTTCATGTATGGAATGATCTGTACACAGAACAATACTTTTCACTGTACCCTGGCACATGTGACAATAAAACAAATCCAAATCAAATACATATGGAAAAAATATCTCTGGCCTGGATTATCACTCCTCAGTAGATAGCCGGACCTTTGATTATGCTGCCCGCTTTCCCAAGGCAGTGGGAGGTGTAGGCAGAGTCAATGGATGGGAGGCGGTTTTGCGTGATGGACTGGGCAGTGTTCACGACTCTCTGAAGTTTCTCGCGGTCTTGGGTCGAGCAGTTGCCATACCAGGCTGTGATGCAGCCTGATAGGATGCTTTCTATGGTGCACCTGTAAAAGTTGGTAAGAGTCTGTGTGGGCATGCCGAATTTCCTTTGTTTCCTGAGGAAGGATAGGCGCCGTTGTGCTTTCTGCGTAGGGAAGAGCAACCAGTTGAAGGGCTATGGGAAAAGAGCAGGGAGAGTGGGAGTAGTTGGACCATTTTCCCATGAGCTAACACAGGCAAGGTGGACCGAATGGCCTCTTGCTGTGTCGTTAATTCTCTGGTTGGTGGAACAGATGGTGGTCCAGTGATGAAGAGAGAACCTGTATCAACACAGCTTCCGCGTTCTTGCAACATCTTAGAGCCAATGAAATACTTGCAAAGTATTCACTGCGTTACTGTAAGAAACAGAGCAGCCAATCGGTGTGCAGCAAACTCCTACAATCAGGAATATCGCCAATTAATCTACCTTGGTGAAAGCAAAATACTGCAGTTGCTGGAAATTTGAAATAAAACCAGAAAGTGCTGGGAAATACGCGGCAGGTCAGACAGCATGTGGGGAGAGAGAAACCGAGTTGGCGTTTCGAGTCCGATATTGCTCCCCTTCAGAAATCTATCTTTGATGAAGTTTGCGTTGCAGGATAAGTGTGGGTCAGGTTGCCAGGGCCAACGCCAGTTCTGAAGACAAGTTCACACCGGACTCGAAACATTAACTTGACTCTTTCTGAGACGTTGTCTACCTCAAACGCTGCAGGAAAGGATGTCCCGAAGCGTGGTACATTGGCGAGACCATGCAGACGCTGCGACAACGAATGAACGGACATCGCGCAACAATCACCAGGCAGGGATGTTCCCTTCCAGTCGGGGAACACTTCAGCAGTCGAGGGCATTCAGCCTCTGATCTCCGGGTAAGCGTTCTCCAAGGCGGCCTTCAGGACGCGCGGCAACGCAGAATCGCCGAGCAGAAACTTATAGCCAAGTTCCGCACACATGAGTGCGGCCTCAACCGGGACCTGGGATTCATGTCACATTACATTCATCCCCCACCATCTGGCCTGCGAAATCCTACCAACTGTCCTGGCTTGATGTAATTCACACCTCTTTAACCTGGGGTTACCCCATCTCTGGATCTGTAAAGATTTAATCACCTGCTAATGGTCGCATTCCTAGCATTGTTTGGCATCTTTGAATTTGTCTATATATGTGTTTCTGGAACAGACCTCTTCATTCACCTGAGGAAGGAGCAGCGCTCCGAAAGCTAGTGACATCGAAACAAACCTGTTGGACTTTAACCTGGTGTTGTGAGACTTCGTACTTGACTCTTTCTGTCAGACCGGCTGAGCTTTTCCAGCACTTTCTGCTTTTGTAGCTCCTCCTTGCTCTTTGTCGAAATAGCGATTGGATCTTTCACCACCTGAGAGGGCGGACAGGGCCTGGGTTTGTCATTTCATCTAAAATTAAACCCAGCGCCCTCGCGCTGCAGCATTCCTGATCGGCTAACCTGGACTAGACGCTCGAGGATCCGGAGCGAGTCTTGAACCCACGCCTTTCTGAGCAGGAGTGCTACCAATGAGCTAACACTGACATCATGTGGCACTGGGAGGCAAGGATACAAAATATATAACATAACTGAGCTGTAACCTCAAGGAACTCATCACATTTCACAACTTAGCACTTGAGGCTGAGTCCTTTCAAGGGGATAGTCCCAGGCGAAACGATAAGGACCCTTTTTTTGTTGGCTTGTTTCTATGTTGGTAAACACCGGTTACATCCCTACATTTGTGGGAAATGGGGCTGGATTCTCCGACTTTGGGGCTATGTCCGAATGATCCGTGGCGTTTTGCCGGTGAGGGGTTCGCAGACGCGCCACGTGAAACACACGGCCTTCCCGACATAAACACCTGGAGAATTTCCCGGTCCGCGGCCACGCACGCGCACGGCGACGACCCGCTGCAGTCGCGGCGTACAACATGGCGCGGCCGTGCGCGGACCCGACCTGCCAGATAGTGCCCCCCTAGATACCCCCTCTCCACCCCCGGGCCACGCCCCACCAGTCCCTCCAGCCCCTCACCGAAGCCGCCCCCCCCCCTCCCCCCCCCCCCCCCAGCCAGCAGCACGGCTCCCGCCCGACTGTTGGCGGCGCTGGACAGTCCGCAGCCGCCGCGCCAGGTTCCCGACCGCTGAGACCACACGTCACCCACCCGGTTGGGAACGTGGCCCACCGGGGGCGGGGCATCGGCCGAGGGCCTTCAGGTAACGTCCTGAGGCCGTCCCAACGGCGTGCGCCGCGCTCCTCAATGATGCTGTTTTGGAGGGGGCGGAGCATCCGAAAACAGGCTCCGCCCCCGATTCCATCGTAAAAAGGGATTCTCCATCGTGGAAAGGGATTATGAAATGGGCGTCGGGGGATGGAGAATCCCGCCCATGGTATATTTCAGAGTATTATAGAATAGTTATGGAGTTGGTAGGTATGGAATGAGGAAGTCTGGGAGAAAAGTCGTTTCTCTTCTCTCTCTGGAAAAAACACACAAACACTGCCGAGAAACGCCTGGTTCCGGCTCTCATATTGACATTCCGAAGTCAAGGGGATGGTGTCTTGAAAAAAGTGAAAGGGTATATTGTGTTAGGCTTCTTCATGTAGCATAAGCTGCTTCCTTGATGTACACTCTGACAAAGGAAGGTTCAGACTTGGAGATAGGTTTAACACATTTATTGAACAGTTAACAATTCTCCTACTTGAGTTCGACTCTCCTGCTAATCTTACTATAGTAACTCAATCTAACTAACCAGTCTGCTCTAAGCCATGCGGTGGGTGTGATGCTTCCTGATCTGCCCCTGTCTCTCTGAGTGTCGCCTATGGAAAGAGAAAGAGCATGTGTGCCCTGTCCTTTTATATGGGTAGCCCCCTTGTGGTAGTGTCACCTCTGGGTGTGTCTTGACTGCCCATTGGTCGTGTCCTATCTTACTGACTTATTGGTTGAATGTCTGAGTGTCATGATGTCTCTGGTGCTCCCTCTAGTCTTTATTTAGTTTTAGTGAATTTGGATTGGATTGGATTGGATTGGATTTGTTTATTGTCACATGTACCGAGGTACAGTGAAAAGTATTTTTCTGCGAGCAGCTCAACAGATCATTAAGTACATGAGAAGAAAAGGGAATAAAAGAAAATACATAATAGGGCAACACAACATATACAATGTAACTACATAAGCACCGGCATCAGATGAAGAATACAGGGTGTAGTGTTAATGAGGTCAGACCATAAGAGGGTCATTTAGGAGTCTGGTGACAGTGGGGAAGAAGCTGTTTTTGAGTCTGTTCGTGCGTGTTCTCAGACTTCTGTATCTCCTGCCCGATGGAAGAAGTTGGAAGAGTGAGTAAGCCGGGTGGGAGGGATCTTTGATTATGCTGCCCGCTTTCCCCAGGCAGCGGGAGGTGTAGATGGAGTCAATGGATGGGAGGCTGGTTGGTGTGATGGTGGGCAGTGTTCACGACTCTCTGAAGTTTCTTGCGGTCCTGGGCCGAGCAGTTGTCATACCAGGCTGTGATGCAGCCCGATAGGATGCTTTCTATGGTGCATCTGTAAAAGTTGGTAAGGGTTAATGTGGACATGCCAAATTTCCTTAGTTTCCTGAGGAAGTATAGGCGCTGTTGTGCTTTCTTGGTGGTAGCGTCGACGTGGGTGAACCAGGACAGATTTTGCATTAACCCCTTGTGTATTTACAGTGATGCATATCACCACAGGGTAAACAATGAGCCCCATGAAATAAAGAGTATTAATGCCTGCTCCTCGCCAGGTAGCTGCCTGATCTTCAGAAGGAGGAAGGTCGGGGAAGATGGGGGAAGGCCTTGCAAAGAGCTTGAGCTACTGGTCAGAAGTCTGCTGCCACAAGCAATAGAGATCAACACACACTGCGGCGTCCGTTCTTTTCGCCCTCTGGGATCGGTAAACCACTCTCACCTATGACTGATAATATGTTATCCCTGTCCATATAGCTCGTACATCATACATAAACTGTTGCTTCTTAATAAACGACCAGAAAATCCCTTCTGAGTTCTCCATCACTTATTTTGTGTGACTCCCGAACATTAAATCTTCACACATTGAGCTGATAATAAGTGGAACTGTATATTTGCTTCTGATCACACTAACCCCCACATCACTTCAAGCAGTAACTGGTCCTTAAACAGTACCTTTAGTAAAACAGTTACCCAGAATCTATATGGCCCAGGAGATTCAGTATGTCCTGTTTAATGACAATAATTTATGACACAGTGTTTATTATATTATGTACAATCAGAAACATCAAGGCAAATTAAACAAAAATTATTGCAAGTTGTGAAAAAGTTCCGAATTAAAATAATGCATTTTTGATTTTAAAATGTGATGTTCTGTATGGCTAAAAGTAGTAGTAGCGGACAAAGAACATCAAGCTATGTATTTCAAACAAAGCTACTTTATTTACACTACTTTAAATGATTTGCACACCTTACTAAGTATAGAATCATAGAATCATAGAATTTACAATGTAGAAGGAGGCCATTCGGCCCATCGAGTCTTCACCGGCCTTAGAAAGAGCACCCTACCTAAGCCCACACCTCCACCCTATTCCCACACTTCCACCCGTAACCCCACCTAACCATTTTTGGACACTAGGGACAATTTAGTATAGCCAATCCACCTAACCTGCACATCTTTGGACTGTGGGAGGAAACCGGAGCACCCGGAGGAAACCCACGCAGAAACCGGAGGAAACCCACGCAGACACGGGGAGAACGTGCAGACTCCGCACAGACAGTGACCCAAGCCGGGAATCGAACCTGGGACCCTGGAGCTGTGAAGCAACAGTCCTAATCACTGTGCTATTGTGCTGCCCACGGCAGGGAAGACAATTGGAATGTTGGCCTTTATTACCAAGGGAATGAAGTATAAAAATAGGGAAGTCTAACTAATACTATACAAGGCACTAGCTGTGCTAACCACTGTGCTGCCATGCCTGCCCGCAGCTAAGAAAAGAATAGTATTAAATCTATGCTATAGTAATCTATAAGAACTAACTATGCTGCCTAATCTCTCGTTAAACAATGAACAACATATCTTTACCTACCACTCACACCTTCTCCCAGAATCCCAGGAGTCACAGTATATTTGTATATTTGTATGACTACTCTCTGGTGCCATCTGTTGAGATACATCTTGTTAACCCTTTATGCTCCCTACATTGTACATATCACTACAAAAAGTACTTTACATATCACTACAAAAAGTACTTTCCACTCAAAATTTTCGACATGTTCATCATGAAAAAGAATAGATCTATATTTAAATTATCACTCTCCAGTGTGTCAATCTCACAAATTCCATTTAACCTCAACTTGTTGCACTGGCTCCAGTATAAATATTGGATTCAGGTTAAACAGGCTTTAATCGCCCAGGTTTAATGAAATGTAAGCAGTGAGTTAAGTAGACAATTCAAAAATGTTGTGTTGGTGAGAGATTTGTGGATTGGCAGCGAGACGCCTCCCCACTGGTTTTCAACATGGTGTCAAACTTCAAACTGGCGTGATCTTCTCAACAATGTGGCTTGAGTGGGTCTGAAGGGCGTGCTCTTGACCTGGGCTCACTAGACCAGCCCCTTGGAGGAAAATGACGTTAAAGTGTTACATTGACGAAACCACTCCCCTTTCCCGGGCTTTGGATTTGCCCCTGTCAGATATAGGATGAACGCACCCTTGGTGAAGGCTGTTTAAATTCCGTTAGGCCACCGTTGGAGTTATCCCGCTCGTGTATCACTTTTTCAGTTCTGATGAAAGATTGTTGACCTGAAACACCAACTCCGTTTCTCTCCCCACAGATGCTGCCAGATCTGATGAGTATTTCCAACATTTTCTGTTGCTACCTGGGGTATGGTGGCTCAGTGGCAACCCTCTGACATTTAATTTGGAAAATTGTAGAAGTTTACCTGATCTATAACTTTTATGTTGAATTTGGCTAGGATGAGCACAAGAGTCTTCACTTCAGATGTGATTCATCAGACTTCCTCGGCGCTTTTAACAAAACAAAGTTTATTATAAGAATGTAGTTAACATATATAAAACACAGCAAGAATTTGTTATCAATTACAAACATAAAGAAAACACAACAGTTCCATAAAATCTATGTATATAACTCTTAATGAATCCCCCTTAGTAACTGTTCCAATTCAATACAAAATCCAATAAACCAAAACCCCTTTCAAGGGCGTGGGCCAGCACACTGTAATCTCACTTGAATGGGACTGGTCCTTGCCCTGAGATTCTGATCCAGTTCCAACCAGCAGATTCAAAACTCCCTCCGGAAAGCAACTCTAGCATTAAAGTTACCAAGGCAGTTTACCACACCCAATGTGCTGTCAGTTCCCCGGGACATCTTTAAAATAAAAACAGGGAAACACTGCTTCTTCTCTGCAGTCCAAACCGAAACTGAAACCAAAACACTAAACCCCCTCTCACTTGACAGCTGCAGCCCAGCTCCACCCACAAAATGACATCACTGAAGCCGTGCTGCAAGCCATGTGATTAAAATAAAACCTTTTTTAAAGACATATGCAACATCTTTTTGGGGAGTATGCTGTGCACAAATTGCCTGCCATGTTTCTAACATTACAACAGCACTTACACTTTTTTAAAGTATTTCGTTGGCTGTAGTCCGCTGTCTGATATTCTGAGGTCATGACGGATTGATGCAGCTGTATCTAATTGGTCAGCCATGATCTAATTGAATAGCAGTTGCGTGTGTGAAGCACACGCGTGCTGTGTATGAGACGTGTGTGTGGTATTATCAGGTATTGCGGTACCTAAGAGGCTGATGACCATTGGTTAAACCTAGGAGTTTACCATTGGCTGTTGATACGTAGCTCCGCCCTGACAGGCGGAGTATAAGAAACGGTGCCGTCCCAGCAGCCTTCACTTTCTGTACCGAAGCTGCTGGGGAACAAGTTCTAGTAGATTAAAGCCTTCAGTTATGAAATCACTTCGTCTTGAGTGTAATTGATCGCGCATCAATTTAATCGACTAGACTTAAGCTGGAAGGATGGATCTCTGAATCAAACCGGAGTGCCTACAACTCAGCCCCCACGCGGAGAACTCGGTTGCAATATTTAAACACTGGCTGGCATGCTTTAAAGGTTACCTCGAGACGGCTGGAGGCACCCCCTCAGAAGGACAGAAAATGCATCCCCTGCGCTCAAGGGTCAGCCCTGGTATCTACACCCTTATCGAGGAGGTGGAGGACTATGATGTCGAGATCGAACTGTTAAAAGGACATTATATCCGCCCTGTAAATCAGGTGTACACAAGTAGACGGCAAAGCCCCGGGGAATCGTTGGAGGATTTCTACCGGGTGCTACTGGCGCTGGGCCGAAACTGTGGCTGCCCGCAAGTTTCAGTGAGCGAGCACAAGGAACTTTTAATCAGGGATGCCTTCGTAGCAGGGATGAACTCCTCAGTGATCCGCCAAAGACTCCTAGAAAAGGACACCCTGGGACTTAGAGAGGCACGGGCCCTGGCAGGGTCCATGGACGTAGCCTCCCAAAATGCGCAGTCCTATGCGCCCGACCGCGCGGTGGCCCCCTGGGCTGCGTGGCACCCCTCAGCGGCAGCCCCACAGACCTTCCCCCTGACCCCGCAGGCCTGCGCTGCGAGACGGCCAGCTAACGCCGCCGGGCCCCGCTGTTTCTTCTGCGGGCAGGCGAATCATCCCCGCCCGCGCTGCCCGGCCCGCACCGCCACCTGCAAAAGGTGCGGCAAGAAGGGCCACTTTGTGGGGGTCTGCCAGGGGTCTGCCAGGGTCTCCAGCGTCTCCGGACCGCCGCGGCAACCCCCCCTTCAGGCCCCGACCGGCCAGCGCTCACCGCCACCCCCCTATCCTAGGGCCACATGCGACCCATGGGCGCGGCCATCATGCCCCCCGGACACCACGCTGGACAGGTGGGCGCCTCCATTTTGTCCATCCCCGCCGCCATCTTGTCCATCCCCGGCCACCATGTGCGACCCATGGGAGACGCCATCTTGGGTGGGGCCTCAGGCCCCCAGCACGGCCGACTACACCCTGCCCGATCAGAACTCGCAACTGCTTCATCTGGCCTCCGTGACACTGGACCAAAGTCGACCTCGGACACTCGCAACAGCAACAACGACGGTCTTCATCAACGGCCACGAGACGTCTTGCCTGATTGACTCTGGGAGCACGGAAAGCTTTGTTCACCCCGACATGGTAAGGCGCTGTTCACTTGTTACCCACCCTGTAAACCAAAGGATCTCCCTGGCCTCCGGGTCACACTCGGTGGAGATAAAGGGGTTCTGCCTAGCGAACCTCACTGTCCAAGGCAGGAGGTTCAACAATTTCCGCCTTTATGTCCTGCCGCACCTCTGCGCGGCTACCCTCCTGGGGTTGGACTTCCAAAGTAACTTGCAAAGCATGACCTTTAAATTCGGCGGCCCTATACACCCCCTTACTGTCTGAGGCCTCGCGACCCTTAAGGTCGACCCGCCTTCCCTGTTTGCGAACTTCACCCTGCATTGCAAACCCGTTGCCACCAGAGCAGACGGTACAGTGCCCAGGACCGGACCTTCATCAGGTCAGAGGTCCAAAGGCTGCTGAGGGAATGGGTCATTGAAGCGAGCAACAGTCCCTGGAGAGCTCAAGTAGTGGTGATAAAGACCGGGGAGAAAGATAGGATGGTCATTGACTACAGTCAGACCATCAACAGGTTTACGCAGCTGGGCGCGTACCCTCTCCCCCGTATTGCCGACCTGGTAAACAGGATCGCGCAATACAAGGTCTTCTCCACGGTGGATCTCAAGTCCACCTACCACCAGCTACCCCTCCGTAATAGTGACCGCAAATACACTGCCTTCGAAGCAGATAGGCGGCTCTATCAATTTTTAAAAGTTCCCTTTGGTGTCACTAATGGGGTCTCGGTCTTCCAGCGAGAGATGGACCGAATGGTTGACCGGTACGGCTTACGCGCAACGTTCCCGTATCTCAATAACGTCACCATCTGAGGCCATGACCAGCAGGACCACGACACCAACCTCCGCAAATTTCTCCAGACCGCGAAAATCCTTAACTTAACGTACAATAAGGATAAATGTGTATTTAGCACCGACCGTCTAGCCATTCTCGGCTATGTAGTGCGAAATGGAGTTATAGGCCTCGACCCTGAGCGCATGCGCCCCCTTATGGAGTTCCCCCTCCCTCACTCCCCCAAGGCCCTGAAGCGCTGCCTCGGGTTTTTCAGTTATTACGCACAGTGGGTCCCCAATTACGCAGACAAAGCCCGACCCCTAATCCAGTCCACAACCTTCCCCCTGTCGACGGAGGCCCGCCAAGCCTTCAGCCGCATCAAAGCAGACATTGCAAAGGCCACGATGCGCGCCATCAACGAGTCCCTCCCCTTCTAGGTCAAGAGCGATGCGTCCGACGTAGCTCTGGCGGCCACCCTCAACCAAGCGGGCTCCCGTGGCCTTCTTCTCCCGTACACTCCATGCTTCCGAAATTCGCCATTCCTCGGTCGAAAAAGAGGCACAAGCCATAGTTGAAGCTGTGAGACATTGGAGGCATTACCTGGCCGGCAGGAGATTCACTCTCCTCATGGACCAACGGCCGGTTGCTTTCATGTTCGATAATGCACAGCGGGGAGGATAGGACTCTCCACCTTCAACTACGAGATCTTGTACCGTCCGGGGAAGCTAAACGAGCTTCCTGATGCCCTGTCCCGCGGCACTTGTGCCACTGCACAAGTGGACCGCCTCCAAGCCCTCCACGAGGATCTCTGCCACCCGGGGGTCACTCGTTTCTTCCACTTCATCAAGCCCCGCAACCTGCCCTACTCCATCGAGGAGGTCAGGACAGTCACCAGGGACTGCCAAATCTGCAAACCGGACTTCTACCGGCCAGAGAGGGCGCACCTGATAAAGGCTTCCCGTCCCTTTGAACGCCTCAACATGGATTTCAAAGGCCCCCTCCCCTCCACCGACCGCAACACGCACTTCCTGAACGTGATTGACAAGTACTCCCGGTTCCCATTCGCCATCCCCTGCCCCGACATGACCGCAACCACCGTCATCATGGCCCTCCAGGTTATCTTTACACCGTTTGGTTTCCCCGCTTACATACGCAGTGATAGGGGGTCCTCCTTTATGAGCGACGGACTGCGTCAATTCCTGCTCAGCAAGGGCATCGTTCTCGAGCAGGATGACAAGTTACAACCCCCGGGTTAACGGACAGGTAGAGAGGGAGAACGGAACGGTCTGGAAGACCGTCCTGCTGGCCCTACGGTCCAGGACTCTCCCCGTCTCCCACTGGCAGGAAGTCCTCCCGGAGGCCCTCCACGCCATCCGGTCGCTGCTCTGTACAACTACCAACCAGACACCTCATGAACGTCTCCTTGTTTTCCCCAGGAAGTCCTCCTCCGGGACCTCGCTCCCAACTTGGCTAGCGACACCCGGACCCATCCTGCTTCGGAAGCACGTGCGGGCGCACAAGTCGGACCCGTTGGTCGAGAGGATCCACCTGCTGCACGCTAACCCCCAGTACGCCTACGTGGCGTTCCCTGACGGCCGGCAAGATACGGTCTCCCTACGGGACCTGGCGCCCGCCGGAACTCCACGTGCGCCCGAACCATTACCCGCCCCCCCCCCCCCCCCCCCCCCAGTACCTCACTGGAGGGTCAGTACTCCCGCCGCTCCTGCCTAGGCCCACCCACCGACCGACGCCCCCTACAGGCCCCCCCCCCCCCGTGTCAACCGTTTGCCGCAACAGCGCCGCCCAGGGGTGACGAAGCTGCCAGGGAGGCCGAAACCACGCTCCCGGAATCGCATCCACCTGGACCCCCACCAGAATCATCACCGAAGCCCAGACGATCCAGAAGGACAACCAGGCCACCCGATCGACTGATTGCTTCGCTGTGACTTTAACCGTGAACGAACACTTTGTAAATATTCTCGACAGCCCTGTAAGGAGGTATCACGGTACCTCCATATCTGATCATACCATGTTAAAGGCGACTGTTACCACTGGCCACCACCCCCACTGGACTCTTTTTTAACAGGGGGTGAATGTGGTATTATCAGGTATTGCGGTACCTAAGAGGCTGATTGTCATGATATTCAGGTAAACATCATGGTGCAAACATACATACATACTGATGGACAGATCAACGGACCAATCAACACACACACAACACCACAGCCAATCACAGGCAAGAGCATACACACTATAAAACGGGGAACACGACACTTCCCGCGGATTCCAGCAGGAGACAGCTCAGGGCACAGAGATCACAGCAAGACACTCAGACATCCATCATGTGCTGAGTGCCACTCCAAGATAGTGTAAGGAATAGGTCCACAGATTCAAGGGTCATGAATGAACCACAGCAACCAGTTTAACATTGTAAATATAGTTAGTAATAAAATTGAGTTGTACCATCCGCAACCGTGTTGGTTTGTCTGTGTAACAGAGCACCCAACACGACATAGTACCAGGATTGGAACCCGGTAACTGTGAGACCTACCTACGAATCCGCCATCCTGCGCCATGGACACCGTCAGCATGCCGCAGCCGCTACAAATCGCTGGAAACCTCGGCGTTAACTGGAAGCTGTTCAAACAGCGCTTCCAGTTCTTCCTGGAAGCCACCGAAAGGGAGAGCGCTTCGGACACCAGAAAAATCGCCCTCCTCCTCTCCACGGCAGGACAACACGCCATCCATATCTACAACTCCCTGGTGTTCGCGGAAGGTGAGGACAAGACCAAGTACAAGACGGTCCTTCTCAAACTCGAGCAACACTTCAGCGTCGAGGTAAACGAGAGTTTTGAGAGGTATCTCTTCCAGCAGCGCCTGCAGGGTAAGGATGAGCCCTTTCAATCCTTCCTTCGCACCTCCGTATCCTCGTGCAGTCCTGCGGTTACGACACCACCTCCGATTCAATGATTCGGGACCAGATTGTTTTTGGGGTCACCTCGGGCGCCCTACGCCAGCAGCTCCTCAAAATTAAAGGCCTCACCCTAGCCTCGGCAATCGAAGCCTGTGTCCTTCATGAAAACGCGACCAGCCACTACTCCCAATTCCAAGCGGCCGAATCGGCGCGGCAGGCGTCCTACGAGGCCGAACGGGTCCAGGCGATCGAGTTCCTCCCGGCCCGCGGCCCGGACGAGGGCGGCCATTTCGCGCGCTTTTTGTGGCCCCCCGCGTTTGTGCGCGTCAAAAAAGACCTCGACGCAGAGGGACGTGATGCGCAGGCGCGCTCGACGCAAGTCCGAACTGCGCATGCGCGGTGGCGCAACGAACGCCATGATGTCACGACGTGCGGCAACTGTGGAGCCGCACATTTAAAGCGGCAATGTCTGGCAAAAAAACGACAATGCCTCCGCTGTGGCAAGATGGGCCACTACGCTGCCTGCTGTCGAGCAGCTCAACCTGCCAATGCTCCCCAATTCCGACAACCTCGCAGGGACGTGCGGACCATTCAGCCTCCGGACTACGAGTCGTGCCCAGACGACATCCAAACCAGTGACACAGACGACCGGGACACCTTCCGTGTTGCGGTCATCGACAGGAACCGGAGGTCTCCAGGCAGGACCCACCAGCCGATGCCAGTGAACAGTGTCAATCCGGGTGATGAATGGTGTGCCACCCTAACGGTCAACCGATCACCAATCATATTCCGTTTAGACACTGGTGCCTCCGCCAACCTAATAGCATGGTCAGCCTTCTACGCCTTGAAGGTCAGACCACCAATCGGCCATCCCATTGCAAGGTGGTCGACTACAATGGAAACGTTATCCCGGCCTTGGGATCCTGCCAGCTCCAGGTGACACACAACACACACACGGCCACACTGTCATTCGAAATAGTCGGATCATCAAAGGACACCCTGCTAGGCGCACAGGCATGCAAGGTTCTCCACCTCGTGCAGCGGGTCCACGCTCTGCCTCCAGAAGGCACATCAGACTTCCCGGATGCAGAATTTAGGGCACAGCTTCAATCGCTCCTCGCCCACAACCAGGATGCATTCGAGGGCATGGGCACACTGCCCTATACCTACAGAATACGGCTCAAACCGGGTGCCACCCTGGTCATTCACGCACCTCGCAGGGTCCCAGCGCCACTCAAAGACCGCCTCAAGCAGCAGCTGCAGGATCTCCAGGACCAAGGGGTGCTATCCCGGGTCACGGAACCCACGCCATGCGTCAGCTCCATGGTGTGTGTCAAGAAGCCCTCTGGCGAACTCCGGATCTGCATTGATCCAAAAGACCTCAACAACAACATAATGAGGGAACACTACCCCATACCCAAACGGGAAGAGATCACGAGCGAAATGGCCCGGGCTAAAATCTTTACAAAGCTGGATGCCTCAAAGGGTTTTTGGCAGGTCCAACTGGACCAGTCCAGCAGGAAGCTGTGCACCTTCAACACTCCTTTCGGCAGGATCTGCTATAACAGAATGCCGTTTGGCATCATCTCGGCATCCAAGGTCTTTCACAGGATCATGGAACAGATGATGGAGGGCATCGAAGGGGTGCGCGTCTACGTGGACGACGTCATCATCTGGTCCACCACACCACAGGAGAACATCAATCGTCTCCAGCGCGTCTTTGCGCGGATACGGGAAAACGGCCTGCGCCTCAACCGAGCCAAGTGTTCTTTCGGCCAAACCGAGCTGAACTTCCTGGGGGACCACATTTCCCGGTCAGGGGTCCGTCCAGATGCAGACAAGATGAGCGCCATTACAGCCATGCCGCAGTCGGCAGACAAGAAAGCAGTGCTACACTTCCTAGGCATGGTCAACCTCCTGGGGAAGTTCATTCCCAACCTTGCCTCCCACACAACGGCTCTGCGCCACCTCGTCAAGAAGTCCACAGAGTTCCAGTGGCTGCCCGCACACCAGAAGGAATGGGAGGAGCTCAAAATTAAGCTCACCACAGCCCCGGTATTGCCGTTTTTCGACACATCTCGTGACACAAAAATTTCGACTGATGCCAGCCAGTCCGGCATTGGGGCGGTACTCCTACAGCGGGATGACACTGCGTCATGGGCCCCGGTCGCCTATGCCTCGCGGGCCATGACCCCCACAGAACAGCGCTACGCGCAGATCAAAAAGGAGTGCCTGGGTTTGCTAACCGGAGTAGACAAGTTCCATGACTACGTGTATGGTTTCCCCCAGTTTACCGTTGAGACTGACCATCGTCCCCTGGTCAGCATCATACATCAGGACCTGAACGAGATGACCCCTCGCCTCCAGCGCATCCTACTCAAATTCAGGAGGTACGACTTCCAACTGGTCTACACCCAGGGAAGGACCTTATCATTGCAGATGCCCTATCTAGAGCAGTGAGCACACCGCCCGACTCGGAGGGGTTCGTCTGTCAGGTCGAAGCGCAGGTGACCTTCACGTCGGCAAATCTGCCAGCCGACGACTCCAGTCTGGCTCGTATTCGCCGGGAGACTGCGGCTGACCCCCTTCTACAACGTGTGATGCGCCACATGACGGGAGGGTGGCTCAAAGGACAGTGCCCGCAGTTCTACAATGTCCGGGACGACTTGGCCGTCATTGATGGTGTCCTACTAAAGCTGGACCGGATTGTGATTCCATGCAGCATGCGCCAGCTGGTCCTCGACCAACTACACGAAGGCCACCTGGGGGTCGAGAAGTGCAGACGGAGGGCCCAAGAGGCGGTATACTGGCCGGGCATCAGTGATGACATTGCCAATATGGTGCTCAACTGCCCCACTTGCCAAAGGTTTCAACCGGCGCAACCTCCTGAAACGCTTCTGCCCCATGAGCTGGTGACGACCCCCTGGGCGAAGGTGGGTGTGGACCTTTTTCACGCGCTCGGCAGGGACTATGTAATTGTCATTGATTACTCTTCAAACTATCCAGACGTCATACACCTGCACGATTTGACATCGTCTGCTGTCATCAGGGCCTGCAAAGACACCTTCGCTCGCCACGGCATTCCGATTACTGTCATGTCGGACAATGGGCCCTGTTTTGCCAGCCAGGAATGGTCTTCCTTTGCTGCTTCGTATGGCTTCACACACGTGACGTCCAGCCCTCTGCATCCCCAGTCCAATGGAAAGGCGGAGAAGGGCGTTCACATCGTCAAGCCTCTGCAAGGCTGCTGCTGCCGGATCGGATTTCTGCTTAGCTCTTCTAGCCTATCATCGAACATAGAAAATACAGCACAGAACAGGCCCTTCGGCCCACGATGTTGTGCCGAACCTTTGTCCTAGATTAATCATAGATTATCATTGAATTTACAGTGCAGAAGGAGGCCATTCGGCCCATTGAGTCTGCACCGGCTCTTGGAAAGAGCACCCTACCCAAAGTCAACACCTCCACCCAACACTAAGGGCAATTTTGGACACTAAGGGGCAATTTATCAGCCCCTCTAGCCCCTGGCCTCTCACAAGTCCAGATGTTGATAGGTCGCGCCCTCAGGACCACTGTGCCATCCATTCTGATCCCCACAACCAACCATGCTCCAGTACTGCACAGGATGCGACAGCAGCGCGTTCGCCAGAAGGTGGCACATGACACACGGGCAACTGATCTTCCCGCCCTGGCGCCGAAGTTCTCCGACGCGTGGTTCCCCGCTCGTTCCTTGTTCGCATGCCTGATGGCTCCATTCGCAGGCGCAATCGCCGGGCTCTTCGCCTGCTTCCACGCTCGCTACGGGAACTTACACCGATGCCACGCCCTCCTGTTGTTCCTGATGTCGACTTCGTGGATCTTCCGGCCACCATGCCCATTCCGTCGTCGCCCGTGGCCAGGCCCATCCCTCAGCCGGTGGATCCTGACCCACCCTTGAGGCGGTCAACCCGAATTCGTCACCCATCTACTAGGCTGGTCTTATGAGCCTGTTTGAACATTGAACTCACTGATGTATCATACCACTGTGTTAATATGTTTCTCTTTTTCCTTGTCGTTACAGGAGTTTGTCTTGACGTTTAACATTTCCACGTGTTTTGTTTCTGGTACAACCTCGTTGCTGTGTCGCACCCGACATCGCCCCTTGTATATAGTTTAGCCCCATGTACATGCTATAGATATTGCACACACACACATCCAGCTGCACTCAGTACACATCTCTATTTATAACCACATAGGCACATTTCTTGTAAAAAAAGGGGGGATGTCATGATATTCAGGTAAACATCATGGTGCAAACATACAAACATACTGATGGACAGATCAACGGACCAATCACCACACGCACAACACCACAGCCAATCACAGGCAAGAGCATACATACTATAAAATGGGGAACACGACACTTCCCGCGGATTCCAGCAGGAGACAGCTCAGGGCACAGAGCTCACAGGAAGCCACTCAGGCATCCACCATGTGCTGAGTGCTACTCCAAGATAGTGTTAGGGATAGGTCCACAGATTCAAGGGTCGTGAACGAACCACAGCAACCAGTTTAACATTGTAAATATAGTTAGTAATAAAATTGAGTTGTACCATCCGCAACCGTGTTGGTTCGTCTGTGTAGCAGAGTACCCAACACGACACTGATGACCATTGGTTAAACCTAGGAGTTTACCATTGGCTGTTGATACGTAGCTCCGCCCTGACAGGCGGAGTATAAGAAACGGTGCCGTCCCAGCAGCCTTCACTTTCTGTACCGAAGCTGCTGGGGAACAGGTTCTAGTCGATTAAAGCCGTCAGTTATGAAATCACTTTGTCTTGAGTGTAATTGATCGCGCATCACCTTCTGGAGCGTCTGGGCTTCGGTGGTGATTCTGGTGGGGGTCCAGGTGGTTGCGACTCCGGGAGCGTGGTTTCGGCCTCCCTGGCAGCATTGTGAGACACATGTGTTATGTGTCTGACATGTGAATGCTGTGTATGAGACAGGTGCGTGTTTTGTGTCAGACACATGTGCGTGGTGTATGAGACGTGTGCGTGTGCGAGCGCTTGTGTTGTTGAGGTTAAGTAAGCGGAGGCCCTAATTCTTGTGGTGCTATTCTGTACTTGCTGCTACAGGTCTGTGGGTGACAGGAATACTCTGCAAACAGTTGGTGGATAAAGTGAAACTCACACTTTCAGATACTTCCTGGTTCAAGTTACTCACAGCAGAAGATTTGTTCTCTTATTATCTCAACGTCACTTTCATTTTCTTCCCAAGATGTCTCCCCTCTCCTCTTCCCTCTCTGTTGGTGTGTTGGCCCTGCAGACACCAATAGGCCTCTGGTACCATGCTCTACTGGGCATCCCTCACCTTGGAGTCGGGTGATTTGTAGTAGGAAGCTACATGACCCTGGATGACCTCACAACTTTCTGCTTTCTCTTTCTCGCTGGACAATTTGCACTTTCCAATGGGGACTTGCCCAATAGTCAGCTGTAGGAAACTTGGATGATTCTGCATCCCACACCCTTTCCCTTCAACATCAATAGGATTGAATAGGATATAAGGCACAGGTCATTCAGCCCCACTCAGTCCATGCTGGCGATTATGCTCCAACTGAGTCTCCTGCCCCTTCTCATCGAACTCTATCAGCTTAACCCTGTATCTCTTTCTCCCTCATATATGTGTCTGGCCACACTTCAAACACATCTATACTGTTCAATTCACCCAGGCCCTGTGGTAGCGAGCTCCGCACTCTCGCCACTCGCTGAGTGGATAGTTTTTTCCTCAATTCCCGGTTGGATTTCGTGGTGACTGTCTCATACTGATGGCCTCTTCATTTGTTCTTCCCTTCGGATGAAACATTGGGCGGGATTCTCTGTCCCGGCAGCCCTGTTCCCCCCCCCCCCCCCCCCCCCGCCGGCAGCAGGATTCTCTGTCCCGCCAGCCCTGGGACCCGGCAGCCGGCCAACGGGGTTTCCCATTGTGGCCACCGCCATGTCGGTGGGAAATCCGCGAGCGTGGGTGCGCTGCCGGCAAAGCGGAGGATCACGCCGGCGGAGAATCCCGGCCATTGTCTCCGTCTCCGCGCTATCAAAACCTTTCATAATTTTAAAGATGTCTATCAGGTCACCCCCCCCCTCAACTTTTTCTCAAGAGGAGAGACCTCCAGCCCGCCCAACATTTCCTGAAAAGTGAACCCACACATTTCCGGCATCAATATCAGGACAATGTCGATTGGACCAGGACAGGGCTCTCTTCAGGTTGACCATCCAGCTCAGGCCTGTCAGCTGGAGCTCAGTGGGGGCCGCACTCTCGTCTCTGAGGAGGAAACCTGTGGGTTTGAACGCTCCCCCGCAGGCTGCTGTCCAGTGAGGCTCTGAGGGAGTGCTATCGTTCCAGAAGGGTTGGCCAGGATTCACCGCCGCGTCCCACCAGCGGGACCTTCCGGTCCCACCGAAGGCAGGCCCCCCCCCCCGTGCTGGGTTCCCCAGCAGCGGGACGGGCGAACCCCACAAAATGACACAGATACTGGCGTCCGGTGAATCCTGCAGCGGCCAATGTTGAGCCACATTCGCCGCCAGAAAACACGGCGCGGGGTTTGGGGGGGGTGGGTGGGGGGGGGGGGCATAAAACCCAGCAGCTTGTCTTTCGGCTGTCGTATTGAAATGAGGACCCTCTGTGAGGCGGTCTTAAATGTCCACGCGGCACTCTTTCATAAATGAGCCAAAACGGCAGTCCTCCTGAGGATTTTGACCAATATTAATCTCCACCGACAGAGTATCTGGTCGTTATCGGGCTGTTCTCCTTGAGAGCTTCCTGTGAGCAGATTGGGTTGCCGAGTTATCATAGATTATCATAGAATTTACAGTGCAGAAGGAGGCCATTCGGCCCATCGAGTCTGCACCGGCTCTTGGAAAGAGCACCCTACCCAAGGTCCACACCTCCACCCTATCCCCATAACCCAGTAACGCCACCCAACACTAAGGGCAATTTTGGACACCAAGGGCAATTTAGCATGGCCAATCCACCTAACCTGCACATCTTTGAACTGTGGGAGGAAACCGGAGCACCCGGAGGAAACCCACGCACACACGGGGAGGATGTGCAGACTCCGCACAGACAGTGACCCAAGCCGGGAATCGAACCTGGGACCCTGGAGCTGTGAAGCAATTGTGCTGACCACTATGCTACCGTGCTGCTATTCACTCAGAGAGTGGTGAGAGTTTCTCTGCATTAGCACGGTGGCGGTGCCCCGGGGCGTCCTGCGATCGTGATAGGTGCTTCAAAAAATGCAAATTTCTTCTTGCCAACCGGTCTACTCCCTTTGTGCGAAGTGGATCCCCCTTACCCACGCCGGGTGTCACTTTGAGCTGCTCCGGCCCCTTTCCGCCAGCTCGCGGTGGGAGTTTAACCTTTGATTTCAGTGCTTCGAGTGGCTCCTGCATTGGCTGCGGAAACGTTTCACTGGATTCGTCCTTCAGATTAATTTCCCTTTCTCCCAGAAAGAAATGTTGCAGTTAGGAACTTTAAACCATTTCCAATTGTCAAAATCCAGAGACAGGGGCCTTGAAAATTCATTTACAGGAGTTAAAAAATCATTTGGTCTCTCAGGAACAAAAGTCGAAACAAAACACTCGGGGTATCAAGTGACCGGGAATCTTTGTGCCAGAGTGGGTACAAAGATATCATTATATCACTGCTACAGTATAAGATACAGATGGCAGCTTGAAAGAGTTTAGAACAAGACTTACTTAACAGTGATGCAGAGCCAGTACAAAGGATTTGAAATAGAGATGTGTTTGGTAGGAATGCAGCAGGTGGGAGCTGTAATATTACAGTCTATATATAAGCTGCAAGTGTAAACTATGATTTAGCGTACTCTATAAATTTAATACCCCATGTTGTGTGGTCTGAATGCAGTAAAACATTAAAGCATTTTTCTTGGCATTAATATTAATATTTACACAATACAGTGATGGGTTCTTCAGGTTTTATTTGAAAGCATTGTTCTCTCTGTCAAGGTGAGGTGTGTTAGCTGCTAGAGAGTGGAGCATTTTCTTTCCATTTGGATGTCTGTGCTCAGGTGTGAGGCACGGTCACCTGCGGAGGAAACCGCTCAAAATAGCGGCCCGTTCAACACGACGCAGCCCCAAATTCATTACGCCGCTGCCCACAGCGTGAGATGGTTCAATTCCGGGCAGGAGCTCTCCCCGCGTGTGCGTGGGTTTCCTCCGGGTGCTCCGGTTTCCTCCCACTGTCCAAAGATGTGCAGGTTACGGGGGGTAGGGTTGGGGATTGGACCTAGGTAGGGTGCTCTTTCAGAGGGTCGGTGCAGGCCTGATGGGCCAAATGGCCTCCTTCTGCGCTGTAGGGGTTTTGTGGATTCTATGGATGTTCCGTTTCCCACCCCAGCCATCCTGTGGCTTTTCTGTGTCAGATTTCCTGATTTGACCAAAGGCGTGATCTTAGGCCTCAGCGGGCCTGACCCAGTAGGCAACAAGGCCGGTAAATCTCACGAGAGGCCTCGCGTGAGATTTATGACACTTGTTACGCCTCACGAGATCGAAAGAGATTGCGCGAGGCGTCGCGATCTGGATCTCGTCCTTTAGGGCAGCACGGCAGCACAGTGGTTAGCACAATTGCTTCACAGCTCCAGGGTCCAAGGTTCGATTCCCGGCTTGGGTCGCTGTCTGTGCGGAGTCTGCACGTCCTCCCCGTGTGTGCGTGGGTTTCCTCCGGGTGCTCCGGTTTCCTCCCACAGTCCAAAGATGTGCAGGTTAGGTGGATTGGCCGTGCTAAATTGTCCTTAGTGTCCAAAATTGCCCTTAGTGTTGGGTGGGGTTACTGGGTTATGGGGATAGGGTGGAGGTGTTGACTATGGGTAGGGTGCTCTTTCCAAGAGCCGGTGCAGACTCGATGGGCCAAATGGCCTCCTTCTGCACTGTAAATTCTATGTAAATCTATGTAAATCAATGGCCATCTATTCAAGTGAATAGTTAGTCTCGCTTGAATATGTCTGCGGTGGAGTTACCCAAGACGTGGGGCCTAATGGCCTTCCCTCCAAGACCCCAAGCGGGCACCATTTAGCACTGGTTTCCCCAAACGTGGACTAGACATACCGGCACTTGGGGGTGTCTCCCAAGTGATCGGGGATGGGTGGGGGGGGGAGGTCGGGCTCTGGGCAGGGTGGCACCCTGACACTCTGCTCTGAAGCCAGCTTGGGATGTTTTCAAACTGCTGTTCTCAATCCCAAGTGGTCATATATGCCTGATCTAACTAAATGCTAGCTGCTGATTGCAGAGATTGACCGCTCCCTTGTAGTTCATTCTCGGGCTGTGGGCCTAGCCAGTCTGGCTCCTATTGTCCAGCACATGTTTTCCTCGGAGGTACAAGCGATTGTGGTGCTCAGCCGCTTCTGAGGGACA
Source organism: Scyliorhinus torazame (assembly GCF_047496885.1). NCBI lineage: Eukaryota > Metazoa > Chordata > Chondrichthyes > Carcharhiniformes > Scyliorhinidae > Scyliorhinus > Scyliorhinus torazame. The sequence goes on from NC_092707.1 coordinate 18,908,072, forward strand.
GTTCAGAGAAAACTAGGTCGGTGCGGGACTGGAGTCACTTCTAGGCCGGAGTGTTCCTGACGTTTGTTGGCGGCGGGATTCTCGGGGGTGGCGTCAATGGGAAATCCCGTTGACAAGCGGGAGGAATAGGGAATACCTCCACCACTGAGAAACAGGCGGCTGGGAGGCCGGAGAATCCCGCCCAGTGGCCGGATTGTGTAAGGACGACAAATTTCCCCTAAAGTGTATGAGTTAATCGAATGGGCTTTTCAGACAATCACATTTACCGATGGGGATTGGATTTGTTTGCAATGGATTGGATTTGTTTATTGCCACGTGTACCGAGGTACAGCGAAAAGTATTTTTCTGCGAGAAGCTCAACAGATCATTTAGTACATGGGAAGAAAATACGTAATAGGCAACACAAGGTCCACAATGTAAATACATAGACACCGGCATCGTGGAGCATACAGGAGTGTAGTATTAATCAGGTCAGTCCATAAGAGGGTCATTTAGGAGTCTGGTAACAGTAGAAATAAGCTGTTTTTGAGTCTGTTCGTGCGTGTTCTCAGACTTTTGTATCTCCTGCCCGATGGAAGAAGTTGGAAGAGTGAGTAAGCCGGGTGGGAGGGGTCTTTGATTATGCTGCCCGCTTTCCCCAGGCAGCGGGAAGTGTAGACAGAGTCAATGGATGGGAGGCAGGTTCGTGTGATGGACTGGGCGGTGTTCACGACTCTCTGAAGTTTCTTGCAGTCCTGGGCCGAGCAGTTGCCATACCAGGCTGTGATGCAGCCTGACAGGATGCTTTCTATGGTGCACCTGTAAAAGTTGGTAAGAGGTAATGTGGACATGTAAAATTTCTTAGTTTCCTGAGGAAGTATAGGCGCTGTTTGCTTTCTTGGTGGTAGCGTCGACGTGGGTGGACCAGGACAGATTTTTGGTGATGTGCACCCCGAGGAAGTTGAAACTGCTAACCATCTCCACCTCGGCCCCGTTGATACTGACAGGGGTGTGTACAGTACTTTGCTTCCTGAAGTCAATGACCAGCTCTTTAGTTTTGCTGGCATTGAGGGAGAGATTGTTGTCGCTACACCACCCCACTAGGTTCTCTATCTCCCGCCTGTATTCTGACTCGTAGTTATTCGAGATTCGGCCCACTTTGGTCGTATCGTCAGCAAACTTGTAGATGGAGTTGGAACCAAATTTTGCCACACAGTTGTGGGTGTACAGGGAGTAGAGTAGGGGGCTAAGTACGCAGCCTTGCGGGGCCCCGGCATTGAGGACTATTGTGGAGGAGGTGTTGTTGTTCATTCTTACTGATTGTGGTCTGTTGGTCAGAAAATCGATGATCCAGTTGCAGAGTGAGGTGCCAAATCCTAGATTTTGAAGCTTTGATATGAGCTTGGCTGGGATTATGGTGTTGAAGGCAGAGGTGTAGTCAATGACTAGGAGTCTGATGTAGGAGTCCTTGTTTTCGAGATGCTCTAGGGATGAGTGGAGGGACAGGGAGATGGCGTCTGCTGTGGACCGGTTGCAGCGGTATGCGAATTGCAGTGGATCAAGGCGTTCTGGGAGTATGGAGGTGATGTGCTTCATGATCAACCTCTCGAAGAACTTCATTATGATTGATGTCAGGGCCACTGGACGGTAGTCATTGAGGCACGTTGCCTGGTTCTTCTTTGGTACCAGTATGATGGTAGTCTTCTTGAAGCAGGTGGGGACCTCGGAGTGGAGTAGGGACAGGTTAAAGATGTCCGTGAATACCTCTGCCAGCTGGTCCGCGTAGGCTCTGAGTGCATGACCAGGGATCCCGTCCGGGCCCGTCGCCTTCCAAGGGTTCACTTTCAGGAAGGCCGATCTGACTTCGGAAGCTGTGATGGTGGGTATGGGTGTGTCCGGGGCTGCTGAGGCACTCGACAGCGGATTGTTGGTTACCTGCTCGAACCGAGCATAGAATGCATTGAGTTCATCGGGGAGGGGTGCGCTGCTGCCAGAGATACTGCTCGGCTTCGCTTTGTAGCCCATTATGTTGTTTAGTCCTTGCCACAACCGCCGAGAGTTTGTCTGTGACTCTAGTTTGGTTTGATATTCTCTCTTGGCATCTCGGATGGCTTTGCGGAGGTTGTACCTGGATTTCTTGTATAGGTCAGGGTCGTCTGCCTTGAATGCTTCAGATCTGTCCTACAGTAGGGAGTCAATCTCGCGATTGAGCCATGGATTCCGGTTGGGGAACGTATGTACTGCTTTCTTTAGCACGCAGTCATCCACACATTTGCTGATGAAGTCTGTGACAGTGGTGGCATACTCATTTAAGTTGGTCGCTGAGTTCTTAAATATGGACCAGTCCACTGTCTCCAAGCAGTCACCTAAGAGCTCTTCTGTCTCCTCGGACCAGCACTGCACAACCTTCTTAGCTGGATTCTCCCGCTTGAGCTTCTGCTTGTATGCCGGGAGAAGGAGCACCGTCTTATGGTCTGATTTCCCAAAGTGCGGTCGGGGGATGGAACGGTAGGCGCCCTTGATTTTTGAGTAGCAGTGGTCAAGAGTGTTGTCGCCCCTGGTGGGACAGGAGATGTGCTGGTGGAATTTTGGCAGTACACTCTTGAGGTTGGCCTTGTTGAAGTCTCTGGCCACGATGAACAAGGCCTCCGGGTGTTCTGTTTCGTAGTTGTTTATAACTGTGTACAGTTCGTCCAGCGCCTTCCTCACTTCTGCCTGGGGGTCACTTCACGGTCAGGTATTCCAGGTCTGGGGAGCAGTAGGTCGCCAGAGTCGCCACATCCAAGCACCAGGAGGAGTTGATGAGGAGGCAAACCCCTCCACCCTTCGCTTTGCCTGATGATGCCGTGCGGTCCGCCCGGTGAATTGAGAAGCCTTCAGGTTGTATGGCACAGTCCGGTGAGGCGGGGGTGAGCCATGTCTCTGTGAAACAGAGCACACAGTAGTCTCTTACTTCCCTCTGAGAGGTAAGTCTGGCGTTGAGTTCATCCAGCTTGTTTTCAATCACTTGGATGTTTGCCAGGAGTATGCTGGGGAGAGGGGTCTTGAAACCGCGTTGCTTCAGTCTTACCTGCAGACCGCTATAGTTCCCTCGCTTCCTCAGTTGGTGGCTGCGGCTGGATGGTCCCGGAATGCGATGGGAGAAGTCTGACTTAGTGGAAGGTAGGTTGTTGTGTCTGTTGGGGAACGGGCGCTGGTGGGGGCCAGGACGCTGGTTACGTTTACGGGGTCGCGTCTACCAGGGTCCCAGGCGCTTGTGGTGGCATTGGGGTTGCTGGGGGAGTATGTTTGCGATTCGGCCGGGTCCCGGCGTTCTGCGAATACGGGAATACCCTGCGGCACGTTTGGGTCCTCGGACGGGGTCTCCGCTGTTTTGGGGGCCTTGGGTGGCAGCGGCTTCCTGAGGCAGGTTGGGCTGGGTCCGTGTTCTGCACCCTCCTTGGTCGTCCTGGGTTTGGGCCTTGGAGTAGGCCCGGTCGGTCCTCCACGTGGATTCTTCTTTCCTCCATCCCCAGGTAGGTCGGGTCGCTGGGCGGGCCTCTCCTGGTCTGGCCGGGTGCTCTGGCGACTGGGTCGGGCGGTCCGGGTGCTGGCATCGGTACCTAGGCCGTGCCGGGCGCTCCGAGGTCCGGATCGGGTCCAAATCGAGGTCGGGGCTGCACTTCCGTTTGGGCCTCTTCAGCAGCCAGGTCAGGTCGAGTCGGGTCAAAAGGTCACCTCCACGGGCCTCGGACGATCTTCAAACCTGCAAGGGAAGACAAAAGAGAAAGGTTAGCGATAATGTAGGTGTTAGAATTAAATTTTAAAAGATTAGTATGATTATAAGAGATGTAAAAAGAGGATCACTTCCCCCTGACAATGAACATTCAGATAAATGAAGCCCTATTTTTATCCTAGCTCCACAGTGGGGCAGAGCAAAGAGAAAGTTAATTCTGAATTTATTTTCATCCTATGCCCGGGGGCTTGTTGCTGAAGTTACACTCTTCAATACGAATATCGTTATCATGAGAAAGGATGAAGTAGTCCTATAATCTGCAGGTGACCCGGAGTCTCCATTTGGAACCCACGATATGGTCAAGGATATGACCATTTTAAACACCACCTTGTCCCAGCCTCAGAATGTTTCAACGCCGCTTACAGCCACTGAAGTACATTTGATTATGGTTAGTTATTCATTGGAATGAGCAATAAGTGATGGCCGAGCAGAGGTACCAGCAACCTGTATATGAGTTTTAAAAAAGCTCCGACAAACAGCAATGCAGTAATGATCGGATAATCTGATTGTTGGTTCTGCTATCTGAGAGATAAATATTGGCCAGGGCAATGGGGGTAACTCCCCAGCTCTTCTTCAAAATAGAGCTCTGAGATCTTTTATATGAAATGAAAATCGCTTATTGTCACAAGTAGGCTTCAAATGAAGTTACTGTGAAAAGCCCCTAGTCGCCACATTCCGGCACCTGTTCGGGGAGGGCAGGCAACTCATCTGGAAGATGGCATCTTCAGCAGTGCAGCACCCCTCAATGCTGCGTTTTGGAGAGCAGGAACATACTCCCCGGTGCCCTGTACAATATTTATCCTTCAATCCGCATCACCAAAATGGAGATTGCTCAGTATTTTCTGTCCTGTCACTAAAATGGACGATCTGGCTCATTATCATGTTGCTGTTTGTGTGACCTTGCATTGCCTCATTTGCTACATTACAATGCTTCATTGACTGCAAAGGTCCTGGCGGTGAAGAAGGTGCTATATAAATGCAAATTGTTCTATTTTCATAGATATTCAACGCCCTGAGGAACAGGAAAAAAAATTCCTTGTCCTCAGCACTTACAGCCCACACAAAGATGCATATTGAAATTCCCCTCAAGCTAGAAGAGTTTATTTGTCAATAGTAATTATACAAAGTTATTCAGTTTAGCATCTGTGTACAATTGTGAAATACTCTCACAGATGGCAGTTGAGATAATTGATACGTTTAAGCACAAGTGCCTCATAAAACCTACTGAAAGGTTGCACAGCACCGAGAGGCATGTGGTAGGTGCAAGAAGTCGATGAAGACTCGCTGGAGTAATGCGGGTGGGTCCGGTTGGGCAAGTGTCGTCCAGCCGACTGGAAGCAAATATCCTCAGTGGGTTCCATAACATCGTGGCTTCAGGCATGGAAGAAGAAGTAACAATGTCTGATCTCCTGAGAGCAGAGGAGGCTGAGACGAGAGTTTGCGGAGTTGATTACGCCTTGAAGGTTCAGAGAGAGTAAATCAATGGCTGGAGAGTCTGCAAGCAAAGGGCGGGGATGTAATAATCGGCAAATGAAGCAAATGTAAAATGGGGAAAAGTGATATTACGCAACGAGAGGTTAGCATTTGCATGCTGCCTGATAGGGCGTCGGAGATAAACTCGAAGGTAACCTTCTAAAAAGAACTGGAGAAATATTTGAAGGGGAAAACAATTGCAAGAATAAGGCAATAGGGGAGGGGGTGCGCAGGGAGAAATTACTCTTCAAAAGAGCTGTCACAGAGATGAGCGGTATTTTCCACCTCCCCATGCCCCATGTTTTGTGATGGGCGAGATGGCCCGCATTGGTTGGAGTTGGGACCTCCCAGTCTCGCCGCTGTCAGTGGGGTTTTCCGTTATTCACACCCTCCGCCACTGGGGAACTTGTCAGCAGGATGAGAAGGCCCCGCCCGATGATCCAGGTGGCCTCCTTCTGTGCTGTTCAGAGACTATGCTGTGTGTGCATAATCAATCTACATATGGAGTTGTAACTACTAAGGTCGAAATCACATCATGGCGCTCTCGCTATGGAAACTTATTTCCATAGAATCCATGCAGTGCAGAAGGAGGCCATTTGGCCCATCAAGTTTGTACCGACCCTCAAAAGAACACTCTACCTAGGCCCATTCCCCCATAACCCCACTTAACCGGCACTTTCTCGGACAATGAATGAAATGAAAATCGCTCATTGTCACAAGTAGGCTTCAAATGAAGTTACTGTGAAAAGCCCCTAGTCGCCACATTCCGGCTGCTGCTACGGGAATCGAACCCGCGCTGCTGGCCTGCCTTGGTCTGCTTTCAAAGCCAGCGATTTAGCCCAGTGTGCTAAACCAGCCCCAGTAATAAAGGGCAATTTATCATGGCCAACCCAATTACCCTGCACATCTTTGGACTGTGGGAGGGAACCCACGCGTACACGGGCAGAATGCGCAAACTCCACACAGACAGTCACCAGAGGTCAGAATCAAACCCGAGTCCCTGGTGCTTGAGGCAGCAGTGCTAACCACTGTGCCACCCTGCCGCCAATCCAGCTGTTTTATACCTTGTGCTGATGTTATGCGCGCCTGGCTGTTTCAGCTGTGGCTCAGCGGGTGGCACTCACACCTCTGAGTCTCGGTTGTAGGTTCAAGCCCCACGTAGAGTTGGCAGCCTAAACCTCTAGGCAGACACTGCAGTGTCAGGAGCATGGGAGTGCTGCACTGTCAGGAGGGCAGTCTCTCAGATGAGATTTTAAATCAGTGCCTAATCTGTCCTGGATTCATCCCATAACTAACATCACTGAAAAACAAGACTCTGATCACACTGCTGTTTGAGCTATCTTGCTGTGGCCAAATTGAATCTTAGAATGGCCAAAGAACAGAAGGAGGCCACTTGACCTGTTATGCCTGTTCTTAACAAGAACAACTATACTGGTCCTACTCCCTCACCTTTTCCCTGTGACCCTGCAAGGCTTTTCTCTTCAGATAATTATCCTACAACCTTCTTTCCTACGCGACAATATTAAACAGAACATTGTTGGCTGTAACAAACATTAGGAAGGTCCTGACAAAGTCAGGATTTGTCGATCCATCCTTAATTGCCCTCAAGAGGACGGTGGTGAGCTTTGCTTCTTGAATCACTCCGCCCCATGAATTGAAGCTGCTCCCACAATAATTTTGGGAGTTCCAGGAATTTCACCCAATTACTATGAAGAAACGGTCGATATATATCTAAATCGGGAGAGTGGGCGATTGGTGTGGTACAGAGTGAATATGGTGCAATGTATGGACATAAATAACTCACCTCGTCATCACACAATCACAATTTTCACTTAACTTCCCAATTTACTGGTTGGTCTTGGGCTATATGGAGCTGGACTACATGGTCTTGGGCTATATGGTCTTGGTCTATATGGTCTTGGCCTATATGAACCTAGACTGTATGGTCTGAGGCTATATGGTCTTGGGCTATATGAACCTGGACTGTATGGTCTGAGGCTATATGGTTTTGGGCTATATGGACCTGGACTGTATGGTCTTGGGTTGTATGGTCTTAGGCTATATGGTCTTGGGCTATTTAGACTTGGGCTATATGGTCTTGGGTTATATGGTTTTGGGCTATATGGTCTTCGACTGTATGGTCTTGTGCTTTATGGTCTTTGACTGTATGGTCTTGGACTACATGGTCTTGGGCTGTATGGTCTTGGGCCATATGGTCTTGGATTATATGGTTGGCGAGTGTATTCGCAGATATCTTCAACACCTCCCTTCCCCGCTCCAAGGTCCCTACCTGCTTCAAGAAGACCACCATAATAGCAGTGCCAAAGTAGAACAAGGTAGTGTGCCTCAACAACCACTGACCGGTGGCCCTGACACCTGTTATCATGAAATGCTTCGAGCGGCTAGTCATGAGACAGATCAACGCCAGCCTCCCAGATGGTCTCGGTCCATTGCAGTTCACCTCCCGTGGCAACTGATCCACAGCAGATGCTATCTCTCTGGCCCTACAATCAACTCTCAGACATCTCGACAACAAGGACACCTACATCGGACTGCTGTTCATAGACTACAGCTCCACCTTCAACACCATTATCCCAACAAGACTAGTAACCACACTCTGCAACCTTGGACTTGCCCCCTCCCTGTGCAGCTGGATCCTTGACTTCCTCACCAACAGACCGCAATCTGCCAGGATAGGCAACAGCACCTCCTCCACAATGGTCCTCAACACCGGGTCCCCGCAAGGATGTGTGTTCAGTCCTCTACTATACTCCGTGTACACACATGACTGTGTGGTGAGATTCAACTCCAATTCAATCTATAAGTTTGCAGATGATATGACTGGTGGGTCATATCTCAAACAACGACAAATCAGACTACATAGAATTTAGAACATAGAATTTACAGTACAGAAGGAGGCCATTCGGCCCATCGAGCCTGCACCGGCCCTTGGAAAGAGCACCCCATTTAACACCACCCCATACCCGTAACCCAGCAACCCCACCCAACCCCTTTGGACACGAAGGGCAATTCATCATGGCCAATCCACCTAACCTGCACGTCTTTGGACTGTGGGAGGAAACCGGAGCACCCGGAGGAAACCCACGCACACACGGGGAGAACGTGCAGACTCCACACAGACAGTGACCCAAGCCGGGAATCGAACCTGGGACCCTGGAGCTGTGAAGCGACAATGCTAACCACTGTGCTACCGTGCCGCTTACAGAAGGGAGATAGATCACTTGTTTGCATGGTGTACTGAAAACAACCTCGTTCTAAATGCTGGAAAGACCAAAGAACTGATCAGCGACTTCAGGAAGCATGGCACGAACCCCCCCCCCCCAACCCCACCCCAGTCCCCGGTCAACATCAATGGATCAGAAGTGCAGATGGTCGATAGCTTTAAGTTCCTGGGGGTCACCATCACCAACCGTCTGTCATGGTCCACTCACATTGATGCAACAGTCAAGAAAACCCAACAACGTCTCTACTTCCTGCGGAAGCTAAAGAAATTCGGCATGTCTGCATCGACTCTCACAAACTTCTACAAATGTGCCATAGAGAGCATCCTATCAGGCTGCATTGCAGCTTGGTATGGCAACTGCTCGGCCCAAGATCGCAAGAAACTGCAGTGTGGTGAACTCAGTCCAACGCATCACACAAGCTTGCCATCCCCACATTGATTCTGTATACACCTCCCACTGCCTCAGGAAGGCAGACAGCATTGTCAGAGACCCCTCCCACCCAGGCTTTGCCCTCTTCCAGACCCTTCCATCAGGCAGAAGATACCGAAGTCTGAAGACCCGCACATCCAGACATAGGAACAGCTTCTTCCCCACAGCTACTAGACTCCTCAACGACTCCCCCTCGGACTGATCTGTTCCCTGTAAGAACACTATTCACGACGCCCTATGCTGCTCTTGTTGGGACCTTGTTTTACACCGTAACCAATCACTATTGTTGATGTTCCATTTGTCAATGTACTCTGTCAATTATTCTCTTGTCTACTATGTACGTACTGTGTAGGTTCCCTTGGACGCAGAAAAATACTTTTCACTGTACTTCAGTACATGTGACAATAAATATCAATTAATCAATCTTGGGCTTTCTGGTCTTCGACTGCTTGGTCTTGGACTATATAGTCTTGGGCTGTATGGTCTTGAGTTGTATGGTCTTGGGCTGTATGGTCTTGGATTATATGGTCTTCAACCGTATGGTCTTGGGCTGTATGGTCATGAGCTGTATGGTCTTGGACTATAACGACTTGGGTTGTATAGTCTTGGGTTGTATGGTCTTGGGCTGTATGGTCTTGGGATGTATGGTCTTGGGGTGTATGGTCTTGAGCTGTATGATCTTGGCCTATATAGTCTTGGGCTGTATGGTCTTGGGCTATATGGTCTTGGGCTATATGGTCTTGGGCTATATGGTCTTGGGCTGTATGGTCTTGGGCTATATGGTCTTGGGCTTTATGGTTTTGGGCTATATGGTCTTGGGCTATATGGTCTTGGGATTTATGGTCTTGGGATTTATGGTCTTGGACTATGTGGTCTTGGGCTGTATGGTCTTGGGCTAATTGGTCTTGGACTATATGGTCTTGGGCTATATGGTATTAGACTGTATGGTCTTGGGCTGTATGGTCTTGGGCTATATGGTCTTGGGCTATATGGTCTTGGGTTTTATGGTCTTGGACTATGTGGTCTTGGGCTGTATGGTCTTGGGCTAATTGGTCTTGGACTATATGGTCTTGGGCTATATGGTATTAGACTGTATGGTCTTGGGCTGTATGGTCTTGGGATGTATGGTCTTGGGCTGTATGGTCTTGGGCTAATTGGTCTTGGACTATATGGTCTTGGACTGTATGGTCTTAGATTATATGGTTTTTGGCTGCATCGTCTTGGGATATATGGCCTTGGAGTATATGGTCTTGGGCTGTATGGTCTTGACTGATTGGTCTTGGACTGTATGGTCTTGGGCTGTATTGTCTTGGACTATATGGTCTTGGACTATATGGTCTTGGGCTATATGGTCTTGGATTATATGGTCTTGGGCTGCATGGTCTTGGACTATATGGTCTTTGGCTGTATAGTCTTGGGCTGTATAGTCTTGGGCTGATTGGTCTCGGACTATATGGTCTTGGACTATATGGTCTTGGGCTATATTGTCTTGGACTATATGGTCTTGGGCTATATAGTCTTGGACAATATGGTCTTGGTCTGTATGGTCTTGGGCTGATTGGTCTTGGACTTTATTGTCTCGGACTATATGGTCTCGGACTATATTCTGTCTCCACATTTAGACAATCACTTACTGTGATTGAGAAATGAACGGTAATATTGCAGCATTAAATCCCTCAAACATCTCATATAGCTCCTGTTATGTAAGAAAATATCCCAAAGCATTACTCAGAATCATCATCAAACAAAAGTTTGACAAATGTCATATTAGGAATTATTAGGAACGCTGCACAAAAGCTTGAAGCACGTTTGAAGGAACATCTTAAAGGAAGAGCTGAAGATAGAGGGTCTGATGTTTTTGAAGGAATCTCCGGAGCTTAGGGCCTTTGCAGCTGATGGCACGGCCACTAATGGTGGTGTTCAGGCTATCAGAGATGGACAAGAGGCCAGGATTGGAGGAGCGCAGAGATCTCAGAGGGAGGTAGGGCTGCTGGAAGCAATAGTGATAGGGAAGGTGAGGAAATGGAGTGATTTGAAAACAAGTATAAAAACACTAAAATCAAGGCATTGCCAGACCGAGAGACAATTTAAGTCAGTGAGCACAGGGGTAACAATGGATGGTGCAAGTTATAGATAGGGATGGTGAAGTTTTGGATGAGCTCGAAATTTCGGAGGGTGAAAAAAGGGAAAGTTCTGGGATGGTTGCGGAACATCTCAATGACTGGAACAGTGCTGTGTGGTTTGGAATTTCAGTGCTTTGATCCACACATACATAGAATCACATAGAATCCCAACAGTGCAGAAGGCAGCCATTTGGCCCATTGAGTCTGCACCAATCCTCCAAAAGACACGCGACCTAGGCCCACACCCCCACCCTATCCCCATAACCCAGTAACCCCACCGAACCTTTTTGGACACGAAGGGGAAATTTTATAATGGCCAATCCACCTAACTTGCACGCCTTTGGACTGTGGGAGGAAACCAGAGCACCCGGAGGAAACCCACGCAGACACGGGGAGAACGTGCGCAGACTCCGCACAGTCACCCGAGGCCGGAATTGAACACGGTCCCTGGCGCTGTGGGGCAGCAGTGCTAACCACTGTGCCACCGTTCCATCCTATCCAGTACTCTTCCACCTAAACAGAAAAAACATTGCAAAGGTAAAGGAATCATCTTATTCTACCAGAATGAGAATTCCAACTCAACTTGCTGGAATAATGTGGCACAGAAAATGTGACCCCGTGGCCCCTTCAGACAGGAGAACCTCGCGGCAGCTTCATACACAAACCCATAGCACTTGAAGGATTCTTTTGTTTTCTCTAATTCAGTTAATAGAAGGTTAGAATGATCCAGCGCAGTGCGAAGCTATTGCATCATTCTTGTCTATAACGGCTCTTTGAAGGAGTTATCCGGCTCAACACCCTCCCTGTACTCTTTCCCTATAGTCCTGAACATTTTTCCTTTTCAAGTTGATCCAGGGATTTGTCAGATGTAATAAATCAACAATATTTTTGGCTGTCCAGCGTAAAACCTTTTCTGGCAGAAATTTGCTTTGAATTTGTTATCGAATGAAAAATGATCATTTCCGGTGTGGTAGTTTTAGATGCTGGATTGAATCTGCTTTTGAGTAGAGTCGATTTAGGATTATAATTAGAACATAAGAAATAGGAGCAGCAGTGGGCCATTCAGCCCATCAAGCCTGCTCTGCCACTCAGTAAGATCATGACTCTTTTGATTGTGGCCTCATTTTATTTTGTATTCGTCCATGGCATGTGGGTATCACTGGCTGGGTTAGCATTTTGGCCCATCCCTATGGGGATGGAAGAGTCAACCACATTACTGTGGGGCTGGAGTCACGTGTAGGCCAGACCAGGTAAGGTCGGCAGATTTCCTCCCCTGAAGGACATTAGTGAAACAGGTGGGTTTTTACGACAATCGACAATGGTTTCATGGTCATTGTTAGACTTTCAATTCCAGATTTCTATTAAATAAAAAATTCCATATCTGCCCTGGTGGGATTCGAACCTGTGGATCACTAATCCAGCAACAATACCACTAAAAACCACTGCCTCCCACTTTCCTGCCTATCCCCCATAACACGTTACTCTCTTGTAAATTCAGAACCTGCCCTTATTTCAGATTCCTAATTGCAAACACTAACGGTCCTCTGAGTAAAGAAATTCCTCCTCGCTCGGCCCAAAATGGGAGACCCATTATTCAGACTCCCTCATATGGGGAACATCCTTTAAGAATCCACCCTGGCCAGCTCCCTCAGAATGTTTTATATTTAAAGGAGATCACCTCTCAGTCTTCGGAATAAGGTAAATGAGTTGATGGCGCAAATCATCGTGAATGACTATGATTTAGTGGCCATTACTGAAACATGGTTAAAGGATGGTCACGACTGGGAGTTAAATATCCGAGGGTATCAAACTTTTCGGAAGGACAGAGTGGATGGTAAGGGAGGTGGTGTAGCTCTGTTATTTAAGGATGACATCCGGGCAACAGTAAGGGATGACATCCGTGCTATGGAGGATAAGGTTGAATCCATTTGGGTGGAAATCAGGAATAGTAAGGCGAAAAAGTCACTGATTGGAGTAATCTATATGCCACCAAATAGTAACATTATGGTGGGGCAGGCAATAAACAAAGAAATAACAGATGCATGTAGAAATGGTACAGCAGTTATCATGGGGGATTTTAATCTACATGTTGATTGGTTTAACCAGGTTGGTCAAGGCAGCCTTGAGGAGGAGTTTATAGAATGTATCCGCGATAGTGTCCTAGAACAGTATGTAATGGAACCTATGAGGGAACAAGCGGTCCTAGATCTGGTCCTGTGTAATGAGACAGGATTGATTCAGGATCTCATAGTTAGGGATCCTCTCGGAAAGAGCGATCACAATATGGTGGAATTTAAAATACAGATGGAGGGTGAGAAGGTAAAATCAAGCACTAGTGTTTTGTGCTTAAACAAAGGAGATTACAATGGGATGAGAGAAGAACTAGCTAAGGTAGACTGGGAGCAAAGACTTTATAGTGAAACAGTTGAGGAACAGTGGAGAACCTTCCAAGTGATTTTTCACAGTGCTCAGCAAAGGTTTACACCAACAAAAAGGAAGGACGGTAAAAAGAGGGAAAATCAACCGTGGATATCTAAGGAAATAAGGGAGAGTATCAAATTGAAGGAAAAAACATACAAAGTAGCAAAGATCAGTGGGAGACTAGTGGACTGGGAAATCTTTAGGGGGCAACAGAAAGCTACTAAAAAAGCTATAAAGAAGAGTAAGATAGATTATGAGAGTAAACTTGCTCAGAATATAAAAATAGATAGTAAAAGTTTCTACAAATACATAAAACAAAAAAGAGTGGCTAAGGTAAATATTGGTCCTTTAGAGGATGAGAAGGGAGATTTAATAATGGGAGATGAGGAAATGGCTGCGAACTGAACAGGGTTTTTGGGTCGGTCTTCACAGTGGAAGATACAAATAACATGCCAGTGACTGATGGAAATGAGGCTATGACAGGTGAGGACCTTGAGAGGATTGTTATCACCAAGGAGGTAGTGATGGGCAAGCTAATGGGGCTAAAGGTAGACAAGTCTCCTGGACTTGATGAAATGCATCCCAGAGTGCTAAAAGAGATGGCTAGGGAAATTGCAAATGCACTAGTGATAATTTACCAAAATTCACTAGACTCTGGGGTGGTCCCGGCGGATTGGAAATTAGCAAACGTGACACCACTGTTTAAAAAAGGAGGTAGGCAGAAAGCGGGTAATTATAGGCCAGTGAGTTTAACTTCGGTAGTAGGGAAGATGCTGGAATCTATCATCAAGGAAGAAATAGCGAGGCATCTGGATGGAAATTGTCCCATTGGACAGACGCAGCATGGGTTCATAAAGGGCAGGTCGTGCCTAACTAATTTAGTGGAATTTTTTGAGGACATTAACAGTGCGGTAGATAACGGGGAGCCAATGGATGTGGTATATCTGGATTTCCAGAAAGCCTTTGACAAGGTGCCACACAAAAGGTTGTTGCATAAGATAAAGATGCATGGCATTAAGGGGAAGGTAGTAGCATGGATAGAGGATTGGTTAATTAATAGAAAGCAAAGAGTGGGGATTAATGGGTGTTTCTCTGGTTGGCAATCAGTAGCTAGTGGTGTCCCTCAGGGATCAGTGTTGGGCCCACAACTGTTCACAATTTAGGTAGATGATTTGGAGTTGGGGACCAAGGGCAATGTGTCCAAGTTTGCAGACGACACTAAGATAAGTGGTAAAGCAAAAAGTGCAGAGGATACTGGAAGTCTGCAGAGGGATTTGGACAGGCTAAGTGAATGGGCTAGGGTCTGGCAGATGGAATACAATGTTGACAAATGTGAGGTTATCCATTTTGGTAGGAATAACAGCAAAAGGGATTATTATTTAAATGATAAAATATTAAAACATGCTGCTGTTCAGAGAGACCTGGGTGTGCTAGTGCATGAGTCGCAAAAAGTTGGTTTTCAGGTGCAACAGGTGATTAAGAAGGCAAATGGAATTTTGTCCTTCATTGCTAGAGGGATGGGGTTTAAGACTAGGGAGGTTATGCTGCAATTGTATAAGGTGTTAGTGAGGCCACACCGGGAGTATTGTGTTCAGTTTTGGTCTCCTTACTTGAGAAAGGACGTACTGGCACTGGAGGGTGTGCAGAGGAGATTCACTAGGTTAATCCCAGAGCTGAAGGGGTTGGATTACGAGGAGAGGTTGAGTAGACTGGGACTGTACTCGTTGGAATTTAGAAGGATGAGGGGGGATCTTATAGAAACATATAAGATTATGAAGGGAATAGATAGGATAGATGCGGGCAGGTTGTTTCCACTGGCAGGTGAAAGCAGAACTAGGGGGCATAGCCTCAAAATAAAGGGAAGTAGATTTAGGACTGAGTTTCGGAGGAACTTCTTCACCCAAAGGGTTGTGAATCTATGGAATTCCTTGCCCAGTGAAGCAGTAGAGGCTCCTTCATTAAATGTTTTTAAGATAAAGATAGATAGTTTTTTGAAGAATAAAGGGATTAAGGGTTATGGTGTTCGGGCCGGAAAGTGGAGCTGAGTCCACAAAAGATCAGCCATGATCTCATTGAATGGTGGAGCAGGCTCGAGGGGCCAGATGGCCTACTCCTGCTCCTAGTTCTTATGTTCTTATGTTCTAAACTCCCATGACTATGGGCCCAAATGACTATTTGTGCTCCCTAATATTCCATGGATGTCAAAGTTCTCTTATATTTAACAAATGATAGGTACATGCGTTTATTAAAAATTAAAGATGAAATATGCTGTGTGACTGTTGATATAGTATGGCTGGAATGGATTATAAAGGGCTCCTGTGTCCCGCAAGTAAAATTTAAACACCCCCTCCATGTAATAGAGCATTGTATTCCCCCGGGCACAGAGTCAGTGACCTAAGGGTCTTTCTTTAAGGGTGCTGTTGAAAGATGAGGTCGCTTTTAGCCGTGGAGGTTGCTTGGCTAAATGGAATCAGACCAGAGCAGGAAGCTGTCCCCCCTCTTCCTCTCGCCGCCAACTCACGCCCCCAACCCCCTCTCCCCCTCCCCTTGCCTGTAATCTGACCCCATTGAGGTTGTGCAATGTACCTTCCTTTCATTGCTCCCATTACTGACTGCCTTCCTGCGCGGGATGGAGCAGACATGGCTGACCCTGCCGTGTAATGAGGCCAATGAGGAAAAAGAGGCAGTTGACATGTGCTGAGAATTTGCAATGGTGAAATAAGACCGTCTCTATTCTTGCCCCCTACCTTAATTTTGGGGGAAACCTTTACCTCATTTTCCGTTCCTGTGATGAATGTATTCACCTGAATATGAACTGTCTGTATAGTACTGTGACCTATGACCAGGAAATGATAATACGATCTACTTCCAGGTACTGTACTGGAACCCGGTGGGCTCCGCCTCTGGCTCTGCCCTCCCCGGGGCGATATATAGACCGGCCACCTGTGGGCAGCACTCATTTGTACAACAGACATTGGCAGGCAAGCTCCTGGATAATAAAGTCTTAAGTTCACTCGTTCTCACAGTCTCGCAGTGAATTGATGGTATATCAGTTCCAAACTGAATCTCTGCCGATATCTCGCTCTCCTTCCTTGGATGAAGCCTCTCTCACACATGGATCCATCTTTGCACTTTGTTGTGGGGCAGAAGAGAGCTGAGTCGGAGTGCGGGGTGGGGAAGGGGTGTGGGGCTCAGGGGAGGCGGGGAGGTGGGGAATGGGAATAAATGGCTGAATGTTTCTTTCGCCCAAGTAAAACCCCTGCAGTTCACCCGTGTTGTAAATGGAGATAGCCAGGTATTCTTTGGAAGGATGATGATTGAAAGTGCCTCTGGCATATCAGTCAGAATGAGGGAACATGGGGTGTGGGAATGTGGGAAAGGGGGTGGTGGCCTTCAGCGGAGCCACTCCCCAGCTTCGTGCAGAGGCAAAGGGTAGAGCAAAAAGCACACGGCAGATAATACACCATCAGAAAAAGGCACCATGAGGCAGCAAGGTGGCACAGTGGTTAGCACTGCTGCCTCTCAGCGCCAGGGTCCCAGGTTCGATTCCCCGTTGGGTCACTGTCTGTGCGGAGTCTGCACTTTCTCCCCGTGTCTGCGTGGGTTTCCTCCGGGTGCTCCGGTTTCCTCCCACAGTCCAAAACATGTAGGTGGATTGGCCGTGATAAATTGCCACTTAGTGTCCAAAGGTTAGGTGGGGTTATAGGGATAGGGTGGGAGATTGGGCCTCAGTTGGTGCTCTTTCAGAGGGTCGGTGCAGACTTGATGGGCAGAATGGCCTCTGTTGCTAACTTTTGGTTGGTTCAATTGGCTCTGTTTTATAACATTTGCCCTCGAGTCTCCAGGTATCTTTACGAGGTTCAAGTCCAAGTAATGATCAATAATGCAATACACCAATTAGTAAGATTCAAATCAAAGCATATTTATTATACACAGTAATCGCTACTCATGCATAAATTCTACTTCTAAACTACTTCTACAACTAACAGGCCTATACTTAACTTCAGACTGGCCCACCAGGTCAGGGGAACAAATGGCCTTTCGTTCGGGTTCTGAGTCTGCGGGATTCAAAAGTTGGTACGGACTGGTAGCTAGGAGCGCCTATCTTGTAGCGAGCATTGACTTAAGACTTATGGTCTCTTGGCGGCAGCTGAACCGGTCACTGTCAAGGGTCGGTTCGCGTTGCTGAGTGACCCGGTCAAGAAGGACGATTTGAACTTGGCGGCTTAACTTTATAGTCCCCAGGGGCTTCCCGCCTTTTGGGGCAGACCCCGTACCTGGTTTCAAGTGATTGGACTTTGTCCCAATCGCTTGGTTCGATTTCTCCAATACTGGAGCGGTTCCCTGATCGATGTGCAGTCTTGAGGTGTTCGTTAACCTCTTTTGTGTTGGCTCCTGCTGGCGCCGAGGAGTCTGGCTTGGCCTTGTTTATCCCAAATGTTTTGTTTGTTCCCGGGGATCGCTCATTAGTATGTAGATGGCTGCTACATTATTATGCAGATGGCTGCTTGTATCGATGCTGCCTGGACTTTTGCAGAGTTTAATACACAGTAAACTAGCACCTGCTGGTTTCTACCTGTGTTGGCTGAATTTCCCTTCAGCCTTTGCTGTTCTCCATTTTACGTCGGGAGTTGGCCAACCCAGGGGGCTACACCTCCTTCTGCACTGTAGAGATTCTATGATTCCATGAGAGCCAAATGCAATAAACAAAGTTTATTATCAAATGCTAAGGTTTGTTCAAGAAGTCTATTTGCTTCTGCACTGACCCACTGTTATTGGGCATCACAGAATGACAGCACAAGAGGAGGCCATTCCGTCCATCATGTCTTTGACTGGACTATCCACTGAGTCGCCACCTCTCCCCCGCTCTTTCTCCCCTTAACCTTGCAAATCTGACCCATCTCAAGTAACTCTCCAATTCCCTTGTGAGAGTTACTATTGAATCTACCTTCAAGGCCTTCATTCATCTCAAGAGGCTTGGAATATAAAAGCAGGGATGTACTTCTGAAGCTTTATAAAGCATTAGTTAGGCCCCATTTAGAATACTGTGAGCAATTTTGGGCCCCACACCTCAGGAAGGACATACTGGCACCTAAGCGGGTCCAGCGGAGATTCACACGGATGATCCCAGGAATGGTAGGCCTAACATACGATGAACGTCTGAGGATCCTGGGATTATATTCATTGGAGTTTAGGAGGTTGAGGGGAGATCTAATAGAAACTTACAAGATAATGAATGGCTTAGATAGGGTGGACGTAGGGAAGTTGTTTCCATTAGCAGGGGAGACTAGGACCCGGGGGCACAGCCTTAGAATAAAAGGGAGTCACTTTAGAACAGAGATGAGGAGAAATTTTGTCAGCCAGAGAGTGGTGGGTCTGTGGAATTCATTGCCACGGAGGGCGGTGGAGGCCGGGACGTTGAGTGTCTTTAAGACAGAAGTTGATAAATTCTTGATTTCTCGAGGAATTAAGGGCTATGGAGAGAGAGCGGGTAAATGGAGTTGAAATCAGCCATGATTGAATGGCGGAGTGGACTCGATGGGCCGAATGGCCTTACTTCCGCTCCTATGTCTTATGGTCTTATGGTCTTATTCCAGATCATAACACGGGCATTCTCAGAACCACTGGTGTTCCGTTCACACGGGCACTGCCGTCCAAGCGGCTCAGAAAGACCCACATTGGCTCTCCCAGCGCCAGTGAGCTCGTCCGCAAAGCTGACTCTTTACAATGGCACTGCAGTGTCAGCAGGTGGCTGCCTTAAGCTCTCGTCAAGCCATCTTTCCCAGCTCTTTCTCTTAACTCAATCTCTCCTGTAATCGGGCAGTGATTGCTGGAGAACCACAGTGGGCGGCAATGCACATGATGTATTTTAACCAATAATGTAGAGGAGGCCAGGGGTTAGAAGGCATTTAGTTTTTAAAATCGAGCAGGTCGTCTGTCACATTGTCCAAGCAGAGTTTGCGCCTGATTTTTGAGATGGACAGGCCTGTTAAATCACACCACCACCTGCAGGTTCCCTCCCAAACCACACACCATCCTGCCTTGGAACTAAATCGCCATTCCTTCACTGTCGCTGGGTCAAACTCCTGGAGCACACTTCCCAGCAGCCCCTCCACCACAAGGACTGCAACGATTCAAAATGGCGGCTCACCACTTCAACGAGGACACGGTGAGTAAAATAAAGAAACAGTCTTATTTACAACACGCTGCCCGGCAGATCCCGACTGGGTTCCTGTTCTGGTCGGTATTGGCCGGCCTTTATACAGAGGTTAATAGAGATTCCCCCGCTCCTAGCAGGGGGTTCGTACTCCGCAAGGATCACACGGAAGGTAATCATTCACACCCAATAGGCCCCGAGCGGGATATTACATCCACCACCTTCTCAAGGTTGATTAGGAATGGGCAATACATCCAGGCCCAGTCAGTAAGGCTATGAATAATTTTGTTAAAAAGAAAAGCTGTGCATTTTGTGATTAAGAGAGACAATTGTTCATGAAGTTACATTGGACTTACAGCAGTGAACCAGGCCATTCAGCCCATCGTGGCCTATTCTGGTGATTATGGTCTTCATGAACCTTCCCCCATCTTACATCATGTCACGTGATCACTAAAACCTTCCCTCTCCCACTCCTTTGTGAGTTTAAATAGTTTCCCCTTAAAGGCATTGTGCTAGTCACCTCAACTGATAGTGAGGTCCACATTCTCACCAATCAAAACGATTCATTCTGGGAAAATGCCCCCCTCCTAAGTTCAGCTCCATGTGTAGAAGTGGTTCATTCTGGATGTCAGGAGTTAGATCTCATCAGAGACTGTCGCACTTAACTCTGGAACAAGACATGGGGGCGTGTGTTGACTGCGCTCCCACGACACAAGTTCCAAATAAAGCGGAATGTGGTCCTGGCTGTAGCCAACCAGATTGCAACAAGAGCCTCCTGGGGCAAGAGGGGGGACGGTGTCAGATCTCAGGCTGGGAGGAGGGGGATTCAGGTCTTGGGCCTGTGTGGATGGGGTAGAGCGGGACCCGGATTCTTCATCAGAGGGGTGTGGGGAGCTCTCCTTTACTGCTCCCACTCCACCTGGTCACATGCTGAGATATTTCTAGGTTTATCGAAGAGGAATGACCTTTAACTCTCTGAAATGAAGCTTGCTGCTGTGGATGCGCATAAACAAAACAGAACTCAGGGCCTGAAGGGTGGAAACGCACCTGAAGTTTCGGTAAATACCACTGCCCACCATCCCCCACCCACCCACCACCCCATCACCCACCCCACTGCCCACCATCCCCCACCCACCCACCACCCCATCACCCACCCCACCGCCCACCATCCCCCACCCACCCAACACCCCATCACCCACCCCACCGCCCACCATCCACCACCCACCCGCCACCCCAACACCCAACCCACCGCCCACTATCCCCCACCCACCCACCACCCCATCACCCACCCCACCACCCACATCTCCCACCCACCCACCACCCCATCACCCACCCCACCGCCCACCATCCACCACCCACCCACCACCCCATCACCCACCCCACCGCCCACCATCCCCCACCCACCCACCACCCCATCACCCACCATCCACCACCCACCCATCACCCAACACCCACCCCACCGCCCACCATCCACCACCCACCCACCACCCCATCACCCACCCAACCGTCAATTATCCCCCACCCACCACCCCGTCAGCAACCAGCCCCCACTCACCCCCACCCCATCCTCCCACCCATCACTCACCATCCACCCAATCACCCACTATCCCCCACCACCCCATCACCCACCCCATCACCCACCCACTACCCCATCACCCACCATCCCCCACTCGCCCTATCACCCACCATCCCCCACCCACTACCCCATCACCCACCATCACCCATCCACCCGCCACCCCATCACCCACTCCACCGCCAACTATCCCCCACCCACCACCCCATCAGCAACCATTCCCCATTCGCCCCCCACCCCATTCTCCCCACCCATCACCCACCATCCACCACATCACCCACCATCCCCCACTCACCCCCACCCCATCACCCACCCCATCACCCACCCCACCACCAACTAACCCCACCCCCACCCCGTCAGCAACCATTCCCCACTCTCCCTCCACCCCATCCCCCCACCCATCACCCACCATCCACCCAATCACCCACTATCCTCCACCACCCCATCACCCACCCCATCACCCACCATCCCCCACTCACCCCATCACCCACCATCCCCACCCACTACCCAATCACCCACTATCCCCCACCACCCCATCACCCACCCCATCACCCACCATCCCCCACTCACCCCATCACCCACCATCCCCACCCACTACCCCATCCACCCACCACCCCATCACCCACCCCGCCACCCACTATCCCCCATCCACCACCCCATCAGCAACCATCCCCCATTCACCCCCACCCCATTCTCCCCACCCATCACCCACCATCCACCCAATCACCCACTATCCCCCACCACTCCATCACCCACCCCATCACCCACCCCATCACCCACCATCCCCCACTCACCCCATCACCCACCATCCCCCACCCATTACCCCATTACCCACCATATCCCCCACCATCCCCCACTCACCCACCACTCAATCACCCACCATCCCCACTCACCCCCACCCCATCACCCACCATCCCCACTCACCCAACACCCCATCCCCCACCATCCCCCACCCACCCACCAGCCAAACATGGCACCCAATCTGTAGCAGTAAGATAAATGAGCTGGTAGTCTGGGGTAAGTTTTTTCTGTTGGGTGAACACTTGCCAGAACTCTCCTTTGAAATGATGTCTTGGGATCTTTCTCGCCAATTTGAAAGAGCAAACAGGGCCTCGGATTAATTTCTAATCTGACCGGCACCACTCCTCCAGGACTGCATTGGGAGGGTGGATTATAGACTCAATCCCCAGACGGCATGTTGATCAGACAACCTTCTGACTGAGAGACAGAAGGCAGTCAAAGTTGACACTGGAATAGTGCAGTGTATATTGGGAGATGACATACCCTAATCTGGTTATAGTCAGCTATCCTCTTCCACGACTATATATATAAATTAGCCAGCAGACTGACAGATGCCAGCAGCATTTTATGATGTGTGTTTTATGAGTGGCTGCTTATCATTAGGCCGCAGCCCGTCCACAAACCGTCCGTCCGATTGGGTAAGGGACCCGTTATAGAAAGCCTCATGACTCCTGCGCTTGATAGAGTTGGGCGCCATTTTAACCGCCCGTCTTGCATCGCGGACGAGTTCCCACAGCTGGTCACGGTCACGGATACTGATGAGGCTGATGACAGGGTTTTCCCCGCAGTTGGGAGTCGTTACGCGACAGAGATGGGCCGTGAGGCAGCAGTGATGAGATCAGGTCGATCTATCCGGCCGTGGTGATCGGGGATTCACTTGGACCTCTTCCAGTTTCCCATGCGTGGATCGCCACTTTGTAAATGTGACTCCCAGCTTCCAGCCCGCTTGTCAATTCCATTCGCCATCTTGCTCCCACTCTGACCTCTCGGTCCTTGGCCTGCTGTGATGTCCCAACGAAGATC
Organism: Scyliorhinus torazame; assembly: GCF_047496885.1. Classification (NCBI taxonomy): domain Eukaryota; kingdom Metazoa; phylum Chordata; class Chondrichthyes; order Carcharhiniformes; family Scyliorhinidae; genus Scyliorhinus; species Scyliorhinus torazame. The sequence goes on from NC_092707.1 coordinate 18,931,071, forward strand.
AACGTAACCTCAAGGAACGTTGGACGAGGCACTTTATAGCCTTCTAGACTCAACACTGAGTTCAACAATTTTAGATCAGAACTTCCAATCCCATTTTATTTCCTCTTGCTCTGCTGGCTGGTTTTATCTTTCCCTTTCTTTCCCTGGCATCCTGTAAGTGCCCTTGCCAGCCTGGCTGTGCCACTTGGGCTCAAAGAGAAAATGCTGGAAAATCGCAGCAAGTCTGTAGGGAGAGAAAAGAGCTAACGTTTCGAGTCCAGGTGACCCTTTGTCAAAGGTAAAGATTGAGAAAGTGGGAAATATTTATACTGTGGAGTGAGAATGAAAGATGGGTCATAGCCACAGAAACCCAGGGAAACCGGGTGCTAATGGCCACATCGAGACCAGGCGCAGACTGGGTGATCGCTTTGCTGAGCACCTTCGGCCTGTGCTCATTCAGGACCCGGACCTTCCTGTTGCTTGCCATTTTAACAACAGACCCTGTTCCCATGCCCATATCTGTCCTTGGCCTGCTGCAATGTTCCAGTGAAGCGCAACGCAAACTGGAGGAACAACATCTCACCTTCCGGTTCGGCACGCTACAGCCTTCCGGTCTCAACATCGAATTCAACAACTTCAGATGATTAGCTCTACCCCACCTCGACCCATTTGTTTTCATCCCGTTTCATTTTAACTGTCTTTTACCATTTCTTTCTCTCTTGTCTTTCTTTATATATATTTACCCTCCACACCTTATCCCCCTTTCCGTACCCTTTCTGCCCTTTGCTTCCCCCTTCCCCTCCCCCACATCTCCATCTGTCACAGTTTAGCCTCTGGTGTTAGTTTCTCTGCTGTTTGGCCTCTCACACCTTTTGTCCTCTCTGGGGACTGCCATTAGCGCTCTTTCCCCTTGGTTTCTGTGGCCATTAGCACCCGGTTTCCCTGGGTTTCTGTGGCTATGACTCATCTTTCATTCTCACTCCACAGTATAAAAATGTCCCACTTTCTCTGTCTGTTAGCTTTGACAAAGGGTCACCTGGACTGGAAACGTGAGCTCTTTTCTCTCCCTACAGATGCTGCCAGGCCCGCTGAGATTTTCCAGCATTTTCTTTTTGGTTTCAGATTCCAGCATCCGCAGTCATTTGCTTTTATCCAGTGCCACTTGGACAACGTGGCAGTGCCAGAGTGGTACTCAGGTGGCAATGTCAGGGTGCCCAGGTGGCACCAGCAGGGACAGGGTGCCGGCCTGGCCAGAAGCCGACCACCCAGGTGCCTCCGATTGCCTGGGAGAACGCCCGCGAGTGCTACTCTCAGTAATGGTGACCGTGAAACTTCATCGATTGTTGCAAAAGCACATCTGGTTCATTAATGTCTATAGGGAAGGAAATCTACCACCCTTCCCCGGTCTGGCCTACATGTGACCCCAGACCCACAGCAACGAGGGGCTGGATTCTCCGGTCGCCGACCCCGAAATCGCGTTCAGCGACCGGCCCGAGAATCCGAGATCCCGACCAAATCGGGGGCGACGCCGCCTTCGCAATGCTCCGCCCCCCTCCGAGTGCGCCGCGCCACATATCGCCAGCCTCGGGATGTTGCCTGAGGCCCGTCCCCGATGCTCCACCCCCCCCCCGACCGGACGAGTTCCCGATGGCGTGGGACACGTGTGATCTCATCCGTCGGGAACTCGGCGTGGCGGCTGCAGACTCAGTCCAGCGGCGCTGCAGTCGGGGGAGGGCCGCTCCGCGGGGCTGGGGGCACCGTGGGGGGGGGGGGCGGGGGTCCAGGCCGCGCGAGCCGGCGGAAGGGGGCGTACTATTTCAGGCCTGCGAGTGGCCGGCGCCATGTAGCACAGCATAGAGGCCAGAATTAGATGGACGTAGATATCTTGCACCATTCTCGGGCAGGAAGTGATTATAAATATAGGGATGTTAACTGTGTAAATTAAGGTTTAGCATCTACAGTTGTGGGGGCGGGAGAGCTGCTCATTGATAATGGCTTGAGCACAGAAAGAGTCACTGACACTGGTGGTGGTTTGTTGAATTAGGAGCTATTTGTAATGTCTCACGCTGTGAATAAATCTAAAACTGAGAAAAGCTTGACCTCTGGCCTCCTCCTTTGAGTAAGGGAGAGGAAAGGATGTGAAAAGCAACGGTGACGTCCTTGGACAAAGTGGTTAATGTTTATTTTTCCACCGCTAATTCTCCAATTGATAAGATACGGGCACATCATTGTTACAGCTCTGAATCCACAGTGTGACACGAACAGTGATCTTCTTTTATTGAGTGGAAATGTCACACTGACAAGGGAAGAGAAGAATTAAATGCTAAGTTTGCCAGATGTCAAGGGAAGCATCGCGCAAGGCATTGGTGAGACCACACCTGGAGTATTGGGCACAGTTTTGGTCCCCTTATTTTAGGAAAGATGTAGTGGCATTGGAGGGAGTTCAGAGGGGGTTCACTAGATTGATTCCAGAGGCACAGTAGCACATGATTAGCACTGTCGCTTCACAGCTCCAGGGTCCCAGGTTCGATTCCCGGCTTGGGTCACTGTCTGTGCGGAGTCTGCACATCCTCCCCGTGTCTGCGTGGGTTTCCTCCGGGTGCTCCGGTTTCCTCCCACAGTCCAAAGATGTGCGGGTTAGGTGGATTGGCCATGCTAAATTGCTCTTAGTGTCCAAAAAAAAAAAGGTTAGGTGGGGTTACGGGGATAGGGTGGAGGTGTGGGCTTAAGTGGGTCGGTGCAGACTTGATGGGCCAAATGGCCTCCTTCTGCACTGTAAAATCTGTGAATCTATGAGGTGTTTGTCATATGAAGAAAGATTGAACAGTTTAGGCCTATACTCTTTAGAGTTTAGCAGGATGAGGGGAGATCAAATTGAGGTACACAAGATGATAAAAGGTATGGTTAAAGTAGAATTAGAGCGGGTGAGTCCTCTTGTGGAGCATTGTAGGACAAAAGGTCATAGCCTTAGAATAAGAGATAGCAAATTTCAAACGGAGTTGAGGAGAAACTACTTCTCCCAAAGTGTTGTGAATCTGTGGAATTCGCTACCCCAGAGGGCGGTGGATGCAAGGACAGTGAGTAAATTTACGGAGGAGTTTTAATTGTTTTTTTAATTGATTTTTAATTGGTAATTGGTTGAAGGGCTATGGAGAAGGGGCAGGACGGCGGCGGAGCTAATGATCGAAAGGCGGAGCAGACTCGATGGGCCAAATGGCTAAATTCTGTTCCTTTATCTTATGAACTTATAAACCATATTGTGGTTCACCAGTTTGTTAGATTTTGTAAATTTGATGTTCCTTACAGCAATGTCGAGATGTCTCTAGTTTCTGAGTGTTTACCAGAGCACATTATAATATATCAGGAATCACAAAATGCCTGCGCTCATGCTTATCCCAGTTCCCGTTTCCAGGTGTTTCAGATATCTGCTTATCTTAGCTCAGAGTCAACACCCAGGCTGAAGAAATCAAGCACATTGAGCACAGGTCAATTATCAGAATAACATAATCAAACACACAGTGAATAAACCATTGAACACTCCACCTCACATGGGCAAGCTTTTGCTAGAAGGACACACATGGGGAAACCAAGAACATCCCAAAAGGAATGGGAGATCACCTGAGGGATCATGAGCTCCTGGTGGACGGTTGTGTCAGCTCGGCAATACTTCAAGGACCCTTAGTGAGCGAAGTACAAGCAGAGCATTTGATTCAAGACATTGTTTAATGGATGAACGTTGGCCCGGATTTTGTGGTCAGCTTGGTGGTGACAGGACTCCCGCTGGCATTGAATAAATCTTCGCACAAACCTGTCACTATCGTCTGCCCTGGTGAGAATTACAGCTGCCTTGAGAGCGGGATTTCCTCCTCGCATTGGCTGCAGTGGGGCCTGGTAATACTGTTTAACGAAGGAGAGAACTTGTACATGGGAAGTAACTGCTGGAAAAAGAGTATAAAACAGGCAGTGGAAAATCACATTTAGCAGACAAGATTAATTTTGCAAAATAATTTTACAGCATTAGAAATGTAGACATATTTTTCGCGGAGCGCAATGGTTTTGGTCAGATAATTCACTCAAAAATCGACAAAGGAACAAATAAAAAATATTTAACAAGATTATTTAATATTTAACGTTAATATTTAACGAGGGGCTCGTTGGTCTATGGGTATGATTCTCGCTTTTGGTTAGCACGGTAGCATAGGGTTAGGACGGTAGCATAGTGGTTAGCACAATTGCTTCACATCTCCAGGGTGCCAGGTTCGATTCCGGCTTGGGTCACTGTCTGTGCGGAGTCTGCACGTCCTCCCCGTGTGTGCGTGGGTTTCCTCCGGGTGCTGCGGTTTCCTCCCACAGTCCAAAGATGTGCAGGTTAGGTGGATTGGCCATGATAAATTGCCCTTAGTGTCCAAAATTGCCCTTAGTGTTGGGTGGGGTTACTGGGTTATGGGGATAGGGGGTAGGGTGCTCTTTCCAAGAGCCGGTGCAGACTCGAATGGCCGAATGGCCTCCTTCTGCACTGTAAATTCTATGGCTATGGCTACATTCTATGGCTAAGTCTTGATAAATCATAGAAATTTTACTTCTTAACAAGATTTATCAAACTTTTAATAGCTTCATAGATCATAGAATTTACAGTGCAGAAGGAGGCCATTCGGCCCATCGAGTCTGCACCGGCTCTTGGAAAGAGCACCCTACCCAAGGTCAACACCTCCACCCAATCCCCATAACCCAGAAACCCCACCCAACACTAAGGGCAATTTTGGGCACTAAGGGCAATTTAGAATGGCCAATCCACCTAACCTGCACATCTTTGGACTGTGGGAGGAAACCGGAGCACCCGGAGGAAACCCACGCACACACGGGGAGGACGTGCAGACTCCGCACAGACAGCGACCCAAGCCGGAATCGAACCTGGCACCCTGGAGCTGTGAAGCAACTGTGCTAACCACTGTGCTACCATGCTGCTTACGTGGTAAAAAAAAATAATTATACCATTTTATTTGAAAATCGGGCAGGCCTCCTCATCAAGCATTTACGAAATGTGAAGAGGCCCCTCACGCTTCAGAAGATGGCGCCGGAGCGAGGCGACTTTCTGCGAGCTCGCCCCAACAGATCCACTTTTTACTTAACTTATACTCGTTCTAATCTTTTCCCTATTATGTATTTTCTTTTATTCCCTTTTCTTCCCATGTACTTAATGATCTGTTGAGCTGCTCGCAGAAAAATACTTTTCACTGAATCTTGGTACACGTGACAATAAACAAATCCAATCCAAAATGCAGGCGGAAACATTAAAAGCGGAATTATTCAGATTTGTGGTCAATTAGCCAAGCTGCACACTGGCCCCATACTTTCTGTTTGAGGTAATGGACCCTTGGGTGTACTATTGGTTGTTGCACCGTGATTTCTGGATGCGGTCTGTGTTTACATCCTAAAAGGTTGCCGAGGGTGTCCGACACCCACTGGCCATCACGGCATCCAAACCCAGAAAGGACACAAAGGGAAAGCTCAATCGACTTACATTTAAACAATCGAGACATCCTAACAGCCAGTGAAGTACTTTTGAAGTTAGTCACTGCTGTAAAGCAGGGAACCCGACAACCAATTGGCACACGGCAGACTCTTGGCATGTGAGAGTACCTTTAAGAAATGGGTGTTTATAAATGGGTGTGTATATAAATATCTGTAGTGAGAGTACCTTTAACAAATGGGTGTTTACTACTGCAGTGATGTCAGAGAGTGGGTGGAGCTGGGCTGCCTGTCAGCTTTATACTTTCGTTTTAGGCTGTTTGCTGCAGGGTGTGTTTTAGTTTCGTTTTCAGAGCTGGATAGCTGCAGTCACAGCCAGAAGGTGTATGAATCTCTCTGTAATCTAAAGACTGTAAATCGATCCCGGTGATTTAAAACTAATAACAGTAGCGACTTTAACCTGATGTGCTTCTGGTAAAAGGTGTTTTAAGTCGTATGGATGTTAAAAGGAAAGCTTACAGGATTACTTAGTGTTGTATCCTTTGGGGATTGTATTTGAATTAATGGTTGCTAAGATATTCACTGTATGTTTTGAAAAGGTTAACTTGAGTTCATAGAATAAACATTGTTTTGTTTTAAAAAACACTCTTCCATTCCTGCTGTACCACACCTGTAGAGTGGGCCGTGTGCTCCCCATACCACAATCTATTAAAAGTTGTGGGTCAGGTGAACTCCATGATACACTTTGGGGTTCTCTAAACCCTGGCCCATAACACTCTCGCTAGCAGCAATGTGTTAATAATCAGATCACCTGTGTCTGTGGTGCTGTTCGAGGGATAAATATTAACAGGACACCGGGGCAAATTTGTCGTTCTTTTTCCCTCAGCATTGCCAAGGGATGTTTTGCACCCACCCGAGAGAGAGAGAAAATAGTGCCTTAGTTTAATGCCCCAATGGAAAGACAGCACCTCCGACAGCACCTCCTCTGTACTGCACTGGAGTCCCTGGAGTGGGATTCGAAATGATCGCTATCCAGAGGAGTACCATACCATTCAGGGTGGCATGCTGACACAGTGGTTGGCACAGCTGCTTCACAGCACCAGGGACCCAGGTTGGATTCCGACCTCAGGTGACTGTCTGCGTGAGGTTTCCTCCGGGTGCTTTCTCCCCGTGGCTGCGCGGGGTTCCCGCGGGTGCTCCGGTTTCCTCCCGCAGTCCAAAGAAGTGCGGGTTAGGTGGGGTGGCCACGCTAAACTGGCCCTAGGTGGGATTGCGGGGATAAGGAGGGGGATTGGGCCTGTGTAGGATGATGCTCTTTCCGACAGTTAGTGCAGACTTGGTGGGCTGAATTGCCTCCTTCTGCACTGTAGAGATTCTATGATACCTCAGTACTTCACCTGTGAGGATGGGGCCTGTGGGGAGGGAGGGGTGGTGAGGGGGTGACTTCTGAGAGTGGTACGGGGGAGAGTGGACAGAGTATTTAATCTTCACATATTTTTAAAACTCACCTATAATGCAGTAGTATTCTGAAGTGGGTGGTGATCGGGACACGTTCAACGCTCCACCAATCACAGAGTAAGTTAAAATTGGGACAAATTTCTATAAAGTTAATATTAACCTATAGGAACCCGTACCCACCACCCATCACCATGGTCCCTCATACCCCGACCATCAATCTTTGCCCTTATCCACTACATATCATTTCACCTAGCATCCTCTGATTCTTCCTGGACAATTTTATTCTTAGGCAGCCTGACAGTTCCTTGACAATTTAATAGTTCCTGGACAGCTTAACAGTTCCTGGACAGCTTGACAGTGCCTTGGCAGCTTAACAGTTCCTGGACAGCTTGACAGTTCCGACAAGTTTGTGCATAGTCGTGTCTAAGCCTAACAGTCCCAAAAGGTGCCGTACCTCTCTCAAAGGTGTCACGGGACCTTAGCCAGAGGGGTACCTTACTTCAGTGCTTCCAGATCTCTCTCCCGCTGGGACCACAATTTAAGGTGTCGAAGTTGCTGTGACCGCTCAGTGGGAACTCTCCCCTGCGAGAGCAGGGCGAGGAGGAAAACTGCAACAACAGGGGTGGGGGGGGCAGAATTTTAAATCTGATATTTTTAACAATGTGCCTGGTTTTCTGGAGCTTGAATCATGCCATCAACCATTCAGGCCATACCCAGCATTTTTAAAAAGGGGAGTTTGTAAAAAGGCCTCACATTCAATCGGAGCTCTTGCAGAGCACAAAATCTCGACCACTGTTCGGGGCGATGGATCCCAGTTTGGGAAGCCCTGCCGTACCTCCCCAAAGGGTGAGTCACCTATGGGATTCATCAAGTTCACAGCTCCTCTTACCTGGTCTGTTCTGCGCACTCTGGGATTCACATAACGAGGGTTCAAAACTCAGACGTCATCGGAGGCGACAGAAATGAACAGCTGCCTCTGCAAATCGCGCTTGCGTGTACCGGCCGGCTCCAGGCCCGACCCTGTGAATCGCAGAATCTTTACAGTACATAAGAAGGCCATTCAACCCATCGAGTCTGCACTGGCCCCCGGAAAGAGCGCCCGATCCTACCCCTCGCCCGACCCACCTAACCTGCACATCCCTGGACACTAAGGGGCACTTTTAGCGTGACCAATCCACCTAACCTGTACATCTTTGGACTGTGGGAGGAAACTGGAGCACCCGGAGGAAACCCACGCAGACATGGTGGAGAACGGGCAGACTTGTAGCCATCCGGGATGGCCACTTACAACTAGGGGCAGAGAAACTCGCAAAGCCTAGCGGGTAAAATGGACAAGGCAAGACTCAGGCAGGCTCAGAGCCTGAAATGCATATTTGTAAGCAAGAAGTCCAGACGGTATCGAAACTCCAACCAATTAGCATTTTAATGGGGCCGATTAGCATTTGATGGCCCATCTACACCAAAACAAAGGACTGGTACTCGGGCAACCGGGACAGTCCCAGACATTTCGGCGCCACTCCCTGTTCAAGGGAAACGCAAACAACGGGGTCAGTGACCGCTTGGGACACGCCCAGCCACCCAGATCCCCGCCCATTTATTGGTTAGGAATCGAACAGAGTGATCAGGGATCACCCAATTAGTAAGGCCCAAACTGAAGGACCGCCCAAAAGAGCGCGAAAACCCCCAAGTATAAAGGAAGAGTTTGCCACATGTTCGTCCTCTCTTGGACCTGGGGCCCCGGCAACGTCCATCTCCAATCGCAGCACCACCAGAAGCAAGTCCAAGTTCAACGCTCGCGACCAGACGGATGAGCCCAGCTGAGCAGCAGTTACTCTTTCGGACTCGATAGAACCAGAATCGAACAGCGGCCACTGTTTTCTGACCTAAGCCGGGTGCCTGAAGTTAAGTACAGGTTGTCTTAGTCGATAGGTGTAGTTAACTAGTAGTGTTTATGTTGCATGATAATTGTCTGTGTAAATAAAGTACTCTTGACCTTGAACTAACTAACTGGTGTTTGGCTCTTTGATCGATAGCCGGTTGAAACTTGTGGTGGTATCATTCGATACCTGGCGACTCTAAGCAATAATGAAATGAAATGAAAATCACTTATTGTCACAAGTAGGCTTCAATGAAGTTACTGTGAAAAGCCCCTAGTCACCACATTCCGGCGCCTGTTCGGGGAGGCTGGTTGTTGCAACCATACCAAGCATTGGTAAGACCGTACCCGGAGTATTGTGCACAGTTTTGGTCCCCTTATTTGAGGAAAGATGTAGTGGCATTGGAAGCACTTCAGAGAAGGTTCACTAGATTCCAGAGATGAAGGGTTTGACGTACGAGAAGAGATTGATCAGTTTAGGACTATACTCTCTTTGAGTTTGGCTGAATGGCCTCAATCTGAGCTACGGTCCTCTGAATTCAGAAACAGAGAGGGAATTGAAGCAGCTGAGTGCGGAGCAGGCCAACAGAAAAACCATTTACTCCATAAACCGTTTGAGCAGGCCTTAAACAATCCATTGTTTGAAGAAGAAAACAAATTACATTTAAAAACATATCACTTAACCGATATGATAATAGATCGGGGTGGGGGGAGGGAACACTGAGGTGAAGGAGACAGAATAGGCTGCGTCTGATCAAGGTGAATGCTCCAGGCAGAAGTCGAGATCTTTACCTCTGCCTAATCTGTATTTCATTGCTTCTGATGAGTGAAACCCAATCCCTTTCCATTTTATACTGGCGGTGATAACGATAATAATAATTTGGATTTCTATCGGCGAATAGTGCTCCCATCAGTGGGAAGTCCTGTTTAAGATGAAGACTTGCTCAAGGACACATGTGCCCGCACTGTCTGCACAACGGGGATGAATGGATTGTGGCAGGATTAGTCAAAATTTCTGGCTTTGCAGCTCACTTCGGCATCTCTGCGATACTCTCCTCGTGGGGCCCGTTTATTATCTAAATCTGTGCTCCCATTAATCTCCACAGGTCGCAAGCCAACCGCTCATTGTGATCTAGTAGGTTTTCCCTGTTGACCAGCAATTCCTGCATCCCGATAATTGAGAGAGGAAAGCTGAATCTGACTCATCTACGATGCCCCACATAGCCAAGTAGCCCCTTGACCATACAAAGGCTCAGGCATGGACAAGGATGAGGTAGCCGAGAGCTGCCAATACCTCCAGAGGTATGGACATGGCAACAACCACAAATCTACCAGAATATTGAATTGTGTAGCCAGCCAGAGTCAAATTATATCAAATATCAGGACAGGTTGCACAGACGAGATTTACATTCCCTTGCGTATGGAGGGTTAGCACTGTTGCTTCACAGTGCCAGGGTCCCAGGTTCGATTCACGGCTTGGGTCACTGTCTGTGCGGAGTCTGCACGTTCTCCCCGTGTCTGCGTGGGTTTCCTCCGGGTGCTCCGGTTTCCTCCCACAAGTCACCTTAAGGCCCTCCCCCGATGCTCCGCCCCCGATGGGCCGACTTCCTGACGGCGTGGATCACTTGTGGTCTGAGGTTTCGTCAACCTCGCGTGGTGGCTGTGGACTGTGTCTAGCGGCACCACAGTTGGGAGTGGGGGGGGAGAGAGAGCCGTTCCGCTGTCCGGGGGGGGGGGCGTTGGGGGGACTGGTGGGGGGTGGTCCGGGGGTGGCGAGGGAGATTACAGGGGAGCACTATGGTGAACCACTGTATTAGGAGATGGAAGGTAGGACCTGCACTACAGGTTCGCCGGTAGCTCCTGCCGGCTGGCTCCGCCCACAGAGAACTGTATAAATATGCATGACCTCCAGTGCCCTGCCATTTTGCCAGCTGCAGCAGGAGGCCACGCATCTGACTGTAATAAAGCCACAGTTGTCCCCAACTTTAGTCTTTGTGCAATTGATCGTGCATCAATTTATTACAGTCAGATTTTCCACAGAATGGATATCAGAATTAAGCCCGATCGCCTGCAGCTGGATCCGCACTCGCCCGACGCCAGAAAAGACTTTACTCACTGGCTAGCATGTTTTGAGGCTTACATCAACGCGGCGGACCCCGCGCCAACGGAGGCTCAGAAGATAAACGTCCGGTACTCCAGACTGAGCTCCAGCGTGTTCCCGTTGATCCAAGACGCCACGAATTACACAAAAGCAATGGAACTCCTTAAGGAACACTACGCGCAGAAGGCGAACACGCTCTTCGCCAGGCATGTACTCGCCACCCGCTCGCAACTACCTGGTGAGTCCATCGAAGACTTCTGGCGGGCCCTAATCCCACTCGTCCGGGACTGTGACTGTCAGGCCGTTAAGGCCGCTGAACACGCTAATCTCCTCATGCGCGATGCTTTTGTGACGGGGATTGCGTCGGACCGCATCCGAGAACGATTACTGGAAGGGGCCAAGCTCGAACTGGCAGAGACGAAAACCTTGGCGCTCTTCATGGCGGTCACATCCCGTAACGTGCAATTGTGCCCCTCCCGCCGCGCTGCCCACCCTTCTACTCCTTCCTACCCCTCCTGGACCCCGCCGACGACCTCCTCAGCCGAGGCCCTGCCTTCCCAATACGCCTGCACCGCACGCCGATCCGCGCACCCCGGGAGTCCCCGCTGCTACTTCTGCGGTCAGCAGAAGCACCCCCGCCAATACTGCCCGGCCCGCACTGCAGCTTGTAAAAATTGCAGTAAAAAGGGCCACTTCGCGGATGTGTGCCAGGCCCGCGCAGTCGCTGCGATCGCGCCCGCTATCGCCCCCTCCCCCATGCCAGACGCACAATGGGTGCCGCCATCTTGTCCCCCTTCGGCCACGTGCGCCCCATGGGCGCCGCCATCTTGTCCCGACCCCGCAATGTGCGCACCATGGGCGCCGCCACCTTGTCCCCCACAGGGTCTCCGGACATCCCGACATCGGAACCGCACATGCTCGCCACCCGAAGCATCCGACGACTACCCGCAGCTCGCTTCGATGACGCTGGACCAATCTCACCCGCACAACCTGGCCACCGCGTCGATGACGGTTAAAATCAACGGCCACGCGACCTCGTGCCTGCTGGACTCCGGGAGCACCGGAAGTTTCGTACACCCAGATACGGTAAGGCGCTGCTCCCTCGCGGTCCACCCTGCCAATCAAAAGATCTCCCGAGCCTCCGGATCCCACTCCATCCTGCTCCGAGGCTTTTGTACAGTCATCCTTACTGTCCAGGGCGTAGAATTTAGTAACTTCCGCCTCTATGTCCTTCCTAATCTCTGCGCTGCGATCCTGTTGGGCCTGGACTTCCAGTGCAACCTCCAGAGCCTCACCCGCAAATTCGAGGGGCCCTTACCCCCCCTTAATGTTTGCGGCCTCGCAACCCTCAAGGTCGATCCTTCCTCCCTTTTTGCCAATCTATCTGCGGATCTCAACAATTGACCTAAAATCCACCTACCACCAGCTCCCCACCCGGAAGTCGGACCATTCATACACGGCCTTCGAGGCAGATGGTCGCCTCTACCACTTCCTTAGTGTTCCTTTCGGTGTCACAAATGGGGTCTAGGTCTTCCAAAGAGAGATGGACCGAATGGTCGACCAGTACGGTTTGTGGGCCACCTTTCTGTACTTGGATAACGTCACCATTTGCGGCCATGACCAGCAGGACCACGATGCCAACCTCGATAAATTCCTCTGCACTGCCACTCTTCTCAATCTGACGTATAACAAAGAGAAGTGTGTGTTCAGCACGACCCGGTTAGCCATTCTCGGCTATATAGTTCAAAACTGACGTTTCGGCCCGACCCCGACCGCATGCGCCCCCTCATGGAGCTCCCCCTCCCCCACTGCCCCAAGGCCCTCAAACGCTGCCTGGGGTTCTTTTCCTACTAAGCTCAGTGGGTCACAAACTATGTGGACAAGGCCCGCCCACTCAATCAGTCCACCCAATTCCCCCTCGCGGCCGAGGCACAACACGCTTTCGCTTGCATCAGAGCAGACATCGCCAAGGCCGGGATGCACGCAGTGGACGAGTCACTGCCTTTCCAAGTAGAAAGCGATGCTTCAGACGTCGCCCTTGCCGCCACTCTAAACCAGGCAGGCAGACCCGTGGTATTCTTTTCCCGCACTCTTCATGCCTCTGAAATTCGACACATCCGTCGAAAAGGAGGCCCAGGCTATCATTGAAGCTGTGCGGCATTGGAGGCATTACCTGGCCGGTAAGAGATTCACTCTCCTTACGGACCAACGGTCGGTAGCCTTCATGTGTAATAACACACAGCGGGGCAAGATCAAAAATGATAAAATCTTACGTTGGAGAATCGAGCTCTCCACCTATAATTACGAGATCTTGTAACGCCCCGGTAAACTCAACGAGCCCCCAGACGCCCTCTCCCGAGGTACATGTGCCAGCGCACAAGTGGACCAACTCCAGGCCCTATACTACAGCCTTTGTCACCCGGGGGTCACTCGATTGTACCATCTGGTCAAAGCTCGCAATCTGCCCTACTCCGTCGAGGAAGTAAGGACAGTCACCAGGGACTACCAGGTCTGTGCGGAGTGCAAGCCACACTTCTACCGGCCAGACCGTGCACGCCTGGTGAAGGCTTCCCACCCCTTTGAACGCCTCAGCGTGGATTTCACCTCCCTACCACCGACCGTAACACGTACATTCTCAGTGTGGTCGATGAGTACTCCAGATTCCCCTTCACCATCCCATGCCCCGTGATGTCTGCCACCGTCATCAAGGCCCTCAGCACCACCTTCGCTCTGTTCGGTTTCCCCGCCTACATCCACAGCGACAGGGGATCCTCATTCATGAGCGATGCGCTGCATCAGTTCCTGCTCAGCAGGGGTATAACCTCCAGCAGGACGACCAGCTACAACCCCCGGGGAAGCGGGCAAGTAGAACGGGAGAATGGGATGGTTTGGAGGGCCGTCCAGCTGACCCTATTGTCCAGGAACTTCCCAGCCTCTCGCTGGCAGGCGGTCCTCCCTGACGTTCTACACTCCATCCGGTCACTATTGTGCACCGCCATTAATAACATACCCCATGAACGTGTTTTTACCTTCCCCAGGAAGTCCACATCCGAGGTGTCGCTCCCGACTTGTCTCGCAGCTCCAGGACCGGTCCTTCTCCGAAGGCATGTCCGACTCCACAAGGCGGACCCCTTGGTGGACAGGGTTCACCTGCTCCACACCAACCCTCAATATGCCTACAGTGAGTTCCCCGACGGCCGCCAAGATATTGTCTCACTCAGGGACCTGGCACCGTCAGGTTCCATCCCAACACACACCCCCACCAATGCGCCTCCCCCCCCACCTCCCACCGCGCCGCCAATATTGATCCCACCAGACCACCCCCCCTCCCCTTTTCCGCACAAGAGGACAGAGAGGACTTCGGCACACTCCAGTTGTTCCCCGATGACTGGCCAGCATCAACACCGCCACCACCGCCATCGGTGCCACCTCCACCACCGCCAGCACCGACTTCGCCGCCACCGTTACGTCGCTCCCAACGAAGCACCAAAGCACCGGATCGGCTGAACCTTTGACGCACTCCGGACCGTCAACATGGACTGTTCTGTCCCTACCACTGTACATAATTGCACAAATGGAGATAGTCTGACGTCAGCCCCACCGGACTCATTTTTAACAGGGGGTGAATGTGGTGAACCACTGCAATAGGAGATGTAAGGTAGGACCTGCACTACACGTTCACCGGTAGCTCCTGCCGGCTGGCTGTGCCCATTGTAGCCATCTGGGATGGCCACGTCCCGATTACAAAATGGACACTTACAAAGAATGCAGGGAAAATTGGACAATTCTAAGAAACAAGCAGGTGCAAGCTCTGTCTGTTGATTAGAACCTTAAACTCTCAGACAGGACAGAAACTACCAAATGATTTACATACTAATGAGCCATCTCCGTGGTCAAAAGGGAAACATTTAGATACACAATGTTAGGACAGACTCCCCGGCGCCAGAAGAAGCAAAGACAAAGCAGACTGACAGTCACCAGGACACGCCCAGCGATCAGGGAACCACCCCTCTATTGGAGGAAAATCGATACCGATGATTGGGAAAGACCCAATTAGTTGAGGCCAAGTTCAAGGCCCGTCCAAAAGAGCGCAAAGCCCTTTTGGGTATAAAAGGTATCCCCCAAGGGAGATCGCTCTCCTTTGGTTTTGGCTCTCAGCAAAGAGAGAAACCTGCCTAGCAGCTACAGCAGACCAAGTAAGTTCCAAGTCAACGCACGCTACGAGATAGACGCTCCTAGTTGCTATCCTGTAAACAGCTCGACCCAGCAGCCTCAGAACCGAGCAACGGCCATTGTTCCTCTGACTGAGTGGGCACCCGAAGCTAAGTATAGGCTTTAGGAATAGTGGTAGTTTAGTTTGCAGAGTTTATGCATGAGTAGATTTGACTGTGTGTAAATAAATGAGCATTGCTTTTGAACTTACTAACTGGTGATCGAGTCATTGACCAGTTTTCGGTTCTGAACCTTGTGGCGGTGTCGAAAGATACCTGGCGACTCTTGAGCAAACGTGATTAAATAGAGCCAAATTAAGAACCAACCAAAAGTTAGCAACATTTACGAGCGACATCTGACGGGACTCGATTTAGAAGTGGCCTAACCACTCCGAGAGAACCCAAAATTTGATTTGAGAATCCAATTGGGAACAGAAAAACCACAAGCGCCAAAACAGTACTGGTCAAGCCTCTGAGATTCGGAAGTGTGTCAATGCATGCGTACTAACAGGGATATAACAGGTTCCCGTAACAGCCTCACCGAACAGGCGCCGGAATGTGGCGACTAGGGGCTTTTCACAGTAACTTCATTTGAAGCCTACTTGTGACAATAAGCGATTTTCATTTCATAAGGTAAACCTGAGAGATTTTGTTGCGAAAAACTGTCAGGAGTTTTGTAGGCCGGAAATTAGCGTAAGCCATACCCGTGTTTACATCACCACTTTATCATCCCCTGTTCCAAATTCAGTAGAGATCCTAGTAGAGAGAATGGCAATGAAGGCAATGGGACGCCTTATGAACCCCCAGGAATTCGAGGTCGCAGCGACCAGCAGTAGAGTAGGACAGTGTCCCGTTTGGGAAGAAGAGATCAGAAAACTTGGTGGGAGAACCTGTCAGAGATCCACAAGAAGAGCTTAGGGAAAGCTCGCAAGCAAAGGGCAATCGTGTCCTGTTTGGCACAATTGCGAGGCACAGAGAAGGTCGTTAGGACGCTCCATAGAGAGATAGAGGAGAGAGACAGAAACAGTGAGTAGACGTGAGTGAGGTAGAGAAAGAGAATCGAGATCTGAAAGAGCAGTTCGCAGCAAGGGACAGAGAGGTGGATGATGCCAAGAGGGCACACCAGTCGTGTCTCGCGCATTTGAACAGCTTTCAGACACAATACGATAAGGCCTACCAGGACACGCAACGTGCGATCTTGGTAAGACAAGAAACAGAACAGCAAGTTGAGAAATTGCAGAAACAGTGCAACGATTTAAAAGCAGCCCTACGAGCGCTCCATACTTCCATGACGGAACAAAGGCAAAGCTCCGTATACCACTCAAAGTGCCGGAAGCAAATTGCAGAATTGCAATCTCTGCTGTCCGTGCAAAATGGCTTTCCGAGTACATTCGGACCCCAATTAGATCAAGAAAACGGCCTTGATTGGCAGGAATTGAACGAGACTGCCCAAAGATATGTACATGGGATATGTACGCAGGAAAAACCCCAGAAAAGGAAAGCGCCCCAACCCCCAACCGAACAGGCAGAACACACCCCCATGAATCCTGTAACCACACACCGCAGGGCCGCAGGAGAAGGAGAAGCAGACTTTCTTTCCACAACCCCGTTAACCGTGACCCAATTACGGGACGCATGTGGAAAAATTATACCGTTCCTTCCCACATCCGACCCCCACCAATTTTTCGCGAAAGTCAAACAGGCAACCATGTACGGCCTGGACGAAAAGGAGCAAGTGAAGCTCACAGTTTTAAGCCTCGACCCTTCAGTCGTAGCTGCCCTTCCCGACCCACAGAATGTAGGAGGAGGCACACTCCAAGAGATGCACACAGTGATCCTTGATGCGATTGGCTTTAACAGAGGAGACCCCGTAGAAGGCCGAAATAAGTGTAGGCAAAAGAAGACAGAGACCTGTTTCTAGCAGCTACATCAGACCAAGTAAGTTCCAAGTCAACGCACGCTATGAGATAGACGCTCCTAGTCGCTACCCTGTAAACAGCTCAATCCAGCAGCCTCAGAACCGAGCAACGGCCATTGTTCCTCTGACTGAGTGGGCGCCCGAAGCTAAGTATAGGCCTTAGTAATAGTGGTAGTTTAGTTTTGTAGAGTTTATGCATGAGTAGATCTGACTGTGTGTAAATAAATGAGCATTGCTTTTGAACTTACTAACTGGTGTATCGAGTCATTGACCAGTTTTCGGTTCTGAACCTTGTGGCGGTGTCGAAAGATACCTGGCGACTCTTGAGCAAACGTGATTAAACAGAGCCAAATTAAGAGCCAACCAAAAGTTAGCAACACCGTGGGGAACTGTATAAATATGCATGACCTCCAGTGCCCTTCCATTTCACCAGCTGCAGCAGGAGGCCAAGCATCTGACTGTAATAAAGCCACAGTTGTACCCAACTTTAGTCTTTGTGCAATTGATCGTGCATCAAGCACTATCTGGCAGGCTGGGTCCGCGCGCGGCCAGCGCCATGTTGTACGGCCCAACTCCTTCCTTTCTGATAGTTCCTTTACGGGGTCGGGAGTCATTTCCAACCCTGGTATTAAAGTACACAAAGAGGATAATCTTATCTTCCTCAGGAACGTTGAAGAGTATTGTGTCCAGGATGGAGCCTTCTTTGGATTTGGCATTGACATCAAGGGTTGGGGCATAGACACTCACGACTACTCAGTGAGTCTTACGTCAGTGGGAGGGAAATTAATGGAGAGAATTCTTCGAGACAGGGATCTACTCCCGTTTGGAAGCAAATGGACGTATTAGTGAGAGGCAGCATGGTTTTGTGAAGGGGAGGTCGTGTCTCACTAACTTGATAGTTTTTCGAAGAGGTCACAAAGATGATTGATGCAGGTAGGGCAGTGGATGTTGTCTATATGGACTTCAGTAAGGTCTTTGACAAGGTCCCTCATGGTAGACTGGTACAAAAGGTGAAGTCACACGGGATCAGGGGTGAGCTGGCAAGGTGGATACAGAACTGGCTAGGTCATAGAAGGCAGAGAGTAGCAATGGAAGGGTGCTTTTCTAATTGGAGGGCTGGGATCAGTGCTGGGACCTTTGCTCTTTGTAGTATATATAAATGATTTGGAGGAAAATGTAACTGGTCTGATTAGTAAGTTTGCAGACGCCACAAAGGTTGGTGGAATTGCGGATAGCGATGAGGAGTGTCAGAGGATACAGCAGGATATAGATCGTTTGGAGACTTGGACGGAGAGATGGCAGATGGAGTTTAATCCGGAGAAATGTGAGGTAATGCATTTTGGAAGGTCTAATGCAGGTAGGGAATATACAGTGAATGGTAGAAACCTCAAGAGTATTGAAAGTCAGAGAGATATAGGTGTACAGGTCCACAGGTCACTAAAAGGGGCAACACAGGTGGAGAAGGTAGTCAAGAAGGCATACGGCATGCTTGCCTTCATTGGCCGGGGCATTGAGTATAAGAATTGGCAAGTCATGTTGCAGCTGTATAGAACCTTAGTTAGGCCACACTTGGAGTACAGTGTTCAATTCTGGTCGCCACACTACCAGAAGGATGTGGAGGCTTTAGAGAGGGTGCAGAAGAGATTGACCAGGATGTTGCCTGGTATGGAGGGCATTAGCTATGAGGAGCGGTTGAATAAACTCGGTTTGTTCTCACTGGAACGACGGAGGTTGAGGGGCGACTTGATAGAGGTCTACAGAATTATGAGGGGCATAGACAGAGTGGATAGTCAGAGACTTTTTCCCAAGGTGGAGGGGTCAATTACTAGGGGGCATAGGTTTAAGGTGCGAGGGGCAAGGTTTAGAGGAGATGTACGAGGCAAGTTTTTTACACAGAGGGTAGTGGGTGCCTGGAACTTGCTACCGGAGGAGGTGGTGGAAGCAGGTTCGATAGTGACATTTAAGGGGCATCTTGACAAATACATGAATAGGATGGGAATAGAGGGTTACGGACCCAGGATGTGTAGAAGATTTTAGTTCAGACGGGCAGCATGGTCGGCACGGGCTTGGAGGGCCAAAGGGCCTGTTCCTGTGCTGTACTTTTCTTTGTTCTTTGTACTGGTTCTTGGCAAGTTGGAGACGGAAGGTTATGAGGCGCTCGTTGATGCCGACAGGGAGCTCTGAAAGTCAGTTGACGAGTTAGTTCTTGATAGCGAATCCAATTCCATGCGCCCAAAGCTGACCCTCGGGATGTCCTCTCCAGAAGAAGGTGTAACAACTGCCATCTTCCCTAAGCTGCCCTTCGGGTCGATTGCAGGGCAGCAACGTCAACGTTGAAGTGCCTGAATTCACGGCAACAAGGGCAGTTCTCCATTCCGGTCGATTGATTTATCCACGAGGGTTCGCACATTCCAGGTTCCAAATTGAGTTTAATGTTGATTTTCTGACCACAGGTAGCTGAGCTGCTGGGTGGTGATTTTCCAGTCGGGCTGGGGATGGAACAGGCTATTTTTAGGGCACCTTTTCTAACCCTTTCCCCATGCGGGGTGAGGAGAGGGGATCCTGAAGAGGGCTGCTCGGTCATGGGGAGAAAGCTGCCGGAATGCCTTACCTGTTCCTAGTCCAAGAGCAAGACGGCTGAATCGAACTCCCCCACCAATGTGCCGGCCCAAAGCTAGGGACTTCCCGGCCTCACGGTCCTGTCCCCTTCACCTCTCGCCGATCGCTGGGTGTTCGTCCAGCACCTGGGCTTTTTAACCTTGTGAGGCAACAGCTGAGATGTGATCATAAACAAGAAAGGAAACGGGAAGAAAAAGGAAAGTAAAATAAATTGGGGGACTAAGGTGAGGTTCTTTCGACAACACCTGCCAGACCACTACCATCTGGAAGGTCAAGGGCAGCAGACACATCTGGAAAACCACCACCTGGAGGTTCCCCACCAAGTCACTCACCATACGACCATAAGATATAGGAGCAGAATTAGGCCACTCGGCCCATCGAGTCTGCTCCGCCATTCAATCATGGCTGATATTTTCTCATCCCCATTCTCCTGCCTTCTCCCCATAACCCCTGATCCCCTTATTGATCAAGAACCTATCCATCTCACCGCCCTGACTTGGAAATATATCGTCGTTCCTTCACTGTCGCTGGGTCAAAACCCTGGATCTCCCGAACAGCACAGTGGGTGTACCTACTTCGACTGCAGCAGTTCATGAAAGCAGCTCATCCACCACCTTCGCAAGGCCAACCCTAATTGCCCCTGAGAAGGTGGCAGTGAGCTGCCTTCATGAATTGCTGCAGTCGAAGTAGGTACACCCACAGTGCTGTTAGGGAGGGAGTCTCAGAATTGTGACCCAAGTGAAGGGGCGGCGATATATTTCCAAGTCAGGGTGGTGAGTGGCTTGGAGGGGAACTTGCAGGTGGTGGTAGGTCTACTCTCCTTGTCCTTCCAAGAGGTAACGGCTGCAGGTTTGGAAGGTGCTGTTGAAGGAGCCTTAGTGAGTTCCTGCAAGGGGCTGGTTTAGCACACCGGGCTAAATCGCTGGCTTTGAAAGCAGACCAAGGCAGGCTAGCAGCACGGTTCGATTCCCGTAACAGCCTCCCCGAACAGGCGGCGGAATGTGGCGACTAGGGGCTTTTCACAGTAACTTCATGTGAAGCCTACTTGTGACAATAAGCGATTTTCATTTCATTTCAATGCACCTTGTAGACTGGACACACTGCTGCGACTGTGCAGCGTTGGTGGAGGGAGTGAATGTTTCGGTTGATGAATGGGGTGCTGATAAAACTGGCTGCTTTGTGTAAGTTCAACAGGTAGGCCTACGTCAACACTACAATGAAGTTACTGTGAAAAGCCCCTAGTCACCACATTCCAGCGCCTGTTCGGGCACACCGAGGGAGGATTCAGAATGTCTAAATTACCTAACAGAGTGTCTTTCGGGACTTGTGGGAGGAAACCGGAGCACCCGGAGGAAACCCACGCAGACACAGGGAGAATGTGCAGACTTCCCACAGACAGTGACCCAAGCCGGGAATCGAACCTGGGACCCTGGAGCTGTGAAGCAACTGTGCTAACCACTGTGCTATCGTGCTGCCCAGGGCAGGGAAGACAATTGGAATGTTGGCCTTTATTACAAAGGGAATGAAGTATAAAAATAGGGAAGTCTAACTAATACTATACAAGGCACTAGTTAGACCACACCTGGAATACTGTGCACAGTTTTGGTCCCCTTATCTTAGGAAAGATACTTTGGCATCGGGGGCAGTTCAGAAAAGGTTCACAAAGATGATCCCGGGCATGGAGGGATTTTCTTATGCGGAGAGGTTGAGTAGGTTGGGACTGTACTCAAGTTTAGAAGAATGAGACGCGACCTTATTGAGACATATCGGATTCTCAGAGGGTTTGACAGGGTCAATGCTGAGAGGTTGTTTCCCCTCGTGGGAGAGTCTAGAACCAGAGGGCAGAATCTCAGAGTAAGGGGTCGCCCAGAAATGAGGAGGAATTTCTTCTCTCAGAGGTTAGTGAAGCTGAGGAATTCTGTGCCGTAGAGAGCTGTAGAGGCTGGGTTGTTAAGTATGTACAAGGCTAAGAGAGACAGATTTTTAGTCACCGAGGGAATCAAGGGTTATGGGGATGAAGTGGGGAAAGTGGAGTTGAAGATTATCGTATCAGATCAGTCATGATCTCATTCAATAGTGGAGAATCTTCGATGGGCCGAATGGCCTACATCTGCTCCTACGTCTTATGGCCTGATGGATGGTGTCCAGCTTCTTGAGTGCTGTTGGAACTGCACTCACCCAGGCAAGTCAAAGACAAGTCAAACCCCCATCACACTCCTGACTTATGCCTTGTAGGCGGTGGATGGGCTTTGTGGGGGGGGGGGTCAGGAAGTGAGTTACTCGCTTGGTCAAGGGGGTAGGTTTTAAGGAGCATCCTAAAGAGGGAAGTTGGGGCAGAGAAGAGGAAAGGATTAGGGAGGGAGCTTGGGGCCCAGGCAGCTGAGGGATGCAAATGGTGGAGAGTTGAAAGTGGGAAATTTGCAACGGTCCAGAGGTGGGGAAGTGCAGAGATCGCAGGGGGCTGTAGGGGTGGAGGAGGCTCAGGGAGATAGGGACGGGCAAGGTCACGGAAGGATTTAAACAGGAGGATGAGGATTTTATAATCGAGGTGCTCTTTACACGGAGCTCATGTTGGGTGGCTCCTTAGTGCAACTGGAAGAAGTTGCCCCATGTTTCCTGGTGCTACAGCCCAAGAATAGTGCGACTGGCTGAAGTATGTGGAATATTTCAGTTATGTTTCTGACATGGGAAGTTAAAACAAATGCATTTGTTTAAAGGGACAAGCTGTAACACGAGGCTGCACGATCCTTACTTGAGTTGCATTCAAACCTATGGTGGTTGAAGTAGAATTAAAGATGAGGCTGTGTAAACACAGTTCGCTCACCATCAAGGACAGCGTCTTTCCTTATTTTTTTTAATGAAATCGGTTTAGCCTGTGAAATTTCGGTACATTGTGTGATTTCTGGCCTTTGGCACATGGTGTTTGTGGTTCGGTTTTCAGGGAATTGCAGATGGAATGCAATTCCCAAAGCTACGGGGGAAAAAAAACTCACTGAACCGAAACAGAATTTGACTGGTTGGGTTGTTGCAAAACCCGCATTCCTGGGAAATGGGTGATGGGGACCACACTGGTGGGGAATTCAGCTGCAACCCCTTTGGCACCATGTCAATGCTGCCACCTATTGAGGAACTGCAGCACTGCATCGATCGGTGAAGTGAAAAGAGACCTTGGTGTGTGAAGGTTACAATTCAGGTGCAGTCGTGAAATTGCGTCCAAACGTTTGTGAAATGGCACCGATTAGACCAGGCTTGATATACCGCTAAAATCTTCAGGGCCCTCGCGCAATCGCGTGTTGTAATAGGAGCAGAATTGTTTCTGGTCTCTCTTCAAATTCAAAGGTATTTCTTTTTTTAATTTTTCCAATTTAGCGTAGCCAATCCACCTAACCAGCACATCTGGGGGGGTGAGACCCACACAGACCCGGGGAGAATGTGCAAACTCCACACGGACAGTGACCCGGGCCCGGGATCGAACCTGGGTCCTCAGCGCCGTGAGGCAGCAGTGCTAACCACTGCGCCACCGTGCCACCCTTTTCAAAGGCATTTCTCGCTGTATTTAAGAGTGGTGCAGTTTCACTAATGCAGTCGAAAACGGGCTTCACTACCAAAGTAAAACCGAGCATTTTTGAATAAGGCGTTCTCCCAGCGAGAAAGTGAATTTGTACCGATTCATCTAGTTTCGCACGCAGTAAATTTCGATTGAATTTATTTGTTTGAGGAATCTTTACAATTGTGCTGACTGGTACCTGTGACCTCAGATAGTGAGCAGGATTTGAAGAGCCGTCTTAAGCCAACACAATCAGCCACCTCTTAACTTTAACCCTGGAGAACGTGCAAGGGGATTGAGACCAATTGGGTATCTCTTTCAAAGAGCTGGTGCAGACCCGATGGGCCGAATGGCCTCCTTCCGCACTGTAACTTCCATGATGATAATCAGAATAGAAAAAAACTAATGAACCACAGAATCGCAACAGTCCAGAGGAAGGCCATTCGGCCCATTGAGTCTGCACCGACCCTCCGAAAGAGCACCCTACCTATGTCCACTCCCCCAGCCACCACGTCCGATCTGCGTAACCCCCGAACCTAACCTGGACACTAAGGAGCAATTTAGCATGGCCAATCCACCTAACCTGCACATCTTTGGACTGTGGGAGGAAGCCGGAGCACCTGGAGGAAACCCACGCAGACACGGGGGAGAACGTGCAGACTCCGCACAGACAGTGACCCAAGCCGGGAATCGAACCCGGGTTCCTGTGAGGCAGCAGTGCTAACCGCTTCATACTAATTTCCAGCATTGAGACGCGTTTAAAAGCAAATTCGGGTCTCGTCTCTCGAAATTTGTCTGCGTACAATAAATGATCAACAGATAGAAGCGGACCCCGAGTAAGGTGAAGGTGAAAGCCGAGAAGGGGTTTGACAGGGTAGATGCTGAGAGGATGTTTCCTATGATGAAGGAATCTAGAACAAGGGGGGGCACAGATTAAAGATAAGGGAGCTCCCATTGAAGACAGAGATTAGGAGGAGTTGTTTTCTCTCAAAGGGTCATGTGTCTTTGGAACTCTCTTCTCTTATGGGCGGCACAGTAGCACAGTGGTTAGCACTGTTGCTTCACAGCGCCAGGGTCCCAGGTTCGATTCCCGGCTTGGGTCACTGTCTGTGCGGAGTCTGCACGTTCTCCCCGTGTCTGCGTGGGTTTCCTCCAGGTGCTCCGGTTTCCTCCCACAGTCCAAAGATGTGCAGGTTAGGTGGATTGGTCACGCTAAACTGCCCTTAGTGTCCAAAAAGGTTAGGAGGGGCTATTGAGTTACGAGGACAGGTTGGAAGTGAGATCTTAAGTGGGTCGGTGCAGACTCGATGGGCCAAATGGCCTCCTTCTGCACTGTATGTTCTATGTTCTATGAAGGCCACAGTCAGACCAGCCAAGAACTTATTAAATGGTGGAGCAAACTCGGTGGCCTACTCCTGCTTCTATTTCTTATGATCCTATCTTATGAAGCAGTTGGACTTTGCGATGGATGAGTTAAGTTGGACTTTACCTTTGGATCATACATTTGGAAGGCATTTTCATTGGTGTCTGTTAGATTCTAAGAGATGGCGGGTGGTCCATTGTATTGGTTCCAAAGTGGGACTCTTGAAAATTCACTTGTGTTCAAAGCAATTGAAAGGCATTTTGCATGAAGTTACTCAGCCATTGATCCCTGTGCTGTCAACCTGATAACAGAGACACAAGGAACAGCTGAGACTGTGATGGTGCCGGAACAGCAGGACGGAGCAAAGCGAAAAGAAGCCTCCATGTAATTTGCTGCTGGTAATAAGCTTCTTACTGGATTATTATTGTGAACTTCTTGTGGCTATTAACTCCGCACTTTCTGCAGTGTCGCTAATCTCTGGTGAGACTTCATAATAATTTAACATTCAAAGCGTCAGCTTGGTCACTCGCTCTCCTCCGAACGAAGGCACTGACGGAGTGAAATTCCACTCCAAGACAGAATGTAGGGAAGCACTCAGGGCCTGTTGCATTGTAATAATAATAATGATAGTCGCTTATTGTCACGAGTCGGCTTCAATGAAGTTACTGTGAAAAGCCCCTAGTCGCCACATTCCGGCGCCTGCTCGGGGAGGCCGGTACGGGAATTGAACCCGCGCTGCTGGGCTTGGTCTGCATTACAAGCCAGCTATTTGGCCCACTGTGCTAAACCCAGCCCCCATTGGAGATCCTTTCAGTTCAGAGGTTAAACAGAGGCTCAGATCTGGCTGTTTATTCAAAGTCAAAGATCCGAGGATACTTTTCAAAGAAAAGCGTGCGAGACGAAGGAGAGGTATTTTGCGAAGTATTCCAATGTGTTGTATTGGGCCCAGCACTGCAACAATGGAGTGGGAGGGGATTGCAAAAAGCCAGAGCAACACAGAGATTGATGGGTTCGTGGGACTGAATGCTCATAATAATAATCCTCATTATTGCCACAAGTAGGCTTGTAACACTGCAATTAAGGTACTGTGGTAATCCCGTAGCCGCCACATTCCGGCGCCTGTTCGGGTACACTGAGGGAGAATTCAGAACGTCCAATTCACCTAACAAGCACGTCTTTCGGGACTTGTGGGAGGAAACCGGAGCACCCGGAGGAAACCCACGCAGACACGGGGAGAACGTGCAGACTCCGCACAGACAGTGACCCAAGTTGGGAATCGAACCTGGGACCCTGGCGCTGTGAAGCAACAGTGCTAACCACTGTGCTGCAGTGCCGCCCCCGCTGAAGAGGTTACAGAGACAGAGAGGACTGGGGCAATGGAGAGGTTTAATCAGGAGGATAAACACTTTAGATTTCAGATTTTGTATTTTTTTAATGCAGATCAGTGAGAACATTGGATGGGCGAGGATAGGGGTAACGCGGATTTGGGTGAGTTCAGGTTTACAGAAGGTGGAGGGAGACCAACCATCAAAGTAATTCAATTATCCGGTGATAAAGAAATGAGTGATGGTTCCAGCAGTAGATGGGCTGAAGTAAAGTAAGAACATAAGGGGCGGGATTCTCCGATCCTGGGGCTAAGTGTTGACGCCGTCGTAAATGCCGGAGCGTTTTACCACAGCGTCATCCGGCCCCTAGGAGCAGCGATCCTGCGCCGCACAGGGGGCCAGCACGGCACTGGAGCGCCTCACGCGGCTCCAGCTGGCGATACGGGCGCCATGCGCGTGGGTTGTCGTCTCCACGCCGGCCCCGACGTGGAGACCTTCAGGGGCCCGGCGCAGAGGAACATAGGCCCCCACCGGAATAGCCCGCCCGCTGATCGGTAGACCCCGATCGCGGGCCAGGCCACCGTGGAGGCCCCTCCCGGAGTTGGATCCCCCCCCTACCCCCCCCACCGCCCCCCCCCCCCCCCGCAGACAGGGTAGGACCACACGAGAACGAAGCCGGCAGCACTCGGCCGAACTCGGCGAGCAGTCGGCCCATCGCGCCGGGAGAATCAGCGGGGGGGGGGGGGCGCATTGAGCGGCCCCCAACTGGCGCCACGGAGAATCCCGCCCAAGGTGTTAAGAATTAAGGAGCATGGGTAGGCCATTCGGCCCCTCAGGCCTGCTCCACCATTCAATAAGCTCATGGTTGATCTCATTATGGCCTCAGCTTCGCTTTCCAGCTTATCCCCAGAACCCATGACGACTTTGTCAATCGAAAATCTCTCTAACGCGGCCTGAATATATTTAAAGATCCAGCCTCCGCTGGCCACTGTGCCGAGGATTCCAAAGACTGATGACCATCACAGAGAAGATATTCCTTCTCCTCTCTGTCCAAAATGCGAACCTGCCCCCTATTTCCAAATTCAACCGTGAGAGGAACCACCCCTCAGTCTCCACCCTGCCAAGCCCTCTCACAATCTTTCACGTTTCGATACGGTCGCACCTCCTTCTTCTAAACTCCGAATATAGGCCCATCCTGCTCCACCTCTCCTCGTAAGAGAAACCCCTTCAGCCCAAGAGGCAGCGGATGAACCTTCTCTGACCTATCTCCATTGCAAGTGGGCCATGGAACAGGGGTGGAAAAGGCTGGTCTTCGCAATGGGGTGGGCAAAGCTGGAGGTTCTACTCAGGTTCAAATAGGTATGGAATCAACGACAAGTATTAAAGTATGTGGCAGGTTGAGAATGTGATGTCCCCATGTTTAACCAGAGGAAATTAGAGTTCAACCAAGATGGGTGTGAGTCTAAATGCAGAGGAGAACAGAGGGGCCAGCAGATGTGGTGGAGAGGATAGTGCTGTGTGTCATCAAAGTGCAAGATGTCTCCAAAGGGCCCCCTGCAGATTATCATAGATTATCATAGAATTTACAGTGCATTCGGCCCATCGAGTCTGCACCGCTCTTGGAAAGAGCACCCTACACAAACTCACACTTCCACCCTATCCCCATAACCCAGTAACCCCACCCAACACTAAGGGCAATTTTGGACACTAAGGGCAATTTATCATGGCCAATCCACCTAACCTGCACATCTTTGGACTGTGGGAGGAAACCGGAGCACCCGGAGGAAACCCACGCAGACAGGGGGAGGATGTGCAGACTCCGCACAGACAGTGACCCAAGCCGGAATCGAACCTGGGACCCTGGAGCTGTGAAGCAATTGTGCTATCCACAATGCTACCGGGCTGCCCTGATGAAGAGGAGAAATCAAGCACAGAGCCCAGGAGACTGTGGGGGTGAGGGGACAAGTGGGGAAGATAATCTATTGACAGAGATTGAATGCGCAACACAGAAACAGGCCCTTCTGCCTGACCTACCCATGCTAGCATTTATGATCCACTCAAGCCTCTTCCCATCCTTCGTCACCTCCATCAGTGTAGCCATTTATTCCCTTCTTCCTCCTGCACTTAGCCAGCTTTCCCTTAAGTGAATCTTACGTGTACGCCTCAACTACTCTCTGTGGTAGTGAGCTCCATGGGCGGGACTCTGCCCTACCCGGAGGGGCGGGGGGTCCCGGCGGGGCGGATTGGCGTGAACCACTCCGGCGTCGGGCCGCCTCAACGTGCGGAATCCTCCACACTTTTAGGGGCTAGGCCCGCACCTTTAGGGACTAGGCCCGCCCCGGAGTGGTTGCCGCCCCACCAGCTGGCGTCGAAGGCCTTTGGCGCCACGCCAGCTGGGGCCGAAGGTATTCCACCAGCCGGTGGGAGAGCGCGCATGCGCGGGAGTGTCAGCGGCTGCGACGTCATCCCCCCCCCCCGCATGCGCAGGGGGGGGGGCCCTCCTACGCGTCGGCCATGGCGAAGGATGACGGCCGCGTGTAGGAAAAGAGTGCCGCCACGGCACAGGCCTGCCCGCGGATCGGTGGGCGCCGATCGCGGGCCAGGCCACCGTGGGGGCACCCCCCGGGGCCAGATCGCCCCGCGCCCCCCCCCCAAGGACCCCGGAGCCCGCCCGCGCCGCCAGGTCCCGCCGGTAAGGGACCTGGTTCAATTCACGCCGGCGGCACTGGCATAAAAGCAGCGGGACTTCGGCCCATTGCGGGCCGGAGAATTGCCGGGGGGGGGGGGGGGCGGGCGCCGACCCACGTGGCACGATTCTCGCCCCCGCCGAATCTCCGTTGCCGGAGAATTCGGCGGCCGGCGGGGGTGGGATTCACGCCGCCCTCCGGCGGTTCTCCAACCCGGCGGGGGGGTCGGTGAATCCAGCCCCATATTCTCATCATTATTTGGGGAATGTATTAAACTTCTCCCGAATTCCCTATTGGATTCCATGGTGACGATCTAGAATTGATGTCCTCTCATGTTGCTTCTCCCCGTGACAGAAAACATTCTTCCTGTGTCAGCTCTGCCCAAACCTGTACTGGCTACAATTGATAGACAAGAGTGGAATCAACCTTCAAAAATCATTCACTCTGCACAGTTTCTTTCAAAGTTTTGCGAATATCAGCAAAGTGCTTTATAAATATCAGGGTTTCTTCCTATCCTTGCAAACATTTGCTTTGGAAGGGAAGAATTTGTTCTAGTTATAAGTGGGGGGGCAGATATACCAACTGATATGAGCTATTCAGGGTGTTACAGACTAACTCCAACCAACATTCCATGTAACACAACTCTACGCCAGAATTGAAGCGTTGAAAAATTACCCATCCACACTATTGTATCAATATGTATAGCTGGCTGAAAGAAAGAACATGCATTCATATAGCATGTTTACATTCTCAGGATCCTCTGCATTTCTGTTTTCCCCAACAAAGTGGATGACTTCACATTTTTCCATCTTATATTCCATCTGCCATGATCTTGCCCACTCACTTAACCTGACTAAATTCCCTTGAGACCTCTTTGCGTCCTCCTCACAACTCACAACCAAACGTTGAGTCATTGGCAAACTTGGAAATATTACATTCGGTCCCCACATCCATATCATTGATATTAGAACATAGAACATAGAACAGTACAGCACAGTGCAGGCCCTTCAGCCCACGAGGTGGTGCCGACCATTTATCCTAATCTAAAATCAACCTAACCTACACCCCTTCAATTTGCGGCTGTCCATGTGCCTGTCTAAGAGTCGCTTAAATGTCCCTAATGACTCTGACTCCACCACCTCCGCTGGCAGTGCATTCCACACACCCACCACTCTCTGTGTAAAGAACCTACCTCTGACATCTCCCCTGTACCTTCCTCCAATCACCTTTAAATTATATCCCCTCGTGACAGCCATTTCCGCCCTGGGGAAAATGCTCTGTCTATCCACTCTATCCATGCCTCTCATCACCTTGTACAGCTCTACCAAGTCACCCCTCTGCCTTCTTCACTCCAGTGAGAAAAGCCCGAGCTCCCTCAACCTTTCTTCATAAGACATACCTTCCAGTCCAGGCAGCATTCTGGTAAATCTCCTCTGCACCCTCTCCAAAACATCCACATCCTTCCTATAATGAGGCAAACAGAACTGGACACAATATTCCAAGTGTGGTCTAACTAAGGTTTTATAAAGCTGCAGCAAAACCTCGCGGCTCTTAAACTTAATCCCCCTGGATTGAGTTAATGAAAGCTAACACACCATACGCCTTCTTAACAACCCTATCAACCTGATTGGAGCCCAAGCACTGATCCTTGTGGTACCCCACTAGCCACAGCCTGCCCACCTGAGAATGACCCGTTTATCCTTCTCCCCTTTTTTTGTCCATTAACCAATTCTCAATCCGTGCCAGTATATTATCCCTGATCCCATGTACTCTAATTTTGCTTATGAACATCTGGGACGTCATTCTCCGACCCCCCGCCGGGTCGGAGAATGGCCGTTGGCCGCCGTGAATCCCGCCCCCGCCCCCGCTGAAGTCTCCGGTACCGGAGATTGGGCTGGGGTGGGAATCGGGCCGCGCCGGTTGGCGGGACCCCCCGCTCAATTCTCCGGCCCGCCCAGAAATTGCCTGGCCCGCCGGCGTAAATCAAAGCTGGTATTTCCCGGTGGGACCAGGCGGCGTGGGCGGGCTCCGGGGTCCTGGGGGGGGCGCGGGGCGATCTGACCCCGGGGGGTGCCCCCACGGTGGCCTGGCCCGCGATCGGGGCCCACCGATCCGCGGGCGGACCTGTGCCGTGGGGGCACTCTTTCCCTTCCCATGGCGGAGGCGGAAGAGACTCTCCCCACTGCGCATGCGCAGGAAACTGTCGGCGCCCGCTGACACTCCCGCGCATGCGCCGCATTTCCGCGCCAGCTGGCGGGGCACCAAACGCCATTTCTGCAGCTGGCGGGGCAACAAATGCCATTTCCGCCAGCTGGCGGGGCGGAAATTCCTCCGGCGC
The DNA here is from genome assembly GCF_047496885.1 of Scyliorhinus torazame. Classification (NCBI taxonomy): domain Eukaryota; kingdom Metazoa; phylum Chordata; class Chondrichthyes; order Carcharhiniformes; family Scyliorhinidae; genus Scyliorhinus; species Scyliorhinus torazame. The sequence continues at coordinate 18,961,962 of NC_092707.1, forward strand.
CAGCCTAGCCCCTCAATGTTGGGGCTCGGCCCCCAAAGATGCGGAGCATTCCGCACCTTTGGGCCGGCGCGATGCCCGTCTGATTGGCGCCATTTTTTGCGCCAGTCGGCGGACATCGCGCCGTTGCGGGAGAATTTCGCCCCTTGTGTGGGACCTTATTGAAAGCTTTCTGTATATCTAAATACATCACATCCACTGGCTCTTCCTTATCTTTCCTGCTGGTATCGTCCTCAAAGAATTCCAACAGTTTTCTCGAACATGATTTCCCTTTCATAAACCCATGCTGCCCCTGACCATCCTGCCACTATTTCCTAATCTGTTTTCAAGCCTCAAGCCTCATTGCAACATCGTCAACTCCAGCTCATTTCTTGTCAGGACCTCAGAAACAAATGAGAAAAAAAAACAACAGACTTGCATTTCTGCAGCACCTTTTAGAGCCTCAGGGCATCCCAAAATGTTCTGGCTGTTTCACGGAGTCGTTTCACTTGCTTCTTGATGCGCCTAGGGCTGGATTCTCCATCGACGGGACCCTCCTTTTGGCCGGCGGCGCACACACGCCCGCGGATTCCCCCATAGGCGGGGGGGGGGGGGGCGACAATGGGAAATCCCATCGGCCGGCTGCTGGGACGGAGAATTGCGCTGCCGGCGGGGAGGCGCGCCGCCCCGGAAAACAGGTGCGGTGGGATGGAGAATCCCCACCCCCACCCCTAATCTTCTACCCCATTCTTTCCACCGTTGTGATGTCCTCCTACAGTAGGAGCCTTGGCTCTTCATCGAGGACTTCTGACAAAAGAAAGAATCTTGTATCAATGGCTAGCTTTTGTGAGTATTTGGGCCTCATGCTCATTCCCCTCTGAAACATTAAAAAAAAAATGTTGTCCGAAATTTAGAGTGCCTAATTCATTTTTTCCAATTAAGGGCATGGCCAACCCGGCCCTGCACATCTTTTGTGTGCCCAATTATTTTTTTTCCAATTAAGGGGGCAATTTAGCGTGGCCAATCCACCTAACCTGCACATCTTTGGGTTCACCTCTGAATCATTCGTATGCCTTTGTGTCCGAGAGTTTTCAAAGATTTTGCTTTGCTACTTTGAAGGAAGAAGTCACCTGACTGCCTTGTGGAATTTGGGGACAGCTCTCACCTGTCCATATCCCACTGTGAATCTGCCTCTTACCACTTTAACTTTTGCCAAGCAGTCAGAGATGGAGAATTTATATTCACTCATGTCATGTGAGAGTACCTTTAAGAAATGGGTGTTTATACATGGGTGTGTGTATACATATCTGTAGTGAGAGTACCAATAAGAAATGCGTGTTTACCACTGCAGTGATGTCAGAGAATGGGTGGAGCTGGGCTGTCTGTCAGCTTTTTACTTTCATTTTAGGCTGCTGGCTGCAGGGTGTGTTTTAGTTTCGTTTTCAGTGTTGGAGCTGAAGCCAGACAGAGCAGGTGTACTGTTGATCTCTCTGCCATGAAAAGACTATCTCTTGATCATTTGGTGAATTCAGAATCCTAAATGTTTTTAGTAGTGAATGTAAACTTGATGTGCTTCTGTTTAAAGTTTTTTTTTAAAGTCTTCTGGGTGTTAAAAGGACAGCTTACGGATTACTTAGTGCTGTATTCTTTGGGGGTTGTATTTGAATTAATGGTTCCTAAGATGTTCACTGTTTGTTTTATAAAGGTTAACTTGAGTTAATAGAATATACACTGTTTTGCTTTAACAAATACTTTTCCATTTCTGCTGTACCACACCTGTAGAGTGGGCCGTGTGCTCCCCATACCACAATCTATTAAAAGTTGTGGGTCAGGTGAACTCCATGATACACTTTGGGGTCCTCTAAACCCTGGCCCATAACACTCAGCTGGGCAAACGTCCAAAAATAAGTCTTAAATCAAAGAATTATTCATATTACATGAACCATCTGATTGTTCAGCAGCTTTGAGGACCAAAAGGGTCATTTTGATGTTTATGGACCAGCCGGTGGCACAATGGTTAGCACTGCTGACTCACAGTGCCAGGGACCCGGGTTCGATTCCGACCTCGGCTGACTGTCGATGTAGAGTCTGCACGTTTTGCCCGTGTCTGCATGGGTTTCCTCCGGGTGCTCCAGTTTCTTCCCACAGTCCAAAGATGTGCAGGTTAGGTGGATTGGCCATGATAAATCGCCCCTCAGTATCCAAAAGATTAGGTGAGGTTGCTGGATTACAGGGATAGAGTGGGGGCGTGGGTCTGGGTAGAGTGCTTTTTCCAAGGGTCGGTGCAGACTCGATGGGCTGAATGGCCTCCTTCTACACTGTTGGGATTCTATAATTATATCATTCTCTGATTCTAAGTCCAGAGTTTGTAGGTTTGTATTGTTGAATCAAAAATATCTCATATGTGGTCTGGCGCCAGAGGTTTTACTATGAAAATTGTTGGTATGTTGCTAAAAGGGCTAGATGGATGGACAATAAAAATATAATAATAATAAAAGGCAATAGTGATGGACAATAAAAATCCTGGCCTTGCCAATCATGCTCACATTCTGTGAAAGAATACATTTTTAAAAACAACCAGGCTTTAGGGGTGGGAGCCGCAACCAACCCAGCCTATCCTCAGTTCTAGTCCCACCCTGTGTTTTTGTCTCTTATTGCCCTCGGGAATGTTTGGCATGGACAATATAGATTAAATGGCCAGTGTCTCACGGCGCTGAGGTCCCAGGTTCGATCCCGGCTCTGTCCGTGTAGAGTTTGCACATTCTCCCCGTGTTTGCCTGGGTTTCACCCCCACAACCCAAAAGATGTGCAGGGTCGGATTGGCCACGCCCCTTAATAAGAAAAAATGAATTAGGTACTCTGAATTTCTAACAAAAATAAAATGGCCAGTGTCACACATGTTACAGGAGGAGCCATTCTTGTGAAAGTCCGCAGCCATGATACTGCGGGACACTGTCAGCTATGGAATAAAATAGTGCCACCTGTGGCTCAATTGGTACCATATGGAGGGGTGTGCTTTGATTTGTTTTGATTTATTGTCACATGTACCGAAGTACAGTGAAAAGTATTTTTCTGCGGCCAAGGAACGTACACAGTACGTACATAGTAGACACAAGAATAATCGACAGAGAACATTGACAAATGGTACATCGACAATCAGTGATTGGTTACAGTGCGCAACAAGGGGCCAAACAAAGCAAATACATGAGCAAGAGCAGCATAGGGCGTCGTGAATAGTGTTCTCACAGGGAACAGATCAGTCCGAGAGGGAGTCGTTGAGGAGTCGAGTAGCTGTGGGGAAGAAACTGCTCCTATGTCTGAATGTGCGGGTCTTCAGACTTCTGTACCTTCTGCCTGATGGAAGGGTCTGGAAGAAGGCAATGCCTGGGTGGGAGGGGTCACTGATAATGCTGTCTGCCCCCTCCCACCCAGGCATTGCCATCTTCCAGACTTAAGCTGAAACTGAAGTCCAGGTCCTGAGGGATATGGTTTAGGCTGACACCCCCATGTGATAATGAGGGAGTGCTGGGCTGTACATCTAGATGAAACACTAAACCAAGACACCCTTTACCCTCTCAGTTGGGTATCAAAGATCCCATGGCATTGACCTGAAGCAGAGCTGGGGAACTCTCCCAGGGTCTCCCAGCCAATAATTAGCCTTCAACCAACATCACTGAAAAGAAATGATCTGACCATTATCGCATTGCTGATTGTGGGAGCTTGCTGTGCGTCAACTGGTTGCCACGTGTCCTCCATTACCAAATTAAGAATGCTATTCATATTATTATTATTATTCATCAGTGTTTGGGTACCAGAACTAAAGTTTTTTTTAAATAAATTTAGAGTACCCAATTCATTTTTTCCAATTAAGGGGCAATTTAACGTGGCCAATCCACCTACCCTGCACATCTTTGGGTTGTGGGGGCGAAACCCACACAGACACGGGGAGAATGTGCAAACCCCACACGGACAGTGACCCGGGGCCGGGATCGAACCTGGGACCTCGCTGCTGTGAGACTGCAATGCTAACCACTGCGCCACCGTGTTGCACAAAAGGTTTAAGTTTAATGGATCACATAGACTCAGCTGGAGGACGGACAGTTAAGGTTGGGGGGGTGGGTATGTAATTGAGGAGAAGGAAGAGAGAGATCACTTGCTCTGGTGGGGTAGTCCACAACAAAGGGGCAGAACCTTGAAATTAGAGGTAGGCCATTCAGGTGTGATGAAAGGAGCACTTCTTCACACAAAGAATGGTGGGAGTAGGGGGCGGCACGGTGGCACAGTGGTTAGCACTGCTGCCTCACGGCGCCGAGGTCCCGGGTTCGATCCCGGCCCCGGGTCACTGTCCGTGTGGAGTTTGCACATTCTCCCCATGTCTGCGTGGGTCTCGCCCCCACAACCCAAAGATGTGCAGGTTAGGTGGATTGGCCACGCTAAATTGCCCTTTCATTAGAGAGAAAAAAAAATTGGGTATGCTAAATTTATTTAAAAAAGAATGGTGGTAGTTTGGAACTCCCCCCCGCCCCCCGCCTCTCCCCTTCCCCCCTCCCCCACCTCCACAAGAAACTGTTAGGGTTGGAGGTCAATTGAAAGTAACAAAACTGATATTGGTAATTGTTTTGTTAGGTGAGGGTGGGACAGAAGCTGGAGGTGATGGGAATAAATGGAATAAAGATACAGATTAGCCATGATCAAATTGAACGACAGAACAAACTCAAGGGGCCGAATGGTCTCCTCCCATTTCTCCGCTTTTATGATTCTGTGGTGAACGTATTGTCCCCAACCATTCACCACTGTATCACATTGTATCACGCTGTTGCCCATGTGGGCTCCACGTATGGACCATTGTACTGTACTACACGGAATGTATCATGTGGGTGCCCTTGTGGGCTCCGCCCCTGGCTCCGCCCCCTTGAGGGGAGGTATAAAGAGCAGCTGCCCTGTCGGCGGCTCTCAGTGCAGAGCAGTCGCAGGCAGGCACTGTTCTCGTCGATTAAAGCCACTGTCACTTCAACTCTCTGTCTCGCGTGAATTGATGGTCGCATCAGATTCCCAAACTCCTCTCAAGATTGAACGATAATCGTGCCACACGGCTTACTCAGACTTTTGTCTCATTTTGCTGACTTATTTGGCAAGATTTTCTTGGCAGCTCTGGGGCCCGGTAATTGGGAACTAGTGAGTGAGCCCACACTAACCGGGAGGGGGACCATCCGGGCAACTGTCCTGGAGACAGCCTCCCGATTGGCCGCCTCTGTGCTTGCCACCCATAGGCTCCCCATGCCGCCAGATCAAAGAGAGGGCCGGCAGATCTGATGCCTCGGCTGCCCCACCCGGAGAGGTGGGCACCGCTGAGGCAGGTTTTTTCCTATTCGTCCATGGGGCGTGGGCGTCGTTGGCTGGGCCAACATTTATTGCCCACCCCTGCGGGCATTAAGGAGTCAACCACATCGCAGCGGGTCTGGAGTCACATGTAGGCCAGACCAGGTAAGGACGGCAGATTTCCTTCCCAAAAGGACATTAGGTCAATGCGAGGCTGCCTCAAAATGGAGTTGTCCTCAGAAGTATAAATCTAAATGAAGATTTTAGAGAGACTAAGCCTGGAGGGTAGGTGCTGTGACACAGTGGGTAACACCCTTCTCTCTGAGCAAGAAGCTTCGGGTTTAAGTCCCACTTTGGAACTTAATATAGAACATGAAATTAAATTAAATGAAAATCGCTTATGGTCACAAGTAGGCTTCAAATGAAGTTACTGTGAAAAGCCCCTAGTCGCCACATTCCGGCGCCTGTTCGGGGAGGCTGTTACGGGAATTGAACCGTGCTGCTGGCCTGCCTTGGTCTGCTTTCAAAGCCAGGGATTTAGCCCTGTGTTAAACAGCCCCAGTACATTACAGCGCAGTACAGGCCCTTCGGCCCTCGATGTTGCGCCGACCTGTGAAACCAATCTAAAGCCCATCTACACTATTCCCTTATCATCCATATGTTTATCCAATGACCATTTAAATGCCCATAATGTTGGCGTGTCCACTACTGTTGCAGGCAGGGCATTCCACGCCCTTACTACTCTCTGAGTAAAGACCCTACCTCTGACATCTGTCCTATATCTATCTCCCCTCAATTTAAAGCGATGTCCCCTCGTGCTAGCCATCACCATCCGAGGAAAAAGGCTCTCACTGTCCAGCCTATCTAATCCTCTGATCATCTTGTATGCCTCAATTAAGTCACCTCTTAATCTTCTTCTCTCTAACAAAAACAGCCTTAAGTCCCTCAGCCTTTCCTCATAAGATCTTCCCTCCAGACCAGGCAACATCCTGGCAAATCTCCTCTGCACCCTTTCCAATGCTTCCACATCCTTCCTATAATGCGGCAACCAGAATTGCACGCAATACTCCAAATGCGGCCGCACCAGAGTTTTGTACAGCTGCAACATGACCACAAGGCTCCGAAACTCAATCCCTCTACCAATAAAAGCTAACACACCGTACGCCTTCTTAACAACCCTCTCAACCTGGGTGGCAACTTTCAGGGATCTATGTACATGGACACCGAGATCTCTCTGCTCATCCACACTGCCAAGAATCTTACCATTAGCCCAGTACCCTGTATTCCTGTTACTCCTTCCAAAATGAATCACCTCACACTTTTCTGCATTAAACTCCATTTGCCACCTCGCAGCCCAGCTCTGCAGCTTATCTGTGTCCCTCTGTAACCTGCAACATCCATCCGCACTGTCCACAACTCCACCGACTTTAGTGTCATCTGAAAATTTACTCACCCATCCTTCTACGCCCGCCTCCAGGTCATTTATAAAAATGACAATCAGCAGTGACCCCAAAACTGATCCTTGTGGTACACCACTAGTAACTGGACTCCAGTCTGAACATTTCCCATCAACCACCACCCTCTGTCTTCTTACAGCTCGCCAATTTCTGATCCAAACTGCTAAATCACCCTGAATCCCATGCCTCTGTATTTTCTGCAATAGCCTTCTTGATGGCCAAGGGAGATGTGTTCATAACTCGGCCAGACAGGTTGATGATTAACCTGCAGATCCTTCCCACATGCCTATGGAAGGTGGTAAGAATGGGAGCCTCTCCTGATTAGCCTTGCTTGATTGGGTGGTTCCCCCCGAAGCGTTTCACTGTTTGTCAACCTGCTTCGGGTGAGGGAACCGGGCATGAGTGTGCGCTGTATCTGCGTCACTCAACAATGGAAGCTTAACGGGAAGAAGCCTGTGGGCCTCTTGGAGATGAGAGGACGTTCCTCTGGCTGAAGTTTATGTGCCACGGGAGCATCTTTGGGGCATCGGGTCTCTGGCTCTGATGCCCCCCCCCCCTCCCCCGCTCCTCCCTCCCTCCAACATGATTTCCACAAACAGCAGCAGAGCTGCAAACCCCCTTATCCCCCCCTCCCCCAATTTGGGGACCTGACAATATACAGCGCCAGCTCAGCTCCGTGTAGTGGGCACTCTCCCACCTCCAAGCCCACCACCCAAAGGGCAGCTGGGAAAATTCAGCGTTTACGCTATGGGAAGAGGGTTGAGGTTGGCGAAGGGAGTTGGGATGATGGGAGCTGGGGAACCACTCCATGTTTTGACCACATGTCACCACCTCTGGCAATAGGGCAGCTTACTCCGCACCCCAGCAGGGAATCGACGGCCGAAGTCGAAACAAACGCAGGTTTCTTCAACTATTTGCTTTGCAATTGACAGTGAAGGATGTCCTCAATCCAGCGGCATATGGAAACTGTAATCATTTCTATCACCGTATTTACTTTCAGCAATAGGCACTCGTATTGCTCGAGCGGTTCAATTATGTGGCCAGCTGCCTTTGGAGCAGGTTGACAAACAGTGAAACGCAGAGCTGGCCTTGTCCGTGGGACAGTCGCGGTGAACATTTTAACCTGTGTCAACCATCCATAAATGGGGCACAACAATGGACGAAAATGAGAAGAATACGACTAATTGGACCAGTCCAATTGCCGCTTTTTATTTGCCATCCTGTGTTTAGGGATGTTGAATTTCCGCTCTTTAAAACACCTGGAATTGTCACTCAGTAAAGCGATTCAGCTGTATTTCATCGCAAGCTGTTGATCAGAATTCAGTGTCAATCTGACAATAGCCTGCTTACTATCCATTTCTCTGCAATTTGAAAGTGTACAGAATGAATCGTTTATTTTTTTCTCGCATGTTCGTCCAAAGCAAATAGATCGGAAACGCGATCTAAACCCCGAGCTGTTTGTCTCAAAGGTGAATTGTATCAAGCTTTCAGAGCAGTACAAATAGTTTTCCAATGCAAAGTAATTAAACTAAAGATGCTAGTGTAGCCTTGTATATTATACGATGACAGATCTTGTAATGGGTCTTTGTAGGAACATGAGTAATAATAGGGGATGTAGTTTCCTCCAACAATAGGGGGTTAACCAACTCTTTGTCTGTTGCCTTTTAGACAGCTGTTGTAGCGCTTATATTGATGCATTCAGATCTTTGTGTATTAACTAATCAAAGATCTCTTCCTCAATCCACACGCCTCATTGAAAAGGATGGACCTTTCTTTGTTTTATGTCGCATTTCAAAATTGACATTGTTTAATTGACTCCTTTGCCTCCTAATTAGCAAGGGGCGGGGGTGGGTGCATGGGTAGGGGTGAGAGCTATGTCACCTGTGCCCTGTAGTGAGCGCTCAGGATTCAGTTTTTATCACCCAGCCTCATTTACAACGGGCCTGATTCCAAATGCCAGGCCCTGGGAGTGGATTGGCTGGACCCTCCCAAAACCGGGGATCGTTTTCGACAGGTATCAATCAATCCAATCAAAGAACAAAGAGCAAAGAAAAGTACAGCACAGGAACAGGCCCTTCGACCCTCCAAGTCTGCGCCGACCATGCTGCCCGTCTAAACTAAAATCTTCTACACTTCTGTGCTCCGTATTCCTCTATTCCCATCCTATTCATGTATTTGTCAAGATGCCCCTTAAATGTCCCTATCGTCCCTGCTTCCACCACCTCCTCCGGCAGCGAGTTCCAGGCACCCAATACCCTCTGTGTAAAAAACTTGCCTCGTACATCTACCCTAAACCTTGCCCCTCGCACCTTAAACTTATGCCTCCTAGTAATTGACCCCTCTACCCCGGGGAAAAGCCTCTGACTATCCACTCTGTCTATGCCCCTCATAATTTTGTATACCTCTATCAGGTCTCCCCTCAACCTCTGTCGTTCCAATCGAGCTGGGCCGGGTGGCCGGAAAGGCCAGACACAAGCTGCTTTATTTCAGAGAATCCCTACAGTGCAGAAAGAGGCCATTCGGCCCATCGAGCCTGCACCGGCCCTCTGAAAGAGCACTCTTCCTAGGCCGACTCCCCCACCCTATCCCCGTAACCCCACTTAACCCGCACATCTTTTGACACTAAGGGACATTGTCTTTCGGTATGGCCAATCCACGTAAACGGCACATCTTTGGACTGTGGGAGTTTTGGCTGGAACTAAAATGTTCTGACTTCTTTTCTTTCCCCCAGCACAGGCACAGGTTCAGATTATCGTCTACAGGAACATCCTCCCTCCCCTTTTCCAACTCGCCAATGAGCATTGATTTCTATTTCCTTGCCCTCGTGTGGTTATCTAGCCCCGCTCTTCAGTGCACCCATTTGCAAGTGGGATCCACGTTCTAATCTTTCTCTGTGAATTTAATTCGCCATCCCTCTTTAAACAAATGTTTTGCCATGTTTATCGATTAAAAGGGCCAAGAGGATCTCTTACACTAACGCTCTCCTGTTTCTACAACTCTGGGCATCCACTGTCTAATATCTGGGAGAATGCCGTTCATAAATGAACAAGAGGCTTGGCTCTGAGATTTCACAGTCATAGAAAGTTCACAGCACTGAAATATGCCAATCGGCCCATCGTGTCTGGGCCGGCCGAATAACAAGCCACCAGCCTAACCCCAATTTCCACCACTTGGCCCACGGCTCTGCAGGTCCCAGCACTTTAGCTGCAGATCCAGACCCCGTTAAATGAGTTGAGGGCTATCTGCCACCACCACCCTCTGGGTGAATACAATTTTCCTCACGTCCCCTCTAATCTTCCTCCAACACTTTAAATCTACTCCCTCTCTAGTCACTGACCTCTCGGCTAAGGGAACCAGGCCCTTCCCATCCACTCAACCCAGGCCCCTCACAATTTGGTCCATCTCAATCAAGTCTCCCCTCAGCCTCCTCTGCTCCAAGGAGAACAACCTCAGCCTCTCCAATCTCTCCTCACAGCCGCAATGTTCCAGTCCCGACAACATCCTGGACAATCCCCTCCGTCCCCTTCAGTCCCCTCTCTAACGCAATTACATCCTTTCCTTAATGAGGTGATCAGAGCTGCACACAGTACTGGAGTTGGGGCCTAACTAGTGTTTTACACAGTTCCAGCATAACCTCCCTGATATATTCTATGCCTCAGTTAATAAATAAATAATGACTGTGCTTTTCCATAAGACCATAAGACATAGGAGCAGAATTAGGCCACTCGGCCCATCGAGTCTGCTCCGCCATTCAATCATGTCTGGTATTTTTCTCATTCCCATTCTTCTGCCTTCTCCCCATAACTCCTGATCCCTTATTGATCAAGAACCTATCTATCTCTGTTTTAAAGACACTCAGTGACTTGGACTCCACAGCCTTCTGCGGCAAAGAGTTCCACAGATTCACCACCCTCTGGCTGAAGAAATTCCTCCTCATCTGTTTTAAAGGATCGTCCCTTCAGTCTGAGGCTGTGCCCAATTTTCTCTGCTCTACTGAAACCACTGGTTCATCTCCATGGTGACAGCACTCAGATCCAGCGACCAATGTCCATTCTTCATTGTGTGGGGGCCACTTACAAGACTGGGACCTCAGTATCCACCCCTGCGAAAGTGGTGATGTGTTGCCTTCTTAAATCACTTCAGTGGCGATTTTGACCATTTTTCTTGGTTGCTACTGAATTGCTTCCACCCTCCGATCGCATCCCACTCCCCCCTCCATCACACTGCATCGCAGTGGAGCAGTTTGGGAACAGTGTCCTGCAGTCAGCATCGCAGTGAAGCAGTCTGGGAACAGTGTCCTGCAGTCAGCATCACAGTGAAGCAGTCTGGGAACAGTGTCCTGCAGTCAGCATCACAGTGAAGCAGTCTGGGAACCCTGTCCTGCAGTCAGCATCGCAGTGAAGCAGTCTGGGAACCCTGTCCTGCAGTCAGCATCGCAGTGAAGCAGTCTGAGAACAGTGTCCTGCAGTCAGCATCACAGTGAAGCAGTCTGGGAACAGTGTCCTGCAGTCAGCATCGCAGTGAAGCAGTCTGGGAACAGTGTCCTGCAGTCAGCATCACAGTGAAGCAGTCTGGGAACAGTGTCCTGCAGTCAGCATCGCAGTGAAGCAGTCTGGGAACAGTGTCCTGCAGTCAGCATCGCAGTGAAGCAGTCTGGGAACAGTGTCCTGCAGTCAGCATCACAGTGAAGCAGTCTGGGAACAGTGTCCTGCAGTCAGCATCGCAGTGAAGCAGTCTGGGAACAGTGTCTTGCAGTCAATAATGGAGCAGGCTCGAAGGGCCAAGTGGCCTACACTTGCTCCTAGCTTTTACGCTTCTAACTCACACCAAGACCCATTAACCTGATCTATATTGCCTGCCAGTTGAGTAACGCCTCAATTTTAAATCCTGATCCTTGTTTTCAAATCCCATCATGGCTTTACCCCTCCCTGCCTCTGTAATCTCCGCCAAACCCACAACTCCCTGAGATCTGAGTACCTGGATGAGCGTCATAACATTGAAGGTTATGGGCCAGGTGCTGGCAAATTGGATTAGGTAGGTAGGTCAGGTGCTTTCCATGTGTCGGCGCAAACTCAATGGGCCGAAAGGCCGCTCCTGCACGGTATTTCCTGTGATTCTGTGATCTCTGCCTTCTCTTTATTTCTGGCCTCTTGAGCATCTCTGATGCTCCAACAAAGGTGGTTCTGCCTTCAACAGGCTGAGCCCTAAACTGTGGAATTCCCTGCCTAAATCTCTCCACTTCTCTCTCCTTAACGGTGCTCCTTAAGATGTACTTCCTTGACCGAGCTTTTAGAGATCTGCCTTAACATCTCCTTTCTTAGGTCGATGACACGATAGCGATCGCCGCCTGGAGTGCTTCACTACAAAGGTGCTACACAAACGTAACTTGTTGCTTGCGGAAGGCAGCAGCGCATTCCCAATCTCAGACACCTGTCTTGATTAATCAATTTCAGGAATAATAGCTGCAACATTCCAATTTCAAGCCTATGGTGAGCTGTGCAGAGGTGACGAATGACTTGCGGAGGTTTTGAACCGAGATTGATTGCGGGTGACCTTTGCTCCCAGGAAGTACTAGGGGAGGAGCTGCACTTCATCAGCACAACACTTAGCCGAGGAGGAAGAGATTCTTCTTATCTCCTTCCTCGCAGGATCCTCAGTTTAGTGGTGAAGAATGATGGACTTTGAAATAAAGCAGTGTGTGTGGGAAGCTTTCTAGTAAAATAACAGGTCACACTACTTTTGTACTCTAAGTGCAAAGACAGAAAAATAAATAGTGACGATTGAGTGTTGGTCATTGACAAGCACATCTGTGTTGGAAATTCCTCAAAGTGCAGAGGCTGGTTAGGAAGCTCAGGCTGCGTGACTCAGCTGCCCTTTTCCTCAATTACATATTTTCAAAGTGTCTCTTGTGTTTTTTCTCCAAGAGCTGATTGTCTCGATGTAACGTGTTCTAAACGAAGATTCAAAGTGAGCCAGGCTTCCAAAAACGTCCCAAAGGGAAAGTGCTGCAGACGCATCTGTCATTGTCACAAACACTTCGCTCCAATGTAAAGGTGACTCCTTTATGTTGCAGCTGATTTTACAAATCCTGTGTTGACTTTGACTCCTCCCATGCAGTGGATGTGGCAGGTTAACTCCAGCCGTGCTTCCAGTAATCCACTCCAGTGTGATCTTCATGTGGTTACCAGTGTAGCATTGGAATCCAATCCCCCGGGGTGGGACTCCTGGGGAACCCCAGACCTCGGGGTGGGGGGGGTATTCGGTCTCAGTCCTGAGGGTGGGGGTATTACCATAAGACCTAGGAGCAGAAGTAAGGCCATTTGGCCCATCGAATCCACTCCACCATTCAATCATGGCTGATTTCAACTCCATTTACCCACTCTCTCTCCATAGCCCTTAATTCCTCGAGAAATCAAGAATTTATCAACTTCTGTCTTAAAGACACTCAACGTCCCGGCCTCCACCACCCTCTGTGGCAATGAATTCCACAGACCCACCACTCTCTGGCTGAAGAAATTTCTCCTCATCTCTGTTCTAAAGTGACTCCCTTTTATTCTAAGGCTGTGCCCCTGGGTCCTAGTCTCCCCTGCTAATGGAAACAACTTCCCTACATCCACCCTATCTAAGCCATTCATTATCTTAAACAAATCTTTTAATTCCAGATTATTTTTTACTGAATTTAAATTTCACCACCTGCAAGGTAGGATTCGAACCCGTGTCCCCAGAGCATTAATCTGGCTCTCTGGATTACTCGTCTAGCGACAATATCACTGCGCCACCGCCTCCCCTTATTAGCTCAGTTAGTTCTATGTTCTATGGCATTCAAATGGTCATTGGATAGACATATGGACGATAAGGGAATAGTGTAGATGGGCTTGAGAGTGGTTTCACAGGTCGGCGCAACATCGAGGGCCGAAGGGCCTGTACTGCGCTGTAATGTTCTATGTTCTAGTCCTGAGGGTGGGGGTAGTGGTCTGTCAGTCCTGGGGGTGGGTCAGGTTTGGAAATGGTGGTGGAAGGTGGGGGACACATGGCGACCCTGCAAATGCTGGCTCCAACCACAAGAAGCCTCAATTTGGTGGAAAATATTGAAATTAGTCAAGGTCGAGCTGGAAAACGCTGAGGATACATCAAACCTCTCAATGTTCTGCTGAAACTGCTGGTTTGTATAGTCGCTCAGACAGGTTTACCCAACACCCACCTCATCATATTGCAGCCAGGAAAAACACACCTTTGGGCTCTTTTTTTGATTCATGGCATGACGCAGCACGGTAGCACAAGTGGATAGCACTGTTGCTTCCCAGGTTTGATTCCCCGCTGGGTCACTGGCTGTGCGGAGTCTGCACGTTCTCCCTGTGTGTGCGTGGGTTTCCTCCGGGTGCTCCGGTTTCCTCTCACAGTCCAAAGACGTGCAGGTTAGATGGATTGGTCACGCTAAATTGCCCTTAGTGTCCAAAAAGGTTAGGAGGGGTTATTGGGTTACGGGGATAGGGTAGAAGTGAGGGCTTAAGTGGGTCGGTGTAGACTCGATGGGCTGAATGGCCTCCTTCTACACTGTATGTTCTATGTTCTATGTGAACGTCACTGGCTGCACCAGCATTTATTGCCCGTCCCTAATTGCCCTTCATAGAATCTCTACAGTGCAGAAGGAAGCCATTCGGCCCATCGAGACTGCATTGTCTCTCTGAAAGAGCACCCTGCCTAGGCCCACGTCTCCACCCTATCTCCTTAACCCAGTAACCCCACCTAACGCTAAGGGGCAATTTAGCGTGGCCAGTCCACCTAACCTGCACATCTTTGGACTGTGGGAGGAAACCGGAGCACCCGGAGGAAACCCACGCAGACACGGGGAGAACGTGCAGACTCCGCACAGACAGTGACCCAAGGTCGAGATTGAACCCGGGACCCTGGCATCGTGAGGCTGCAGTGCTAGCCACTGTGCCGCCCTTGAACTGAACGGCTTGCTGGGCTCTTTCAGAGGGTAGTTAAGGGTCACACACTGGCCAGATCAAGGAAGGATGGCAGATTTCCTTCCCAAAAGTGCATTAGTTGTTTTTCTTTTCGACAATCAACAATGGTTTAATTTTTAATTCCCGATATTCACTGAATTCAAATTTCACCATTTCCACCGGGGTGCCCAGAACATTACCCTGGGTCTTTGGATTACTAATTTAGTGAAAATACCACCGCTTCCCTCTGTTCTCATGGCAAAGCACAGCTGTAAAACTGTCTGGCCAATTCCGCCTTCTGATGTTTCAACCAAATCTTGGAGCAAATGAATTGGGAACAGGATTCGGCCTTTTTGTCCTTGAGCCTTACTCCACCATTGAATAAGATCATGGCTGGTGAATCTCTACAGTAACTCCACTCTCCCATCCTATCTCATATCACTTGACGGCCTTAGATAAACTTCATTTATATAGTGGCCGGAATTCTCTCTTCTCCTGCTGGGTTTCCTGGTGACGTGGGGTGGTTTCAATGGGAAATCCCATTGACAAGCGTCGGAAGAGAGAATCCCGCTGTCAGCGAACGGCGTGCCGCCGGGAAATACGCGGCTGGGGGACCGGAGAATCCGGCCCGGCATCCTCAGTACGTTCTAAAGCACTTTACAACCAATTACGTCCTTCTGAAGTGTAGCGCCTGTTTAATGTGGGAAACGGGGCAGTCAATTTGCACGCAGCAAACTCCCACAGACATTAACGTTATAGTGACAGGATAAACCATAGTAGTGAGGGATAGGTTTAAGCCAGGACGATGGACAGAACTCCCCAATCCTTCTTCAAATTAGTATCTTCAAATCAGAGAGGTGGTTTAACATCTCATCTGAAAGAGAGCGTCTCTGACAATGCAGCACTCTCTCAGGAGTGCGACTTGAACCCACTACCTTCTGACTCAAACATGACACAGAGCCAAGGATAATGGGGTCAAAATGCTACCAAGATAATTCCACACTCCTGTCCAGCGAGGCCCTCAGCTCAGGGCAGATCTTGCGCTCTAGGTAAGGGACCGCTGATGATTCAATAATGGAGTAGGCAGAGCCGCACGGTCAGCTGTTACTCACATTCCAGCAGGTGGCAGCAATGGCAGTCATGGTTCAACGGCCCATGCAGCAACGGCAACCAATTTAACATCCCACAACACAAACTAAGGCACACAACTTTTGACCTCTCTGCTTTCGCAGAAGGCTGCAGGCTCACCGGGAACGGGAGTTCCCAACCTCCACAGGTAAGTATTTGAATTTCAGCGCAGCACCTGCGCGGAGTGCAGCGGTTCAGGACGTCAGCTGACCACCTTCTTCGCAAGGTCACTGAGGAATGGACAACGAATGCTGGCCTTGCCAACGATCCCTTGAGCGAATAGAAAATAGTCTGGGTAATCTCGACCGAGTTCCTAGTGGCCTCGAAGTTTAGTTTGGATTGTCACCCTCAAGCTGATGTTTTGTGTTTGGGACCGAGGAATGTTCTCGGGGAAGGACAGAGAGGGCTTCGCTCTGCCTTTGGGAGTCCTCTAATGGGTTGGCAACTCTGGCTGGGAATATTGCTGGAGGATACATCGCATGATTCCCCCCCCCACTCTTCCAACTACCCTGTTCCCATTCTCACACCATTGATCATGGCCATCCTCGCAGCATCCTGCGATTGGGAGAGAGAATAGGCTCCTCCTTCTCTGGTGGTTGATTCCTCTCTATCGGTCAAAGAGCCATTTTCTCCAATGACTGACTGTAAGCCCATGAGATGTAGGGGCAGAAGAAGGCCACTCGGCCCACCGGCTCTGTCCTGCCATTCGATGAGGTAAGTTAATAAACAAGAGAATTCACAACGTCTTTTTAAAAAACAATTAATTAATGCTGTGAGAACCTTTCTCATGGTGTTGCTCGCGGCAATGTTTTGGAGATTGTCAATTCCCTCACTTCAGGTGATGAACCTCCCTCCTTCAGATCTGCCATCGTCGCCCCTCTCCTAAAAAAAAACCGCTTGACCCCCACCACCCTTGCAAATCTCCAACCCTTCTCCAGCCTCCCTTTCCTTTCCAAAGCTCTTGAACATGCTGGAACCTCCCGAACCCCACCTTTCTGCAACACCATGTTTAAATCCCTCCAATCGCTCCTTCTCCCAGTACTTCCCAAAGTCAAAAGTCACACCTTGTTGAGACAAAGGTAAACAATTCCTCCTCGTCCTTCTCGACTTTGACGCAGTCGAATTTGCACGTTGTTGGTCACCAAACCTATGATAGACAGCTTTTATTTCTCGATAAAGCAACTTTCCAAGAGCTTGCGAATCCCCTCACTCCCAGGAAAACTGGTTCAATGATGGGGAGTATCGGTTTTGTTGCGGAGTTTGATCCTTCACATTCTTCAATCGAGAGGATTTTAGTAGCGAGTGGCCAACCCATGAGACATGAGAAGATTTTTATTAGTTGTTTCTTGGCTGTGAGTAATAATAATAATAATAATTGCTTAAAGCCCCTAGTCGCCGCATTCCGGCACCTGTTCGGGGGGACCGGTACGGGAATTGAACCCGCGCTGCTGGCATTGTTCTGCATTACAAGCCAGCACATTACAAGTGCTAAACCAGCCCCTGGTAAGTATAGGTACAAGTAACAGTTGAGGTCCAAACAAATCGAAAGTGTCTGTTTTGCATTGCCTCAAGGTTGCAGTTGTGAATGTTCAGGACAAAAGTTGTTCAGATGTCTGTCTCATGTCATTGTTTCAGGCCAACACAGAGTCCGTTGTTTGCATTCCTGCACATGGCTCCACGTACGGTGCACATTATTCCAATTCTTTTCCTATGCTTCAACAGCCCCGCACTCATTAATCATAGTGTACTGATGTGGAAAAATGCAGACTATCGTTTTTCATGGGGGTTCTCTCTCTCTCTCTCTCACACCCAGACATAGGCTGCTCCACTCCATTCCAACATAACACAGGCGGAGCCTGTACAATATCTCCAGGGAATGAGTTTGGGCAGCCTTAGGCCTGCTCCCGAATCGTCACAGGTCGGCAGCACAGAAACAGCACTGTGGGAGCACCTACAGCACACCGATCACAGCGCTCTGAGATGGGTCGAGACCTCATTATTGCTGTCGATTTCCGTACATTACAGAAGGTGGCCACCTCTTGCCTGCGTGGGGCAATCTGCCGGGCGTGCCAAGCTGGCTGTGGAACGCAACTGCGGACCTGAATGGATTTTAATAATCAATAATCTTTATTATTGTCACAAGTAGGCTCACATTAACACTGCAAGGAAGTTACCTTGTAAAGTCCCTAGTCGCCACACTCCGGCGCCTGTTCGGGTACACAGAGGGAGAATTCACAATGTCCAATTCACCTAACAAGCACGTCTTTTGGGACTTGCGGGAGGAAACCGGAGCACCCGGAGGAAACCCACGCAGACACGGGGAGAACTCCGCACAGATAGTGACCCAAGCCGGGAATCGAACCTGGGACCCTGGCGCTGCGAAGCAACAGTGCTAACCACTGTGCTACCGTGCTGCCCTTTTTCACAGTGTGGTAAAGATAAATCGTCTTATTTCAAGGGGACGTCCCAATCTAACTTTTGACCTTAGCTGGCTGTATTATTATGGAAAGGCAGTGGCGTAGTGGTATTGTTACTGGACTGGTAATCCAGGCACCCAGGGTAACGCTCTGGGGGCCCAGGTTCGAATCCCACCACGGCCGATGATGAAATTTGAATTCAATAAAAATCTGGAATTAAAAGTCTAATGATGACCGTGAAACCATTGTCAACTGTCGTAAAAACCCACCTGGTTCACTAATGTCCTTTAGGGACGGAAATCTGCCGTCCTTACCCGGTCTGGCCTACATGTGACTCCAGACCCACAGCAATCTGGTTGACTCTTTAAACAAAAAAATGCCTGTCAGTTTGAGGGCAAATAGGGATGGCCAACAAATGCTGGCCTTGCCTGCGATGGCTGCGTCCCATGAACGAATAAAGAAAGGAATTTTGTGTTTAAAGAAAGCAGTGCCACAATTTTAGGTTGATCCCCAGGTCGTTCTTCCTTGCGCATTTTTGCCCCAGTCTGTGCGCGCGTACATTTCCTTCAAGTAGCCTTTGAACCTTAACTTCAGCCATTTGATGCCAATGATGCTCCAGATGAATCTCATGTGGAACCTGTTCAATGGCCTAATCTGCTTGGGGTAGGTGGTCAATGTCTCACAGACATACAGGAGGGTAGGTATCAGCTTTGTTGTAGGTTTGATGTCTCGTTTCCTCCCCAGCCACTTGTGAAAATGGGCAGGTGTCAGCTCACCACCAACTTCTCAAAGGCAATTAGAGATGAGCAATAAATGTTAACTTTGCCAGTGAGCTCACATCACATGAAATAACTTTTAGAAATCACGGGGGCGATTCTCCCAAATGGAGCCCAAGTGTTTGCGCCGTCGTGAAGGCCGTCGCATTTCACGACGGCGCGAAATGGGCCCGGGTACGAGCGATTCTGGCCCCCACAGGGGGCCAAACGGTGCTGGAGCGGTTCATGCCGCTCCAGCCTCCCTTCCCGGCGCCAAGCCAACCTGCGCATGTGCAGTTGGGCCGCTTCAACCCACGCATGCGCGGGGGACCTTTTTAGCGCGCCGGCCCCGACTCAATATGGCGTCGCTGTTCAGGGGCCGGCCGCACAACAAAGTAGGCCTGGGAGGGGGGGGAGAGGCTGGCCCGCCGATCGGTAGGCCCCGATCGCAGGCCAGACCCCATCGGAGCGCCCCTCCCCTCCTCTCCACAACAGGCCGCCCCCCGACCATTCGCGCAGAGTTCCCGCCGGCAGCGACCAGGGGTGAACGGCGCCGGCGGGACTCTGTCGTATCCGCGCGGCCGCTCGGCCCATCCGCCCCCGATGCCACGCACCTCGGAGAATCGCATGCCGGAGCCGGGGCGGTGTGGCGCTTCTCCATCCCGGCACGGGGCTCGGGGAATCGCCCCCCCCCGCATTTCCCACTGCCCTTGATGAAAAGCATCAGGATTTTGTCCCATTCCACCATTTCTGTAGCTGCTCGGTCAAATCTTTTTGTTATTTTAAATATTTCAATTAGATCAAGGCTATCATAATTTAACCCTTGGGATTTTTCTCTATTCATTAATGGGGTGTGGGCGTCGCTGGGCCATTTCAGTGGACATTTGTAAGAATCAACCACGTTGCTGTGGATCTGGAGTCACATGTAGGCCAGGCCGGGTAAGGACGGCAGATTTCCCTCCCTAAGGGACATTAGTGAACCAGACAGGTTTTTTTGACAATTGACAATGGTGTCATGGTAATGATTAGACTTTTAATTCCAGATTTTTATTGAATTCAAATTCCATCACCTGCCCCGGTGGGATTTGAACCCAGGTCCCGAGAGCATTCCCCGGGTCTCTGGATTACGAATCCAGTGACAATACCACTACGCCACTGCCTCCCCCATCCATTTTGGCGAATGTGCTGTGCAACCCACCTGGGCCAATGTATCCTTCCCGGGGTGCGATTCCCAACCACATGTGAAGAATTGCTTCCTTCCCTTTGTTGAGTTATAGAGAGCAGGGCCGTTGGTGTGGACAGTGGGGCACTGGGGGGAATAATGATTGGAGGGGACAGTCACAGTCAGAGAGAGGAGTGGCAGGGTGGCAGGTGCAAGGTGGGAGTCCGGCAGATGTCATCTGGTGGGTCACAGAAGGGGACAAGACAGGTGGCTCAGGTGGCGGGAGGGCATGGGGGCAGGCACGGGTATCGGCTCTGAAGGGGGTTGAAGGCATGTGGAGGTGGATCGCGAAAGGGTCAAGGGTAAAGGGGACAGGTCCCCGATTGATAGAGGGGAGAGGAATGGTGATATTGGGTGGGTCCATGAGGGAATTTGGTGGATGGCAAAGGGAGGGTCGGAGGTGGTGGGGTGAGTTTGAACGATGACATGTATCATGGGTGAAATTTTCCCCATGAATGGAAATGTGTCATTAGCGGCACAAAAATCAGTGCAATTCCCCCCCGTTCCAGAGACATGAACCGGATCAGAGGGCGGGATTCTTCAATAATGGGGCTTTGTCCCCACGCCGCGTGAAAACCGGCGCCAACCACTCCGGCATCAACGGCCCCCGAAAGTGAGGAATTATCACCTTTCTAGGGGGCTAGGTTGACGCCGGAGTGGTTGGCGCTGGTTTTGCCGGCGCCGAAGGACCAGCGCGAGTTCGCGCACGCGCGGAACGGCCGGCGTATTTCCGCACATGCGCAGAACAGCCGGCGTATTTCCGCGCATGCGAGGGGGTTCCCATCTCCGCGTCGGCCCCCCCGGGCAATATGGCGGAGCCCTACAGGGACCCCGGCGCGGAGGAAAAAAAGCCCCCACGGAACCAGCCCGCCCACCGATCGGTAGGCCCCGATCGCGGGCCAGGCCACACTGACCTGCCAGATCCCGCCGTGTGTGAGGTGAGTAATTCACGGCAGCGGGACTGGGCAAAACCTGTCGGTCACCCGGCCCATCGAGGCCCGGAGAATCGCCAGGGGAGGGGGCCGCTGTCAACGGTCCCCGACCGGCGTGGCGGGAATCCCGCCGGGCCCCCGAAAAATGCCCACCCGGTGAATAGGGAAGTCGGCGTCGGGGCGGCAGGGCTGGATCCGCGCCTCCGGGTCGGAGAATCCCTGCCTCACAGTCTTTAGACACTTAGAAAGAAGTAATTTCCCAGCATGAGAAACGCAGCTTCTGATTGGTCCAACCCGGGCTCATCTGAGCCTTCAGTCAAGGGGGCGCTGCATTTGATCAGCTCCGCGGTAGTTGCTCTCATTCAAACCAGGAGGATGGAAGCTAGAAGACCAGGTCCCAAATTTTTGGAGGGGGCCCTCATGCGATTGCTGGATGCTGTGGAGGGGGGGGGGGCGGGCACAATTTACCCACGGGTTGGCAAGAGGCACTCCAACATGGTCCCCAATCCCGCCTGGGAGACGGTGGCAGCGTTGATCAATGACTGCAGCCTGCCCAAGAGGACAGGGTCAATGTGGAAAAGAATTAATGGCCAACTATGATCTGCGAGGGTATCCTCTTGGCACTCCAGCCTTCCGTAAACCCCAGGAATACCACCGTCAACAAACATGTTACCACTTCGCAGCATCATCCTCAAACCCCCGGCACTCTTCATCAGAACTCTTCCTCTCTTTCGCGCAGTCCCCACACATGCCAGGTGTCCTTGACCTCTGACCTTCCAGGTGATAGAAGGTCGCCCACAACCCACAACGAGGCTGCACGGTAGCACAGTGGTTAGCACAGTTGCTTCGCCGCTCCAGGGTCCCGTGTTCGATTCCCGGGTTGGGTCACTGTCTGTGCGGAGTCTGCACGTTCTCCCCGTGTCTGCGTGGGTTTCCTCCGGGTGCTCCGGTTTCCTCCCACAGTCCAAAGACGTGCTTGTTAGGTGGATTGGCCATGATAAATTGCCCTTAGTGTCCAAAAAAGTTAGCTGGGGTTACTGGGTTACGGGGATAGGGTGGAGGCGTGGGCTTAAGTCGGGTGCTCTTTCCAAGAGCCGGTGCAGACTTGATGGGCCGAATGGCCTCCTTCTGAACTGTAGATTCTATGATTCCATGAACCACAGAGAGAGAGAAGATGGGTGGTGGAATGCCCAAACTAAGGATCTTTGAGTCCTTCCAATAGAGGGCCATGGAGTTTGCAGGGGAGGACCAGGAACGGACTTGCTCAGAGAGTGAGGTTGACCTGTGACGGAAAGGTGAGGAGCCACTGCACTGTCATCTAGATGACCAGTCTCAAGTGCCCCACGCCCCCACCCTCCCACCAGCCACCCTCGACACCACCTCGGAGATCTCTGAGGAGGACACGGCTGACGCTTTAAAGCTATCACCCTCACCACCTACCATCGCAGAGACAAGCACTCGGTTGGCAAACTGTGCAGACAGGCCTCTGCGTCACTATCTGGTGAACACCACACTGCTCCTGGTGCACATCAGGTGGAGACAGGAACATCCCAGGGATCAGACAGTCAGAGTCCTGCCACATCCCAGGACTCAGTTGGGCCCCAGGTGCCGTACCTCTGGACATGTCCGTCCTTCAGCTGCTCGAGATGCAAAGGCAGAGCCGGGAATACCGGGAGGGGTCGTCAGCGACACCCCTGCGACGGCAAGGTCGAATGGAGGAGTCCCAAAGGCTTCGGTTGCAGGAGATATAGCTGGTGTTGCCTGGGACCCAGGTCAACACTTGCAAGGATGGCTTCCACGGTGGAAAGCCTGGGCAAGACATCAGAGCCTTGACTGGAGAACTCCGAAGCGTGGCTCAGTGGGAGGAGGATCAAAGGGAGTGAGGCTTTAAGGTTGTAAACATTGCTGAGGGATTCGCCACCATGAACAAAGAACAAAGAACAAAGAAATGTCCAGCACAGGAACAGGCCCTTCGGCCCTCCAAGCCCGTGCCGACCATGCTGCCCGACTAAACTACAATCTTCTACACTTCCTGGGTCCGTATCCCTCTATTCCCATCCTATTCATGTATTTGTCAAGATGCCCCTTAAATGTCCCTATCGTCCCTGCTTCCACCACCTCCTCCGGTAGCGAGTTCCAGGCACCCACTACCCTCTGCGTAAAAAACTTGCCTCGTACATCTACTCTAAACCTTGCCCCTCTCACCTTAAACCTATGACCCTAGTAATTGACCCATCTACCCTGGGGAAAAGCCTCTGACTATCCACTCTGTCTATGCCCCTCATAATTTTGTATACCTCTATCAGGTCTCCCCTCAACCTCCTTCGTTCCAGTGAGAACAAACCGAGTTTATTCAACCGCTCCTCATAGCTAATGCCCTCCATACCAGGCAACATTCTGGTAAATCTCTTCTGCATCCTCTCTAAAGCCTCCACATCCTTCTGGTAGTGTGGCGACCAGAATTGAACACTATACTCCAAGTGTGGCCTAACTAAGGTTCTATACAGCTGCAACATGACTTGCCAATTCTTATACTCAATGCCCCGGCCAATGAAGGCAAGCATGCCGTATGCCTTCTTGACTACCTTCTCGACCTGTGTTGCCCCTTTCAGTGACCTGTGGACCTGTACTCCTAGATCTCTTTGACTTTCAATACTCTTGAGGGTTCTACCATTCACCGTATATTCCCTACCTGCATTAGACCTTCCAAAATGCATTACCTCACATTTGTCCGGATTAAACTCCATCTGCCATCTCTCCGCCCAAGTCTCGAAACAATCTAAATCCTGCTGTATCCTCCGACAGTCCTCATCGCTATCCGCAATTCCACCAACCTTTGTGTCGTCTGCAAACTTACTAATCAGACCAGTTACATTTTCCTCCAAATCATTTATATATACTACAAAGAGCAAAGGCCCCAGCACTGATCCCTGTGGAACACCACTGGTCACAGCCCTCCAATGAGAAAAGCATCCTTCCATTGCTACTCTCTGCCTTCTATGGCCTAGCCAGTTCTGTATCCACCTTGCCAGCTCACCCCTGATCCCGTGTGACTTCACCTTTTGTACTAGTCTACCATGAGGGACCTTGTCAAAGGCCTTACTGAAGTCCATATAGACAACATCCACTGCCCTACCTGCATCAATCATCTTAGTGACCTTCTCGAAAAACTCTATCAAGTTAGTGAGACACGACCTCCCCTTCACAAAACCGTGCTGCCTCTCACTAATACGTCCATTTGCTTCTAAATGGGAGTAGATCCTGTCTCGAAGAATTCTCTCCAGTAATTTCCCTACCACTGAAGTAAGGCTCACCGGCCTGTAGTTCCCGGGATTATCCTTGCTACCCTTCTTAAACAGAGGAACAACATTGGCTATTCTCCAGTCCTCTGGGACATCCCCTGAAGACAGCGAGGATCCAAAGATTTCCGTCAAGGCCTCAGCAATTTCCTCTCCAGCCTCCTTCAGTATTCTGGGGTAGATCCCATCCGGCCCTGGGGACTTATCTACCTTAATATTTTTTAAGACACCCAACACCTCTTCTTTTTGGATCTCAATGTGACCCAGGCTATCTACACACCCTTCTCCAGACTCAACATCTACCAATTCCTTCTCTTTGGTGAATACTGATGCAAAGTATTCATTTGGTACCTCGCCCATTTCCTCTGGCTCCACACATAGATTCCCTTGCCTATCCTTCAGTGGGCCAACCCTTTCCCTGGCTACCCTTTTGCTTTTTATGTACGTGGTGCAGGCAATGGTGGGCCTCCAGGATTGGCCGCGCCAGATGATCTTGAGGCTTCTGGAGCTCACTCCAGCTGCCCCTCCATCCCATGGAGTAACCCAGGGGTCCACCAGCACCCGGAGGAGGGGAGCAAACACAAGAGTAAATCCTTAAGCCATACCCCCCAGGAGAGCCTGAGAGTGAAGGCCTTCTGAATCCCCCCCTTCCTGATACTGCCGCACCTGAGGGGCAGCGGGCAGACACGGCAACATCAGTGCCACCTGAAAGTAGGTCGGGACCCCCAGGTCCCAGCTCTCCAGGGGACATTTACCAGGTCATCTCAGGCAATAGGTCGTGGGTGACAGCAGGCCACCTCCATTTCTGCGGTGCATCCTGGAAATACACTGAGACATGGTGGGAGGGATTGCTAGGCTAAGGCGTTGTAGGGTGACGGAGAGGGCAGGGGTGAAGTTAGGCACAGCCAGCTGGGGGTCATAGTGAAATGTCACAATTGCACTTGTCACCTCATTAAAACCTCTTGTTGTTCACAACCTTCAGGCCTCATTCTTTTTGACCCTCCCCCCCACTGGGACTGGTCTTCACCCCATCCGGACACAGCTTTTCTCACAGGCTCTCAAAGTTGGGGAATTGGTTAGGCCCACTCAAACCGAGAGTCACCCAAGGCTGGAATTGAACCCGGGTCCCTGGTGCTGTGAGGCAGCAGTGCTAACCACTGTGCCACTGTGCATCCTGCACACAACCTTCTATTCTTGAAATTAGGTTTCACCATATCATTGGCTTTGAGAATGTGGATAGCCGGCATTGTTAATGGTTGTTCATGATGGCCAATTAGTTTGACGAGCATGAGTGGCAGGAATATGAGAGGGCACCGTTACTCTCCGAAGCAGGGATAGGCAAGGCTAAGAGGCACCGTTCTTACTCAGGCTGCACCATCCCGAGACCTCGCTGCTGTCAGGCCTTTACACTTCAGACTCCTGGACAACCGCTCGATGAATTTTAGACGCTCCCTGCTTCCACCCCCCCCCCCCCCCCCCCCCCACATTGGGGTCCCATCCCACCAGCCCCTTAGGTGGCCACCTTCAGTCTCACCTTCCCCCCCCCCACCCCTCATGAGCCCCGCACCCACAGACACCCCATGCCCCCGATGCCACGAACAGCTGAGTAACTCAGCACTCACTTTCATTTCAACAAGGAGGAGTAATCAAGCGGGCTGCTTTGTCCTGGATGGTGGTCAGTCTTCTTGAGTACAGACAAAAGGAGGCCATTCTCCCCATCTTGGCCATCCTGACCCATACACCACAATCAGCAAGGATAAACAACAACACCTCCTCCACGATAGTCCTCAATACCGGGGCCTCGCAAGGCTGCGTACTTAACCCCCTACTATACTCTCTGTACACACATGACTGCGTGGCAAAATGTGGCTCCAACTCCGTCTACAAGTTTGCTGACGACACGACCATAGTGGTTCAGATCTCAAACAACGATGAGTCGAAGTACAGGAGGGCGATAGAGAACCTAATGGAGTGATATAACGACAACAACCTCTCCATTAATATCAGCAAGAATAAACAATAACACCTCCACAATAGTCCTCAATACCGGGGCCTGGCAAGGCTGCGTAGAGCCCCCTACTCTACTCCCTGTACACACATGACTACATGGCAAAATATGGTACCAACTCCATCTACAAGTTTGCTGACGACACGACCATAGTGGGTCGGATCTCGAATAACAACGAGTCAGAATACAGGAGGGAGATAGAGAACCTAGTGGAGTGGTGCAGCGACAACAATCTATCCCTCAATGTCAGCAAAACTAAAGAGCTGGTCATTGACTTCAGGAAGCAAAGTACTGTACACACCCCTGTCAGCATCAACGGGGCCGAGGTGGAGATGGTTAGCAGTTTCAAATTCCTAGGGGTGCACATCTCCAAAAATCTGTCCTGGTCCACCCACGTCGACGCTACCACCAAGAAAGCACAACAGCGCCTATACTTCCTCAGGAAACCAAAGAAATTCAGAATGTCCACACTGACTCTTACCAACTTTTACAAATGCACCATAGAAAGCATCCTATCCAGCTGCATCACAGCCTGGTATGGCAACTGCTCGGCCCAGGACCTCAAGAAACTTCAGAGAGTCGTGAACACAGCCCAGTCCATCACACAAACCTGCTTCCCATCCATTGGCTCCATCTACACCTCCCGCTGCCTGGGGAAAGCAGGCAGCATAATCAAAGACCCCTCCCACCCCCATCACTCACTCTTCCAACTTCTTCCACCGGGCAGGAGATACAGAAGTCTGAGAACATGACCGAACAGACTGAAAAACAGCTTCTTCCCCAATGTTACCAGACTCCTAAACAACCCTCTTATGGACTGACCTGATTAATATTACACCCTTGTATGCTTCACCCGATGCCGGTGCTGATGTATTTACATTTTGCACCTTATGTTCATCATCATCATAGAATTTACAGTGCAGAAGGAGACCACTCGGCCCATCGAGTCTGCACCGGCTCTTGGAAAGAGCACCCCACCCAATACCTCCACCCTATCCCCACAACCCAGCAACCCCACCCAACACTAAGGGCAATTTGGGACACTAAGGGCAATTTATCATGGCCAATCCACCTAACCTGCACATCTTTGGACTGTGGGAGGAAACCGGAGCACCCGGAGGAAACCCACGCACACACGGGGAGGACGTGCAGACTCCGCACAGACAGTGACCCAAGCCGGAATCGAACCTGGGACCCTGGAGCTGTGAAGCAATTGTGCTATCCACAATGCTACCGTGCTGCCCTAAATTTAAATTGCACCCACTGCCACAGTTGCCCTATTATGAATTTTATTTTTATTCTGTTTTCTTTCCATTTACTAAATGATCTGTTGAGCTGCACGTTGAAAAATACCTTCCACTGTGCCTCGGTACACGTGACAATAAACAAATCCATATCCAAATCCAAAACCAAAACTGATCATTGACTTCAGGAAGCGAAGTACAGCACGCACCCCTGTCTGCCTTTATGTTGCTGAGGTGGAGATGGTTAACAGCTTCAAATTCCTGGATGTGCACATCACCAACAATCTGTCCTGGTCCACCCACGTCGACTCTACGACCAAGAAAGCACAACAGCGCCTATACTTCCTCAGGAAATTAAGGATATTCGGCATGCCCACACAGACTCTTACCAACTTTTACAGATGCACCATAGAAAGCATCCTATCAGGCTGCATCACAGACTGGTATGGCAACTGCTCGGCCCAGGACCGCAAGAAACTTCAGAGAGTCGTAGCATGGTGGTTAGCACAATTGCTTCACAGCTCCAGGGTCCCAGGTTCAATTCCGGCTCGGGTCACTGTCTGTGCGGAGTCTGCACATCCTCCCCGTGTGTGCGTGGGTTTCCTCCGGGTGCTCCGGCTTCCTCACACAGTCCAAAGATGTGCAGGTTAGGTGGATTGGCCATGATAAATTGCCCTTAGTGTCCAAAATTGCCCTTCATGTTGGGTGGGGTTACTGGGATAGGGTGGAGGTGTGCGGTTGGGTAGAGTGCTCTTTCAGAGAGCCGGTGCAGACCCGATGGGCCGAATGGCCTCATTCTGCACTGTAAATTCTATGATAGTGAACATAGCTCAGTCCAGCACACAAACCTGCCTCCCATCCATTGACTCTGTCTACACCTCCTGCTGCCTTGGGAAAGTGGGCAGCATAATCAAAGACCCCTCCCGTCCAGGGTATTCACTCTTCCAACATCTTCCGTCGGGCAGGAGATACAAAAGTCTGAGAACACGCACTAACGGGGCTGGTTTAGCACAGTGGGCTAAACAGCTGACTTGTAATGCAGAACAAGGCCAGCGGCGCGGTTTCAATTCCCGTAACGGCCTCCCCGAACAGGTGCCGGAATGTGGCAACTAGGGGCTTTTCACAGTAACTTCATTGAAGCCTACTTGTGACATTAAGCGATTATTATTATTATTATTATTAACAGATTCAAATCAGTCAGCAAATAAAAGTAAACAGTAAAGATTAATGATTTGTACTCTTCATCCATAACTAATTATACTGAAGGGTTACACATCCATAACTAGTTGAACAAGGTGCGTTCATAACGCAGCCAAACTGTGCCAACCTGTCAATCCTTCCAAACAGGCCAAAGGCTGGTGGTAAGAGCTGGAGAGACTCTTAGTTGTGGAGCGGTGACAGACTAGCAACCTGTTCCAGGAATAACTAGCTGCGGAAACAAATAAAAGAGTGCCTTCTTGCACCACGAGGTGAGGGATGAGAATTGTAACTGGTCCAATTGAATAGCATACACATCCTTAATTAGTTTTACGAAATGGTATAAACACCCCCAACTAGTTTGCCTAAATGGTATGTAGATCTATAACTAGTTCTACTAAATGGCACACACATCAATAACTAGTTTGACTAAATGGAAAACACATCCATAACCTGTTTGACAGAATGGTGTACACATCTATAAATAGTTCCAATAATAATAATAATCGTTATTGTCACAAGTAGGCTTACATTAACACTGCAATGAAGTAACTGTGAAAATCCCCTAGTCCCCACACTCCAGCGCCTGTTCGGGTGCACAGAGGGAGAATTCAGAATGTCCAATTCACCTAACAAGCACGTCTTTTGGGACTTGTGGGAGGAATCCGGAGCACCCGGAGGAAACCCACTCGGACACGGGGAGAACGTGCAGACTCTGCCAAGACAGTGACCCAAGCCGGGAATCGAACCTGGGACCCTGGCGCTGTGAAGCAACAGTGCTAACCCCTGTGCTACCGTGCCACCCTCTACTAAATGGTATACACATCGATAAGTGGTTTTACTGGAGGGTAATAATTTTTTAAAACATTTTTTTAATATAAATTTAGAATACCCAATTATCTTTTTCCAATTAAGGGGCAATTTAGCGTGGCCAATCCATCTAACCTGCACATCTTTGGGTTGTGGGGGTGAGACCCACGCAGACACGGGGAGCATGTGCAAACTCCACACGGACAGTGACCCGGGGCCGGGATCGAACCCGGGCCCTCGGCGCCGTGAGGCAGCAGTGCTAACCATTATGCCCCTGGAATGTAAACATGCCTGAAACATTAATCTGTCCTTGTTGTTTTACGATGCTGACTTGTATTTCCAGCATTTTCTGTTTTTTGTTCCTATTACCAGCCGTCGCCTTTGTTTTATTCAAGTGTGCGCACGGTGTCTGTCAGCTGCAGAGCATGATGGGACAGTTCGGTAATGCAACACTCTTTTTTTAAGCATATTGCTTGCATTAATAACTGCAGCAGCCACTGCAAAATCTAACGCGGGGCGGTTAGCGTTTAATTTGAGATGGAAATCCGATCTTTAGGGTTCGACTGACAAGCATAAGCCCCGTGAGCTGTGCTTTACGATGTCATCTGAAGCTGGGCAGGATTATTGCCTTGCTATTCAGTTGCCACTCCTTATTCCTTCCAACTCCACATTCCCAGCAACATGGGCGACAGCGGGATTTCTCCTGGGCACCTCGGTCGGATTGCACGCCGAGGACATTCAGGAGGGAATCGTTGACCTCTGCGCATCTGCCATCGAGGAGGCGGGGTGAAAGCCCATTTGAAGCCACTCATGTTGGCCACTCACCGGGGTATGCCCCCCAGCATGCCTGACGAAGCCTCGCAGGGGGACAAGTTTCGAGCTGAAGTTATTAATCCGGGGCGTTTAGAGATGGTGTAATGTTAGCCGTGTAAGTTAATTCAGATCGTGCTCTCTGGTACAGTAACCTCGTCCCACCACTAACTCAGATGAGGTAACTGGCACTCCTCGTCTGTTCCAGCAGTTGTTTCCTGTTAAGCAGCCGCGACAGGTCGGGAAGGATCTTAAGGTTCTTGGAGCACTTAATGTTTGAAAGACAAAACTCGCGGATTCGCCCCCTCATTCCGGCAGATTTGAGCAACATGGGCAGCCATTCAGGTGCCAGTCAGTGATCCGCCCCGAGTTGAATTTGCGTCTTTAGATGTTGGGATTTCTTTGAGGTTTACATTTTCTGTCTGGAAATCAGTGCTGGAATTTGTTCCATTGTTTTCCAAGGACAATTCGAGCCAGTGTGGAGAATTTGAGCTTCCCGTATACTCACTGGCAGAATGGGCAGAAATGTATTTGAGCACCACAAGTGGATTTTTCGGAAAACACAGCACTTGGGTATGGGATCCTCCTCTTGGCAATACTCTTAGCTGATTTTGGTGTCCGTCGATCAATTTCCACCTTAAACAATCACTCCTTCCACCGCTGACGCACAGTAGCGGCCGTGTGCACCATCTGCCAAATGCACTGCAGCAACTCACCAAGGCTCCTTAAGCCAAACCTTCCAAAACTACGAGCACAAGGACCAGGAAACCGCACCACCTGGAGGTTCCCCTCCAAGTCACTCACCACCCTGGCTTGGAAACATATCGGCCGTTCCTTCACTGTCGCTGGGTCAAAATCCTGGAACTCCCTCCCTAACAGCACTGTAGGTGTACCTACGCCAGAGGGACTGCAGCGGTTCAGGAAGGCAGCTCCTCGCCACCTTCTGAAGGGCAACTAGGGATGGGCAATAAATGCTGGTCTGGCCAGTGACGCTCGCATCCGGTGAAAGAATTTTTAAAAATTAAGACAACTTTTAGTGTTAACAGAATGGACTATGCAGTGTAAAATCATCACAGAATTTACAGTGCAGAAGGAGGCCATTCGGCCCATCGAGTCTGCACCAGCTCTTGGAAAGAGCACCCTACCCAAAGTCAACACCTCCACCCTATCCCCATAACCCAGTAACCCCACCCAACACTGAGGGCAATTTTGGACACTAAGGGCAATTTATCATGGCCAATCCACCTAACCCGCACATCTTTGGACTGTGGGAGGAAACCGGAGCACCCGGAGGAAACCCACGCACACAGGGGGAGGATGTGCAGACTCCGCACAGACAGCGACCCAAGCCGGAATCAAACCTTGGACCCTGGAGCTGTGAAGCAATTGTGCTATCCACAATGCTACCATGCTGCCCGTGCTGTATTTTTCCTCTGGAAAAAAATCTCTGAATTCCAATTTGGGCAGCGCGGTAGCACAGTGGTTAGCATTGTTGCTTCACAGCTCTAGGGTCCTAGATTCGATTCCCGACTTGGGTCACTGTCTGTGCGGAGTCTGCACGTTCCCCCGTGTGTGCGTGGGTTTCCTCCGGGTGCTCCGGTTTCCTCCCACAGTCCAAAGATGTGCAGGTTAGGTGGATTGGCCATGATAAATTGCTTCTTAGTGTCCAAAAAGGGTTTGCTGGG
This sequence comes from Scyliorhinus torazame, assembly GCF_047496885.1. Taxonomy (NCBI): domain Eukaryota; kingdom Metazoa; phylum Chordata; class Chondrichthyes; order Carcharhiniformes; family Scyliorhinidae; genus Scyliorhinus; species Scyliorhinus torazame. Next base: position 18,994,170 of record NC_092707.1, read on the forward strand.
TTACGGGGATGGGGTGGAGGTGTGGGCGTAGGTGAGGTGCTCTTTCCAAGGGCTGTTGCAGACTCGATGGGCCGAACGGCCTCCTTCTGCACTGTGAATTCTATAACAGACATATCTATCAGTTCACCATTTGGAGTGCATCCCCAATTTGCAATCCTATCTTTAGGCTAATTGAACATACTTAAAACCATAATACCAGAAGACCATAATACAGAGGAGCAGAATTAGGCCACTTGGCCCATCGAGTCTGCTCCGCCATTCAATCATGGCTGATATTTTCTCATCCCCATTATCCTGCCTTCTCCCCATAACCCCTGATCCCCTTCTTAATCAAGAGCCGATCTATCTCTGTCTTAAAGACACTCAGTGATTTGGCCTCCACAGCCTTCCGCGGCAAAGAGTTCCACAGATTCACCACCCTCTGGCTGAAGATATGCCTCCTCATCTCGGTTTTAAAGGATCATCCCTTTAGTCTGAGATGGTGGCCTCTGGGTCTAGTTTTTCCTACAAGTGGAAACATCCTCTCCACGTCCACTCTATCCAAGCCCCGCAGTATCCTGTAAGTTTCAATAAGATCCCCCCCTCATCCTCCTAAACTCCAATGAGTACAGACCCAGAGTCCTCAACCGTTCCTCATTTGACAAGCTCTTCATTCCAGGAATCATTCTTGTGAACCTCCTCTGGACCCTCTCCAAGGCCAGCACATCCTTCCTTAGATATGGGGCCCAAAACTGCTCACAATACTCCAAATGGAGTCTGACCAGAGCCTTATACAGCCTCAGAAGTACATTCTTGCTCTTGTATTCTAGCCTTCTCGACATGAATGCTAACATTGCATTCGCCTTCCTAACTGCTGACTGAACCTTCACGTTAACCTTAAGAGAGTCCATTTGTGCCTCTGATTTCCTAAGCATCTCCCCATTTAGAAAATAATCTATGCCTAAATTCCTCCTTCCAAAGTGAATAACTTCACACTTTTCCACATTGTAGTTCACCTGCCATTTCATTGCCCACTCTCCTAGCCTGTCCAAATCCTTCCTCAAACAACAGCACTGAACCAAAATATTTGGCTATTGTCACTCATTGCTATTCTTGGGAGCTTGCTGTGCACACATTGACTTCTGTGCTTTTTATATTACAACAGTGACTCCACTTCGAAAGTGCTTCATTGGTTGTGAAGTGTTTTGAAACATTCTCGTGTTGGAGAAGGCATACGGCATGCTTGCCTTCATTGGCCGCGGCATTGAGTATAAGAATTGGCAAGTCATGTTGCAGCTGTATAGAACCTTAGTTAGGCCACACTTGGAGTATAGTGTTCAATTCTGGTCGCCACACTACCAGAAGGATGTGGAGGCGTTAGAGAGGGTGCAGAAGAGATTTACCAGAATGTTGCCTGGTATGGAGGGCATTAGCTGTGAGGAGAGGTTGAATAAACGTGGTTTGTTCTCAATGGAATGAAGAAGGTTGAGGGGCGACCTGATAGAGGTCTACAAAATTATGAGGGTCATAGACAGAGTGGATAGTCAGAGACTTTTTCCCAGGGTAGAGGGGTCAATTACTAGGGGGCATAGGTTTAAGGTGCGAGGGGCAAGGTTTAGAGTAGATGTACGTGGCAAGTTTTTTACACAGAGGGTAGTGGGTGCCTGGAACTCGCTACCGGAGGAGGTGGTGGAAGCAGGGACGATAGTGACGTTTAAGGGGCCTCTTGACAAATACATGAATAGGATGGGAATAGAGAGATACGGAACAAGGAAGTATAGAAGATTTTAGTTTAGACGGGCAGCATGGTCGGCGCGGGCTTGGAGGGCCGAAGGGCCTGTTCTTGTGCTGTACTTTTCTTTGTTCTTTGTTCTTTGTTCTTTGAGAAAGATGCGATAGAAATTGTTTCTTCTTATGGTTCGGTGAACACACAGACTGCATTGTTGGTGATGCAATTTTCCCAACAAGCAGTTAAACACCAGCTCCTGTTCAAGTGGGTTTAGAACATCCTATATACTACCAAAATAATAAAATAAGGATTTACCACCAAGGTTTATCCTTCGGTCAAAACAGATGGGCTATTTATTTTCTGTATTTACCATGTCTGAGGCCTTAATGTCCTTGAAATGGCTCCCATCTGCTTATGCACATAACATAGAACGATTGCAATGCAGACTTGATAGGCTGAATGGCCTCCTTCTACACCGTAGGAATTCTATGGTCCTATGGACTGCACCTCAATAACAAAATGTGTTTGCTTTGAAGCATTCGAGACACCTTGAGGACATGCGAGTCACTGCGGGAATGAAGTTGTTTTGTTGGTGCCTGCCATGGAATCTCTGCCTTTACTCTTTCCCAAGACGCAGATTATTAACAATCTAAGTTATAACGGGGAGTTACCAGGTTAGATTCCCAGCCCGTACTCAGTGAGCTGTCCTTACTTACGGTAATGGTTGTGGTAGTCACCACTAACTGTATTAAATGTAGTACGGTAAGACTCCTGTACTAGAGGTTCATGGGTAAGTTCCTGCCTGCTGGCTCCGCCCAGTAGGCGGCGTATAAATGTGTGTGCTCGCCGTGCTGCAGCCATTCTGGTAGCAGCTACAGGAGGCACCACATCTTTGCTCAATAAAGCCTCGATTATTCACTACTCTCGTCTTTGTAGTAATTGATAGTGCATCAATGGTCAAAAGCTGCTCCAAGTCACCTCGGTCCCCTGCGATAGGGAGAAAAGCTCTCAGCCATAGGTCTCAGTCTGAAAGGTGAGTGAGAACAGAAATGTCCTGTAACGTGACATCCACACGGTCAAGAGAACCAACGCGGGTATTGAGTGAGATCAGAGCTCCCTCGGCCAGGGTTACCAATTGCGCTTAAAATGTATTCCTGGGAGCTTGAACACATGACCTACCCCCACGCGTCGACCAACGCATCCATCCTTGTAGAACACCAATTGTAAAGCAAATTGGGCAGCACGGTAGCACAGCGGTTGGCAACATTGCTTCACAGCTCCAGGGTCCCAGGTTTGATTCCCGCTTGGGTCACTGTCTGTGCGGAGTCTGCACGTCCTCCCCGTGTGTGCGTGGGTTTCCTCCGGGTGCTCCTGTTTCCTCCCACAGTCCAAAGTTGTGCAGGTTAGGTGGATAGGCCAGGATAAATTGCCCTTCGTGTCCAACGGGGTTGGGTGGGGTTACTGGGTTTTGGGGTAGGGTGGGGGTGTGGGCTTAGGTATGGTGCTCTTTCTGGCGCAGACTCGATGGGCTGAATGGCCTCCTTCTGCACTGTAAATTCTATGATTCTATGAAAAGGACTCAATAGCCAATTGGAAGTTGTTTGACTGTCAGCTAAATAGCCTTTGTTTCCCCAGTCTCAATATTTTACATCTCAGAAAGAAAACGTTCAAAATTTTTTTTTTTTTAAATCTTTTTATGGTCCAGATCATTTTCCTGCAGGGTCCACAAAGCAGTGTCTGGGAGAGATTGATCTTCAATTGCTGAGCACTCCAGTCCAATCCTGGAGGGTTCGCAAATCCAGTCCTCGCAGAAACCTGGAGGTCAGTGATTTCCACAAGGTTCCTGAGCGTGGCCAATGTTTGTGCAAACAGATTTTAGCATTGAGCCAACACTGTAAAAAGAAAAGCCAAGGACATCTTCTGTCATTGTTCACAGGGAGTCAGATGCATGTTATATTGTGATGGGTGACATGTGGTGGGCTATATGCTACCACACAGGGCAGCTTGATGTCCTGATGCCAAGTCAAGATCAAGTGTCGTTTGCAGTTGAAGCCTAGAATCATTGGAATAGGAGGTATTCATTCAGCCCCTCGATCCTGTTCCAACTTAGGTCATGGCATTCTGTGCCACATCTCCATTTCCCAGGCTCGTGGCTCTTACCTAACAAAAAACAGTTTTGAAAATGTCAATTGACCCTACTACCCATAGCCTTTACCTGAGGGAGTAGGTGGGGCCTCGTGCTAACTCTCCATCCCAGAAAAACAGCACCTTCGCTGGCACAGTGGTCGAAGATCTTGGGCTCCCTGAGACATACAACATGGAGGTGGTGTTCAGCAGACAGACAGGACTATGGCATTGATTGAGGATCACCAGAGCTCAGCTCACAGCGGGTTATCATCACCCCCCACCCCCCCCCCCCGTCTTCCGTCTTGTATGTTGACCCGCTGATGATGTTGGCACAGGCCCATCACCCTGGAATAATGTTACACAGATCCTGGCAGGTTGGGACAGGGTGATCGGGCGGTTTTGGAGAGGGCTGGGTGGCTGGGTGGGGGGAATGCTTTGGGGGGAGGGGGAGGGAGAGGCAGATCAGGGGTGGGGGGGGGGGTGGATGGGGAGGGCGCGGTGGGTGGGAAGGGGAGAGGGGGGTGATATGACGGCTGAAGCCAGACGCTATGAGAAGTGAGCAAGGATGAGGCCTCCCTGGGCCTCCGGGAATGCCAGACCCTCACGTCCGCCTGTCCTCCATTCTCCGGCTGCTCCTGCGGGTCCTCCCCGTGCTCGTCCTCCCAGCCCCTCCTGGTCCAGCTCCTCCTCGTCCTCCTCCTCAGACAAGGCCGCATATTCCTCCTCCTCCACCTCCAGCACGTTGCCCCGCTGCTGTGCCAGGTTGTGAAGGGCACAGCAGACCGCCACAAAGCAGGCAACTCTCCAGGGGGTGTACTGCAGGGCACCACAAGAGTGATCGAGGTATCGGAACCACATTTTCAGCAGCCTGATGCCAGCCTGGGTGATGAGCCTTTTTATATCAGGTCTCTGTATCGGTCTCCGGCGTCATCAGCCAGGTCCTAAGTGGGTACCCCTTATCCCCCATGGCAAACCGGTCACCCTGGGGAGTCCCTCGAAGATGCCGGGGATGTCCGACTGCCCCAGGATGTAGCTGTCGTGCACACTCCCTGGGAAGCGTGCACACACGTGTATGACCTTGAGGTCGTGGTCACACACAAGTTGGACATTCAGGGAGTGGGACACCTTCCTGTTAATGAAGGGCGCTCCTGGACCGCCCAGTAGGTGTAACGTAACATGCGTGCCATCTATTACCCCCTGGGCCTGTGGCATCCCGGTGAAGGTGGAGAATCCTGCTGCCCGGGCAATCAGGGCAGGGCAGCCATTGTAATGATATGTAGACAGGCATGTACCTAAAGGGTTAATCACAATACCCAGCTGTGGCATAGCCACTAAAGGGCATCACACGACCCAGTATATAACCGGAGCTCCCCGAAGCTCTCTCTCACTTCCAGCAGGAGTTACAGGAAGAACGTGTCATGATATGCACTCATGGCACATAATGAGATACAGACAGGCAGTGACAGACACCCAGTGCAGCCAATCAACACATGGAAGGAACACAGCCAATCACCAGGCAGAGCACTAGAAGGTGGTCTCCCACTGTAAAACACACGTCTGTGGTGGGTAAAGTCTTGGAGGGGATTATAAGAGACAAGATTTATAATCATCTAGATAGGAATAATATGATCAGGGATAGTCAGCATGGCTTTGTGAAGGGTAGGTCATGCCTCACAAACCTTATTGAGTTCTTTGAGAAGGTGACTGAACAGGTAGACGAGGGTAGAGCAGTTGATGTGGTGTATATGGATTTCAGCAAAGCGTTTGATAAGGTTCCCCACGGTAGGCTATTGCAAAAAATACGGAGGCTGGGGATTGAGGGTGATTTAGAGATGTGGATCAGAAATTGGCTAGCTGAAAGAAGACAGAGGGTGGTGGTTGATGGGAAATGTTCAGAATGGAGTACAGTCACAAGTGGAGTACCACAAGGATCTGTTCTGGGGCCGTTGCTGTTTGTCATTTTTATCAATGACCTAGAGGAAGGCGCAGAAGGGTGAGTGAGTAAATTTGCAGACGATACTAAAGTTGGTGGTGTTGTCGATAGTGTGGAAGGATGTAGCAGGTTACAGAGGGATATAGATAAGCTGCAGAGCTGGGCTGAGAGGTGGCAAATGGAGTTTAATGTAGAGAAGTGTGAGGTGATTCACTTTGGAAGGAATAACAGGAATGCGGAATATTTGGCTAATGGTAAAGTTCTTGAAAGTGTGGATGAGCAGAGGGATCTAGGTGTCCATGTACATAGATCCCTGAAAGTTGCCACCCAGGTTGATAGGGTTGTGAAGAAAGCCTATGGAGTGTTGGCCTTTATTGGTAGAGGGATTGAGTTCCGGAGTCGGGAGGTCATGTTGCAGCTGTACAGAACTCTGGTACGACCGCATTTGGAGTATTGCGTACAGTTCTGGTCACCGCATTATAGGAAGGACGTGGAGGCTTTGGAGCGGGTGCAGAGGAGATTTACCAGGATGTTGCCTGGTATGGAGGGAAAATCTTATGAGGAAAGGCTGATGGACTTGAGGTTGTTTTCGTTGGAGAGAAGAAGGTTAAGAGGAGACTTAATAGAGGCATACAAAATGATCAGGGGGTTGGATAGGGTGGACAGTGAGAGCTTTCTCCCGCGGATGGATATGGCTGGCACGAGGGGACATAACTTTAAACTGAGGGGTAATAGATATAGGACAGAGGTCAGAGGTAGGTTCTTTACGCAAAGAGTAGTGAGGCCGTGGAATGCCCTACCTGCTACAGTAGTGAACTCGCCAACATTGAGGGCATTTAAAAGTTTATTGGATAAACATATGGATGATAATGGCATAGTGTAGGTTAGATGGCTTTTGTTTCGGTGCAACATCGTGGGCCGAAGGGCCTGTACTGCGCTGTATTGTTCTATGTTCTATGTTCTATACACGAGGCATCAACACACCGCCTCTTTCCACTGGTGACAACTGTAGTGACAGTCAGGGTGTATATATTAGTTAGCACCTTCTACACGTGGCTCAGAGCTAGTCTGGTCTAGTTAGTTATAGCAAGCATGCTTAGAGGGGCTGGTTTAGCACACTGGGCTAAATAGCTGGCTTTTAAAGCAGACCAAGGCAGGCCAGCAGCAAGGTTCAATTCCCGTACCTGCCTCCCCGAACAGGCGCCGGAATGTGGCGACCAGGGGCGTTTCACAGTAACTTAATTGAAGCCTGCTTGTGACAATAAGTGATTTTCATTTCATTTTTCATTTAGATTAGTAGAGTGTCAAACCCACAGCGAACTGTGTGCACTGCTTAACAAGTTCAATAAAGCGTATTGAACCAACACCAAAGTTTGGAGTCTACTTTCAAGTACAACTGCACCCAGTTGCAGTCCGTGTTACCCCAGGGTGATTAATACGACAGAACATCAGTGTAGCAGAGAGATCTCAGTCCAGCCACCATGTGTAGCTTAGATACAGTTAGTTGCTAGAGTTAGATCTGTAGAGGGTCAACCTCATTTACTAGTTTTGTCATTACTCAATAAATTCTTTCAGTTTACTTTGAAGACTCGAGTGTTCTTCAACATCGTCTACAGTTAGTAATGACATATATTACTTAAATTACATATATTACTCAAGCCCTGGAATGAACGTGAGGCGTAAAGGTTCAGGGCTGCGGTGACTTTGACGGCCACCGGGAGCAAGTATCCTCCTCCTCCACGTGGTGCCAGGTCCACAAGGGCATGGCACAGGTGCTGCACCTCCCCTTGTTGAGGAGGAGCCTCCTGCGGCACATGCTGTTCAACATCTCTTCAAATGACCAGCGTCACCTGCACACCTTGAGCTGTCGCCGGCCTCCCGCTCCGGCTCCCTCCCTGGCCTGATGGACGGCCGGGTCTCAGGATGTGGGGAGGGCCCCTGCACGTCGCCGCCTCCTCGCGCCTCTGTCAATGCCAGCTGCCGCCTCCTCCGGCACCTGGTCACCTCGACTGTCACCACCACCGTGAGGGCAGCTGCTGCGGAGTCCACAATATCATCCATAATGCAATTGTGAAGAATCGGAGTGGGCGAGAGACCGACAAACGGTTCGGGCTTCCGCCCCGGGGCCCCCAAAGCCCCCAAATCCACTCACCCCCAACCTTTAATCTTCCCGCCTTCTGGCAGGGTGCCATCCAACGAGCCGGTGCTAGGGGACCCCGCCCTGCGCAAGAACCCCCAGCCACAGCACGGGTCCCTGTGCACCAGACCCCAGACCCCCGCCGGGAACATTACTTGGATCGGGCGCAGGTCCCCTCCCCGATCCACACACCCACCCTCTGGTCACAGGGATGTCCCCAGTGCTGAGGCCCAGCTCTTGGATGTTTGATTGTTGGCTGCTGCCTCTGTGGCATTGCTGCCCCAGTGTTCAGGCAGAGTATCCAGACCTCACGGCCTGATTGGGATGCCAGGCAGTAACACTCGCCTGCAACATGGCACGTCTACCCACGGGAATGCACATGGGAGCTGTGAAGTGCTCACAAACCAACATTGCCAATTCCCTGTTCGCAATAGTCTTCAGCTGTGCAGTCAGAGGCTGCCACGGTCAGTGGGGGTTAGAGTGACTGCACATTCTCCCCGTGTCTGCGTGGGTTTCCTCCGGGTGCTCCGGTTTCCTCCCACAAGTCCCGAAAGACGTACTATTAGGTAATTTTGACATTCTGAATTCTCCCTCTGTGTACACGAACAGGCGCCGGAATGCGGCGACTAGGGGCTTTTCACAGTAACGTCATTGCCGTTTTAATGTAAGCCTACTTGAGACAATAAAGATTATTAATAAGCTAGTGAACCGGAGCGAACTTGGGGGGGAAGGGGCTGGTTAGACGAGGTTCAATGAGTTAGCGGGGTAGGTATGTGATGGTCACAGGTACACTGGAGGTAAGTCGGTGTTCCTGGTACACGTGTGTGCCCCGAATTGGGATGGTGTGACGTTTATAAAGCGCTTGTTGGCTGCAATGCCGAATCTAGATACCGATCAACTGATCCTGGGGGGAGATTTAAATTGTCTTCGATCTGCAACTCGATTGATCTAAGCCAAAGGCGGTGGCCTCTTCAGGAGTGGCGAAGGTGCGGTTGGTGTTTATGGAGGAGGCAGGGGGAGCGGAGTGGTGGCAATTTATGCACCCTGGGGGTAAGGAGTTCCCATCCTTCTCCAGCACACCAGGTTAATTGTTGGGGGGGGGGGCTCCTTTTCCATTTTTTTCTGTAGGGGGGTTATGCAATTAATCTTGTTATTTCTTTTTACTGTTTTACTGCTGTTGCTTCCATTTTTGTTCTTTATAAACTGAAAAAGGTCAATAAAAATATATTTTTTTAAAGAATTGCCACTCATCTTACAAACTGGGTGTGCCTGGAATGAGAACTTGGTGCTGGTCATGATGGTCATTGCAGCACCACCAAATTCAAGGACAATCCCCGCGAACTGAACTAGAACCTGTACGTGGTGTTCAGTAACCTGATTAAACCAGGAAAGCCTGTGGAAGGAGCTGTGCCAACAGGGTTGTTCTGCAGAGATGATCAGGGTCACCCGCGCATTCTGTGACATTATGGTGGCCAATGCGATGCAGATTGGCACCTTATCGGGTACCTTGCCTGCCACCAGCAGTGCCAAGAGAGGCTGCTTCATGGCTCCACTCTTGTTTGGCGTCTACTTTTTGGCCAGGCTGTTGCGCGCCATCAAAGATCTCAAAATAAGAGGACACATTAGTTCAGGGATATCCAGCAAACTCGTCAAGTCGCAAAGGGTCCAGGCTCGCACAAAGATCACAGAACTCTGTGAACATGCTGGCGTAGCACACAGCCCAGAGGACACCCAGCTGCCTTCTGATCACTTTGCCCCAGCCTTGAAAAGCGTTGTCCTGGCAATTAGCCTGAAAAAGACATGGGGCTGGATTATCCGATTTTGAGGCTATGTCCGGAGTAAGTGTCTGGGGCGTCATTCTCCGACCCCCCGCCGGGTTGGAGAATCGCCGGGGGCTGCCGTGAATCCCGCCCCCGCCGGTTGCCGAAGTCTCCGGTACCGGATATTCGGTGGGGGCGGGAATCGGGCCGCGCCAGTTGGCGGGCCCCCCCGCTGGATTCTCCGGCCCGGATGGGCCGAAGTCCCGCCGATAAATTGCCTGTCCCGCCGGCGTGGATTAAACCACCTTTTGAACGGCGGGACAAGGCGGCGTGGGCGGGCTCCGGGGTCCTGGGGGGGGGCGCGGGGCGATCTGGCCCCGGGGGGTGCCCCCACGGTGGCCTGGCCCGCGATCGGGGCCCACCGATCCGCAGGCGGGCCTGTGCCGTGGGGGCACTCTTTCCCTTCCACCTCCGCCACGGTCTCCACCATGGCGGCGGCGGAAGAGACTCCCTCCACTGCGCATGCGTGGGAAACTGTCAGCGGCCGCTGACGCTCCCGCGCATGCGCCGCCCGGGGATGTCATTTCCGCGCCAGCTGGCGGGGCAACAAAGGCCGTTTCCGCCAGCTGGCGGGGCGGAAATTCCTCCGGCGTCGGCCTAGCCCCTCAATGTTGGGGCTCGGCCCCCAAAGATGCGGAGCATTCCGCACCTTTGGGGCGGCGCGATGCCCATCTGATTGGCACCGTTTTGGGCGCCAGTCGGCGGACATCGTGTCGTTTCGGGAGAATTTCACCCCTTATCTTATGACCAAAAAGTCGGCGGCGCCCCCGGCTTTACCTGGAGTTACGGACGGAGAATGTCAGGGTCCGTGGCCGCGCATGCCTACGGCGGCGACATGCGGCGGCCGCGCCGTACAATATGGTGCCGGCCGCGGGCGGACCCGGCCTGTCGGATAGCGCCCCCCTGTAACCCCCCTTGTGTGGCTCTCTTTGGTTGGCTCTGAATATGGCGGTCAATATGGTTGCCTTCCTTAATTCCAATTACGTTTGCTCTAGAGTCGGCAGGTATCTTTCGATACCGCCACAAGGTTCAAACCCGAATACGGATCAAAGAGTCGGTACATCAGTTAGTTAGTTAATTTACACACACAGTAATATCTACTCATGCACAAAATACTACAGACTAAACTATCACTACTGCTAAAGCCTATACTTAGCTTCGGGCGCCCACTCAGTCAGAGGAACAATGTCCGTTGTTCGGTTCTGAGGCTGCTGGGGCCGAAGTGGTGAAGGGGAACAGCTAAGGACGTCCGTCTGGTATCGAGCGTGGACCTTGGACTTACTTGCTTCTGGTGCAGCTGGTGGACGGGTCTCTCCGCTGTGAGAGCCGAGTCCAAGAGAGCGATTCTCTCTTGGGGGCTTCTATTACCTGAAGGGGCTTCTCGCGCTTTTGGGCGGGCCTTGAACTTGGCCCCAATCAATTGGGCCGTTTCTTGATCACTGGTATTGATCTTGACCAATAAAGGGGTGGGTGCCCTGATGGCTGGGCATGTCCTAAGTGGCCGTTGGCCTGGCTTTGTTTCTTGCTTTCGGTTTGGGGAACTAGCGCCGTGAGGTCTGGGGCCAGATCGGTTACTTAAGTATCTTCCTTTGTTCCCGGAGATGGGCCATCCATACGCTAATGGGCCGACAGTTTCAGTCCCGTCTGGGAGCTGCGGCTCCAATATGCAGACAGCTTGCTTTCTTAACATTGTCCATTTTCCCCTGCAATCTTTGCCAATGTCCATTTTATATTCTGGAAGTGGCCATCCCAGATGGCTGCACTTGGCACGCCCAGACCACCCCCCACCAGTCCCCCTCAGCCCCCGCCAAAGCTTCCCCTGCCACCGGAACAGCTCCCCTCCCTGACTGTGCCGACGCAGGACACTATCCGCAGCCGTCATGCGAGGTCCCGAAAACTGAGAGCACGCATGCCGGCGCCATTAGGAAGTCAGCCAATCGGGGGAGGGCCTCAGGTGACGCCCTGAGGCTGTCCCAACGGCGTGCGGCTCACTCAGCGGTTACGCTGCTTTTGAGGGTGCGGAGCCAATCACCAAACACGATGTCATCGTCGGCAGCCGGACATTCCCGCCAAAAATCTTGGTCCAGCATCACAAACCCCAGGGCCCCATAGTCACAATCAACGATACACCCCTCACCGCAGTTCAGAGGTCCGGCCCTCTTGAGGGTATCGTCTCCAACATCGCCACCTTATTGCTGAAATCGCCAAAACTGGCAAAAGTAGGCGGAGCATTTGGCAGCCTCACTGGGCTTTGGAGAAAGCATAGAGTTTGTCTCAAAACAATGATCCAAGTCTAGCATTAGGGTGAGTGTTAAGGTTAGGGTTAGGGTTCGAGTAAGGGCTACGGTTAGGTTAGGGTTAGGCTTAGGGTTCAGGTACAGGTTAGGGTAAGGGTTAACCTAACCCGAACACTAATGCGTTTCTCACATCACTTCTCTATGGCTGAGAGGCTTGCACACCCTACTGGTGTTACATTAAGCAAATTTCACCTTCATTGCTTAAGGTCGACCTGCAATGTGAAGGCATGTTTAAGTTTTCATTGGGCACTCGCTCACGGGAAACGGTGCCAGAATTCACTGGAGACCACGAGACCTTTTTCACATGGCTACAAATATCAGAGGCGCCCTGTGCTTTTGCTGTGGAGCATTTTATTTTATGGCCGTGACCCTTGAGGAGACTTCCTGAGAAAACTGAATTGACAAGCAGCCACTATTTGAGGTTTCAATGCGTAACTGAGAGTCGGGCTTCTTAGTGTGTGAAAGGTCAAGGGGTTCAATTAATTCGAGAGGAGCTTTGGGAAGCCCTTTTCACCCAGTGAGTCCACATCCTTTGCTGCTTCAATGGATGGTAAACTGGGGCTGGGTATTAAACAAGAAGGTGTTCCCTGCCAGCTGGGTTTAACACCCACCCTTAAACAGAGCCAAGGACAATTATTGGAAGATAGGTTCGACTGCACTGAATCCTGAATGTTCTGGATGTGTTCGAGAGGATGGGGGTGCCTCAATGGCGAGGCTGTGATCTGATAGTCTGAAGCGTGGTCTATTTTGAGGCATCTGGAAGACACACACAAGCCCCTCTTTCAATGGGTCCTTTCTACTAAATTATTTTTGCATTAATTCCTGAAGTTGAGATCTTTTATTTGTTAAAAAGTTGCAAACAGACATTGGTAGCTCGTGACGAATGGTAGGTTCATTTTTTTTTTAAATGAATTTACGGTACCCAATCATTCTTTTCCCAATTAAGGGGCGATTTAGCGTGGCCAATCCACCTACCCTGGACCTCTTTATGTTGTGGGGGCGAGACCCACGCAGACAAGGGGAGAATGTGCAAACTCCACACATTCAGTGACCCGGGGCCAGGATCGAACCCGGGTCCTCGGAGCCGTGAGGCAGCAGTGCTAACCACTGCGCCAGCGTGCCGACCCCAAGCTCGTGACAAATGAGTGGCATGCGAGATGTAACTGGTTCTGCCCAAAAATCAGTCTGCAAATCCCTGACTGGTGGGCTAGAGCACACATAATAACAGTGATCTTTACTGTCACAAGTAGGCTTACATTAACACTGCAATGAAGTTACTGTGAAAACCCCCTAGTCGCCGATTCCACCGCCTGTTCGGGTACACAGAGGGAGAATTTAGAATGTCCAATTCACCTAACAAGCCCGTCTTTCGGGACTTGTGGGAGGAAACCGGAGCACCCGGAGGAAACCCACGCAGGCACGGGGAGAACGTGCAGACTCTGCACATATAGTGACCCAAGCCAGGAATCGAACTTGGGACCTTGGCGTTGTGATGCAACAGTGCTAACCGCTGTGCTACTGTGCCGCCCGTACAGCTCTGTAACACCCGAGTGCCAGTGCATCACGGGCTGGTTTACCTCCAGCTTATTTTGACCAGAAATATCTGTTCCTCCAGATGTCCAGCCCTGCTTACAATAAAAATCTATTGTATTTATTTTCTCTGTTGTAGATCCAGGTAAAGTTGCCCCTCCTCCCCTCGCACCCCGACACGTAATCTGACTCGATCGTATCAGGTTTTTAAGAAATACTTTTAATGCAGCCTTCCTTTGTGTAACAGAAGTGTCAGACATTAAACATTCTGACACAGGAATGTCTGAAGGTGCTCTCAGAGGTGCTACTTGAACAGAACAGACTAAACTGGAGCACACAATGATAACGTGACAGAGACAGTGGATCAGTGTGTATTTAAAGTTTGGACATAATAATAATAATTTTTATTAGTGTCACAAGTAGGCTTATATTAACACTGCAATGAAGTTACTGTGAAAAGCTCCTAGTCGCCACACTCCGGCGCCTGTTCGGGTACACGGGGGGAGAACTTAGAATGTCCAATTCGCCTGACAGCACGTCTTTCGGGACTTGTGGGAGGAAACCGGAGCACCCGGAGAAAATCCACGCAGACGCGGGGAGAATGTGCAGACTCCGCACAGCCAGTGACCCAAGCCGGGAATCGAACCTGGGTCCCTGGCGCTGTGCTACCATGCTAAATGGGGGGCGGTACGGCGGCGCAGTGGTTAGCACTGCTGCCACATGGCGCCGAGGATCCGGGTTCGATCCTGGCCCCGGGTCACTGTCCGTGTGGAGTTTGCACATTCTCCTGGGGCTGGATTCTCCCTCCCGCCGCACCACATTTCTGCTTCACCCCGCCGGCGGGATGCTCCGTTACGCCAGCCGGTCAGTGGGGCAGCCCCGCGCCGTCGGGATACCCCCGGGCTGCCGTCAAAATGGAGCACCCCGCCGGCGGAGAATCCAGCCCCAGGTCTACATGGGGTCTCACCCCCACAACCCAAAAGATGTGCAGGGTAGGTAAATTGGCCAGGCCAAATTGCCCCTTAATTGGGAAAAAAAAGAATTGTGCACGAAAATGTACATTGCAGTTTTCACCACGTCATGAGGCATTCTGTCAATCTCCCCTGACTAACAACTCTGTCACTTCATAAAACAGGTAGATTTTTTTTTAATGAGTTACGATCGCTTATCAAATTAATTGGAAGGAACTATTGTCAGCCCAAAGCCGGGAGCTTGGCGTTTGACACCACGTTCAGTGCCTTAGCTTTCAATCAATGTGGAAGCTCTCAAAGACACGGGCTTTGGGGAGAAGGCGCTGGAAAATCCGCTGTGCAAACACAAGTCCTGTCTCCTTGCTGGATACGCAGACGAACAGCTTGCGCCCTCTGGGGTCTGCATTTGCAATCCAATACACTAATTAGTGATGGGGGTACTTTTTTTTATCACAGCTACTGAGTGTCAACATTGACATTGGCTTCAACCAGTAGCCTCGCAATCACGACTCGCAACATGATCCCCCTTGAGGTGAAATTCCTGCCCACTTACCGACATAAATGATGGATTTAGTCATTTTTCATCCAGATGGTCACATTCTCCCACACTTGAATGTCTTCTTCTGATTACTTCATGGAGCAGCACTGACATCTGAAGGACCTGGCCACTTTCTCGCTATGCGCCAGGAAGAAAGTAGACAAGGTGAATGGTTAACACAACTTTGAAAGCTCCTGGGCGGGGTTCTCTGATCCTGAGGCTAAGTGTTGACGCCGTCGCGTTTTACGACGGCGTCAACAGGCCCCCAGGAGCAGCGATCCTGCACCCTACAGAGGGGCCAGCACGGCACTGGAGCAACACCGCGCAGCTCCAGCTGCCGATACCGGCGTCAAACGAACGCCGCGGGTCTGCGCGTGCGCGCTGCGGCCGGCGCGAACTCGTGCATGCGCGCTAGTTTCCTTCTCCGCGCCGGCCCCGACGCAGGGGCCCGGCGCGGAGTAAAAGAGGCCCCCACCAGGAGAGGCCGGCCCGCCAATCAATAGACCCCGGTCGTGGGCCAGGCCACGGTGGAGCCCCCCCCGGGGTAGGATCCCCTCTCCCCACCCCCCCCCCCCTCCACCAGGCCGCCCCCCCGCAGGATGGACGGCGAGGTCCCGCCGGTTAAGATCACATGTGAACGGCGCCGGCGGGACTCGGGCTATCTTGGCGGCCACTCGGCCCATCCCGCGCGGAGAATCGCCGGGGGGGGGCCGGGGAGAGCAGCCCCCGACCGGCGCCCCGCCGACCGCGCTGGCACAAATGCCGCCGATTCTCCGTTCACCGTAGAATCGGCGGAGCGGCGGAACGTGAATCGCGCCCGGCCTGACGATTCTCTAACCCAGCCCCGGGGTCAGAGAATCCCGCTGCCTGTTTGATTGCAAGCTGGTACTCTGTGCAAGACTGAGCTGAATGGGCTGTGGGATTTAACTGGGTTCATCGGTGCTCTGTGAGGCAGAGGCGGCTGAGAGGAGATTCGAGACAGATGTTCAAAACCTCGAGGGGTCTGGTCAGGGCAGAGCAGGAGTGGCTGCTCCCATTGGCAACAGGGTTGAGATCCAGGTGACGCGTGTTTCTGGTGTAATGGAGTGAAAGGTGATAGCAGGTAAAAACTTTTCACGCAGCGAGTGGTTAGGATGTGGAATACAAAACCTGAGAGTATGGTGGGGACAGATTCAATCGTGGCTTCGAAAGAGATTTCCATTGGCAGCTACAGGGAAACAATTTGTTAAATTGCTCTTCCATTCAGTAAACCAAATGGCCCCCTTCTGTGCCGACACTAATCGATGAGTATGAGCACACTCCAGTGATGAGGTTAACAGGAGATCCCCGGGTAAGGGTCATGTAGAGAATGGAGCCGGAACACGCAACTCCAGCACCTCATTTGGTAATTTTCCGTATTGGTTCTTGGAATTTAGGTGAGGCTGGGCAGGACGGTATTAATTGCCCATTCTTTATTTTGTCATCGAGAAAGTGGTGGTTGTCGTGTTAATCACCCTGGGGTAACACGGACTGCAACTGGATGCAGTTGCACTTGAAAGTAGGCTCCAAACTTTGATGTTCGTTCAATACACTTTATTGAACTTGTTAAGCAGTGCACACAGTTCGCCGTGGGTTTGACACTCTACTAATCTAAGCGTGCTTACTATAACTAACTAGACCAGACTAGCTCTGAGCCACGTGTAGAAGGTGCTAACTGATATATACACCCTGACTGTCACTACAGTTGTCCCCAGCAAAAAGAGGCGGAGTGCTGATGCCGCCGTGTGTTTTAATAGTGGGAGACCACCTTCCAGTGTTCTGCCTGGTGATTGGTTGTGTTCTGTCCTCTGTGTTGATTGGCTGTACTGGGTGTCTGTCACTGCCTGTCTGTATCTCATTATGTGCATGAGCGCATATCATGACAGTGGTGAGCATTTTCCTTGAACTAATGCTGCCTCCAGTATGAGGGTGGTCCTCCAATTGTTGTGTAAGGAGTGTCAGGGTATTGACCAGTTACGATGAAGAGAGAGACTATTAATGACCAGGTTGGGACGGTGTGACCTGGAGGGGAGGGACCACATTGCTGCTCTTGTCTTTCTCAGTGGTGGGTGTCACAGGGAAGGAAGGTGCTGTTGGAGTAATCTTGGTGCATTACTGCAGTGTATCCCGCAACCGCAATGCACCCGTGGATGAGGGAGTGCATAAATGTCCAAGGCAGGCTGGTGTTGGTCAAGTCAGCTGCTTTGTCCTGGATGGTGTCGAGCTTCTTGAGTGTTGTTGGAGCTGCATTCATCCAGGCAAGTGGAGAGTATTCCATCTCAGTCCTGACTTACGCCTTGGTGGGCTTGGTGGAGTTCGGAGGTGTTTTTGTTTTTTAAATAAAGAATTATTTTCTTTCCAATTAAGGGGCACTTTAGCGCGGCCAATCCATCTACCCTGCACATCTTTGGGTTGTGGGGGTGAGACCCATGCAGACACGGAGAATGTGCAAGCTCCACACGGACAGTGACCCGGGGCCGGGATCGAACCTGGGTTCTTGGCACCGTGAAGCAGCAGTGCTAACCACTGCGCCACCCTGTCACCCACAGGAGGTGGATTACTCACTGCAGAATTCCCAGTCACTGACCTGTTCTTGTAGCCAATGCAGCACCTCATCAACACTTCTTTACTACACCACCTAACCCATGACCTCCAGCAAAGAACAAAGAACAATACAGCACAGGAACAGGCCCTTCGGCCCTCCAAGCTTGTACCGGTCATACCAACCTTGGCCAAAACCCTCAGCACTTCCTTGTGCCGTATCCCTCTATCCCCATCCTATCAGTGTGTTTGTCAAGATGCCTTTTGAACACCGTTAATGTATCTGCTTCCACAACCTCCCCTGGCAACGCGTTCCAGACACTCACCACTCTCTGCGTAAAAACCTGCCTCGCACATCTCCTCTAAACTTTGCCCCATGGGCCTTAAACCTATGCCCCATGGTGACTGCGCCCTCCACCCTGGGAAAGAGTGCCTGCCCATCCACTCTATCCTTGCCCCTCATAATCTTGTAGACCTCTATCAGGTCACCCCTCAACCTTCGACGTTCTATTGAAAACAGTCCGAGTCTATTCAGCCTCTCCGCATAGCTAACACCCTCCAGACCAGGCAACATCCTGGTAAACCTCCTCTGCACCCTCTCCAAAGCCTCCACACTTTGAAAGACAAGGGCAGCAGATGTGGGGATTGACCAGCACCTGTAAGTTTTCTTCCAGATTGCACACCATCCCAGTCTGGCCATAAACCAACCATTCCATCATTGCTCACCAGCAGCTCACAGTAACTCTCCAAGGCTCCTTCCACAGCACCTTCCAGACCCATGACCTCTACCATCTAGAAGTTCAAGGGCAGCAGATGCATGGGAACACCTCCACCTGCAAGTTCCCCTCCAAACTATACGCCATCCTGACTTTGGAAACATGTCACCTTCACAGTCACTGGGTCAAAATCCTGGACTCACTCCCTAACGTTGCTGGTCTACCCCTGAAGTCTACTTTCCCAGTCCCTTCTCTCTTGTTATCTGAAATAATATCCCAAAATTCTATTGATCCAAAACCTGAAAATATTCAGAGGTTGAGAGCCCGCAGCTCTGGGGTAGAGAACTCCAAAGATTCGCAACCTTCTGAATGAAGAAATTTCTCCTCATCTCAGTCCCAAATGGCCAGGCCTGAATCTATGACCCCCCCCCCCAACTCTCCAATCGAGGCGAAACAGGCTGGTTTGAGGAGGTTCAAGCAGCTTCAAGAAATAAAGCCACCTCCGCCTGCTCAAAGGAAACTAGGAATTGGCAAAAATGTTGGCCTTGCCAGCGAATGAATATAAAAAAGTAGTTGGAGCTAAGATGGTAATAATTTGAAGTTAAGAAAGAAAGTTACCCATCCAGGCGCAGAAGCTTTATCTTGGCCTGTTAGTGGTAGAAGTGTTTGCTTTTCTTTCTCATTATTGAAACATCAAACTAACGTTCATAAAGCAAGTTATTAAATTTATCCACATGGAGTTTCAGCACAATTTTATTCAGCTGAATTTGTTTCACCAGCCAATGAAATCATAGTGTTGATGTTGGTAACCCTTCACATGGCTTGAAGAGTGGGAATGGTAAGAGCCAAAGTAAATTAGCCACATCTGTTCTTCAGCGCTTGGTGCTATCATCGTGTGAATGCGTCAATGAAACGACAGTCCTTCACATGGAAACAGCGCTGGGATCAGTAATGGAACACCCAGAGCTAATGCCATCCCAAATAATGAAGCTAATCACTTAACCTAGTGAGCGCCAAGAGTGATATTGGCTGAGGTTACAAGCAAAACTTGTAGGGAAACAGTGACCACTCCCTGGAGGCCCAAGGCCTGGTTGCAGGAGGCTACTCGCACTTGTAACCTGGAGCTGGAGGCCCGCGTTCGGGGTCAAATTACCAGAGGGCATGCCCCGTCCATTTTGTGCAGATGGCAAGCAGTCTAATCAGCCACCCTCAAAGGGACTCCCTCCTCTTGCTGCCCACTGATGTGCACAACGTGCAATGACGACTGGGGGAAATGACTGTCGTGCTTCCTGATGCCAAGCTCCAGCTGGCGAGGCTGTGGAAACGTGAAGTGATTCATGTTGGTTGGAAGAATGGGGAGTGGCCTTCTGAGCTCAAAGGCCTGTTTGAAAACCTACATATTTAATGAGATAAGGAACCTACACAGGTGAAATGCCTATAAATACCAGGGGAAAAAAGATGGAAAATAGAAGTTCGTCAACAGTGTCGGAGGCCTCCCGGGGCTCATGGGTGGAAAAGATGGCGGAGGCAGCCTCTGGGGCTCCGGCCACTCCGCTAACGGCTGACGTGCCTGCGAGCACCTTGGCGTCAGAATTTGACAAGCATTGGCGGGTTGTGTTGGGGGACATCCGCAAATCGATGGAAGAGGCCTTGGCTCCCAACCGTAAAAGGTTCCTCAAATGCTGAAATGGGTATTAAGGGCACTGGTTTTATCACTGCTTGAGGTTTCCCTATCACTTGACATGTGTGACATGATTGACAAAATTTAACTACATCTTTATGTAGTCCAGGCCAATAAAAATGTTTCTGGATTTTAGCTTGAGTTTTCCTTATTCCCAAATGACCTCCCACTGGTACCTCATGTGCAACTCGCAACACCTCCTTTCTATACCCTACCGGCAATACTACTTGATGAACATCTGCCCACTTTTCATCTGCCTGCATATGTACAGGTCTCCATTTTCCCATCAAGACATCGCTTTTACAGTAATAACACTCTGGTGGACTCTCAGATTCCTCTTCCGTATATGCTTTCTGATATATCCGTTTTATTTCTACATCTTTCTGTTGTAACTCTGCCAATTTTCCTGAACTAAAAATATCCGCCTCATCCTCCACCTGTTCTTGATCTTTTTCAACCATCTGATGAAAAATCGTTTCTGATAATTGCCCTTCAACTTCATCTTCACTCTTTGATTTCTCCTCTTGATTTAACCTGTGACTTTGCAACCTTGCTATTACACAATCTGGAAAAACCCAGGATATTCATCCTTCAACCCTTCAGTTGTCTGATTTTCCACTGGCTTATCAACCACAGTAGGCATCACTCCCGCCTGCGATCCAGCTATATCATTACCCAAGATAAACTGTATTCCTGGACAAGATAGTTTATCTATTACTCCTACTACCACTTCACCACTCTTCACTGGACTTTCCAACCGTACCTTATATAATGGAACACTACTCCTCTCACCCTGAATTCCACATATTACCACCTTTTCTGGCAACATTCTTCCCAAACTACATAATTCCTCATCTCTTAACATTAAAGATTGACTAGCCCCTGTATCTCTTAAAATTGTGACTTCTTTACCTGCTCCTCCTGATACACATGAGTAAACTTTACCCACACAAGTAAATTCTTTAAAGACATGTGGCATCTTCTTAACAATTACTTCTTGAACAGGCTGTACAATCATTTGCACCTCCTTCACTTCCCTTGGGCTTTCCTTTACCACTCAAACAAATCCCACTGTCTTATCATGTTTTACCACATCAGCCTTCCCAGTGCTTTTCTTCGACCACCAACACTGTGACTTTACATGGCCTAGTTTATTATAATGAAAACATTTGAAACTTTTCATTTCTTTTCCACCCTCCTGGATTTCTTTTTTAATGTGAGGTACACTCTCCTTATTATCTCCCATCAGATCACCTTTACCTTTACCACGTGAGTATTTCTCATGTCCCCAGTTTCTATCCCTCACAGGCTGAAACTGATGTTGGAAACCAATCTTTGATTTATGAACTAATTCATAATCATCTGCCATTTCCGCTGCTAATCTCGCAGTTTTACCCCTCTGTTCTTCCACATGAGTTCTCACTACATCAGGAATTGAATTTTGAAACTCCTCCAAAAGTATAATTTCTCTGAGAGCTTCATACGTTTGATCTATTTTCAAAGCCCTTATCCACCTATCAAAATTACTCTGTTTGAGCCTTTCAAACTCCATGTATGTTTGACCAAATTCTTTCCTGAAATTTCTAAACCTTTGTCTGTAAGCTTCAAGCACTAGCTCATATGCACTTAAGATGGATTTCTTCACCTCCTCATACGTTCCAGATACCTCCTCCGGTAGTGATGCAAACACTTCACTAGCCCTACCTACCAGCTTTGTTTGAACCAGTAATACCCACATGTCTTGTGGGTATTAGGGCAGCATGGTAGCATTGTGGATAGCACAATTGCTTCACAGCTCCAGGGTCCCAGGTTCGATTCCGGCTTGGGTCACTGTCTGTGCGGAGTCTGCACATCCTCCCCGTGTGTGCATGGGTTTCCTTCGGGTGCTCCGGTTTCCTCCCACAGTCCAAAGAGTGCAGGTTAGGTGGATTGGCCATGATAAATTGCCCTTAGCGTCCAAAATTGCCCTTAGTGTTGGGTGGGATTACTGGGTTATGGGGATAGGGTGGAGATGTGGACCTTGGGTAGGGTGCTCTTTCCAGGAGCTGGTGCAGACTCGATGGGCCGGGTGGCCTCCTTCTACACTGTAAATTCTATGATTCTATGATTGTGGCCATTGCATTTGTTTAGCTATCTTCTCAAATGAAATGAAAAAGGCTTCTACCTCCTCCTCGTCAAACCTTGGCAATGCTTGGACATATTTAAATAGGTCCCCAACACATCTTCGACTATGGTGTTGTCTCATTATCCTCATCCATCTCCTCCAACTGTATGTGTCCCCTTACGTCTGCCAATTTTAACTGACTTTCATGTTTCAGAGCCATTTTCCGAAGTTCAAACTCTCTCTCTTTTTCCCTTTCCTCTCTTTCTCTTTCTTTGTTTCTTTCTTCTCTCTCCTTTTCTTTTTCCTCTCTATCTCCGTCTCTTTCTTTTTCTTTCATTGCATATTCAAGCCGCTTTAATTCTTTTTCATGTTCAAGTTGCTTTAATTCTTTTTCATGTTCAAATTGCTTAATCTGCAACAGGAGCTTTGCCATATCTAATGAGTCCGAATGTATCACAGGCAAACGTAAATGCGCAGATACCGCGTTAAGTATCTCAGCTTTTCGTATTTTGCTAGGCAGTGTTAACTGCAATGTTTTCGCCAAACCTAACAGTCTGTTTTTACTCTCTGTCCATAAGGTTTCACGTGTTACCGCGTCCAACCCCAAAAACTTCTGAGCCTCCGAAAGAGCCATTGTTCACAACACTGTCCCCACTTAAACTAAAATACCACACCGGAAAAGTAACAAACCTTCACTGTCTGTAAGTTCACAAAAACCAATCCAATAGATAGACTTTAATCCCCCTCGAGCCCCCAATTGTTATGGGCGAGGCGTTTTCAGAACCCCAAAATGTATCATGGAGTTCAACCAACCTCTCCCTTTAATGGAGTGTTGCTTTTCCAGCACATGGCTTGTTCCCCAGGTGTGGGATTACAATTATGGACACAGGGTTTATTAAAAAAGATATATTTATTCAAATTTTCAACGATTTACAACAAAACACTCCAACCAGAAAAAAAAAGAATAAAGCACAAAACAAGCAAAAATTATACATGAGATTTCCAACAAAATACAATAACCCCCATTTAACAAATAAACACCCCAGTAAGGAAAATGCCTCACTCTAACCTAAACAAAACAGAAAAAAACAACCCCCCCCCCCCACCCCTCCCTCCCTCCCCCCCTCCCCCCCCCCCCCCCGGTTGCAGCTGCAGTTGACCTCCACCTTACGTTCCGCGAGAATGTCTAGGAACGGTTGCCACCACCTGGAGAACCCCTGCACAGACCCTCGCAAGGCAAACTTTATCCTTTCCAGCTTGATGAACCCTGCCATATCGTTAATTCAAGCTTCCAAGCTTGGGGGCTCCGCGTCCCTCCACATTAGTAGGATCCTCCGCCAGGCTACCAGGGACGCAAAGGCCAGAATACCGGCCTCTTTCGGCTCCTGCACTCCCGGCTCGTCCGATACCCCAAATAATTCTGTTCACCACTTTGGACATAGTCCTCGCAAAGCCCCTCCAGAACCCCTCCACCGCTGGGCATGTCCAGAACATGTGGGCGCGATTTGCTGGGCTCCCCGAGCACCTCACACACCTGTCCTCCGCCCCAAAAACCCTACTCATCCTCACCCCTGTCATATGCGCCCTATGGGCAACTTTGAACTGTATTAGGCTGAGCCTGGCGCAAGAGGAGGAAGAATTAACCCTACTCAGGGCATCAGCCCACAGGACTTCATCCAGCTCCTCCCCCAGCTCCACCTCCCACTTACCCATTACCTCCTCCACCTGCACCCGTTACCTCCTCCGAGGCCTCCTGCACTTCCTGATAGATCGCCGAGACCTTGCCTTCTCCAACCCATACACCCGAAATCACCCTATCCTGAATCCTTCATGCTGGGAACAGCGGAAATTCCCTCACAAGCCGTCTCACAAATGCCCTCACTTGCATGTACATAAAAGCATTCCCGGGAGGTAACCCAAATTTCTCCTCTAGCGCCCCTAGGCTCGCAAAAGTCCCATCGATGAATAGGTCCCCCATTCTTTTAATCCCAGCCCGATGCCAGCTCAGAAACCCCCCATCCATCCTACCCGGAACGAACCTGTGGTTCTCTCGTATCGGGGACCGGACTGAGGCCCCCATCTCGCCCCTATGTCGCCTCCACTACCCCCAGATCTTCAGAGTCGCCGCCACCACCGGACTCGTGGTGTACCTTGTCGGCGGAAGCGGCAACGGTGCCATCACCAGCGCCCCCAGACTCGTACCCACTCAAGACGCCACCTCTAGCCTCTTCCACACCGCCCCCTCTCCCTCCATTACCCACTTACGGATCATCGCCACATTAGCTGCCCAATAATAGCCACATAGATTCGGCAGCACCACCCCCCCACCCCTGTCCCTGCTACGCTCCAGAAACACTCTCTTCACCCTCGGGGTCTTATTCGCCCATACGAATCCCATAATACTCCTGCTTACCCGTTTAAAAAAATCCTTGGGGATTAGGATGGGAAGGCACCGGAACACAAACAGGAACCTCGGGAGGACCGTCATCTTAACCGACTGCACCCTACCCGCCAGGGAGAATGACAGCATCTCCCATCTCTTCAAGTCCTCCTCCATCTGCTCCACCAACCGTGTCAAATTGAGCTTGTGCAGGGGCCCCCAGCTCCTAGCTACCTGGATCCCCAGGTATCGGAAGCTCCTCTCCGCCCTCTTCAGCGGTAGCTCATCTACCCCCTTCCTTGGTCCCCCACATGCACCACAAAGAGCTCACTCTTCCCCACGTTGAGCTTATAGCCCGAGAAATCCCCAAACTCCCTAAGGATCCGCATAACCTCCGCCATCCCATCCACTGGGTCTGCCACATATAACAACAGGTCATCAGCATATAACAACACCCGGTGTTCCTCCCCCTCCCGGACCAATCCCCTCCAGTTCCTAGACTCCCTCAGTGCCATGGCCAGCGGCTCAATTGCCAGTGCAACAAGGAGGATAAGGGACACCCTGCCTCGTCCCGCGGTACAACCTAAAGTACTCCGACCTCCGCCGGTTCGTAGCCACACTCGCCACTGGGACCCTATATAACAGCCTGACCCATCTTATGAACCCTTCCCCGAACCCAAACCTCCCAAGCACTTCCGAGAGATACTCCCACTCCACCCGATCAAAGGCCTTCTCCCCGTCCATAGCCGCCACTACCTCCGCCTCCCCCTCCACCGAGGGCATCATGATCACATTTAAGAGCCTCCGCACATTCGTGTTTAACTGCCTGCCCTTGACAAACCCCGTCTGGTCCTCATGGATCACCCCCGATCCTCGTAGCCAGAACCTTCTGCAACAACTTAGCGTCTACATTGAGGAGTGAAAGCGGCCTATACGATCCACATTGCAATGGATCCTTATCCCACTTCAAAATCAATGAGATCAGTGCCCGAGACATTGTCAGGGGCAGGGTCCCCTCCTCCCTCGCCTCATTGAAAGTTCTCACCAGCAACGGGCCCAGCAGGTCCACATACTTTCTATAAAATTCAACCGGGAACCCGTCCGGTCCCGGGGCCTTCCCCGCCTGCATGCTCCCCAATCCTTTAACCAGCTCCTCCAGCCCAATCGGCGCCCCCAAACCAGCCACCTGCTCCTCCTCCACCCTCGGGAACCTCAGTTGGTCCAAGAATCGCCGCATCCCCTCCTCCCCCGCTGGGGGCTCAGACCTGTACAGATCCCCATAGAAGTCCCTAAATACCTTGTTTATTCTCACCGCACTCCGCACCGTATTCCCCCCTCTATCCTTGACTCCACCAATCTCCCTCGCTGCCTCCCTTTTACGAAGCTGATGTGCCAGCATCCGACTCGCCTTCTCCCCGTACTCATACGTCGCCCCCTGCGCTTTCCTCCACTGTGCCTCTGCTTTTTCCGTGGTCAGCAGATCAAATTCCATTTGGAGGTTTTGTCGCTCCCTAAGCAGCCCCTCCTCAGGGGCCTCTGCATAGCTCCTGTCCACCCTTAATATCTCCCCCACCAATCTCTCCCTCTCCCTCCTCTCTCTCTTCTCCCTATGGGCCCTAATGGAAACTAGCTCTCGCCTAACCACCGCCTTCAGAGCCCCCAGACTACCCCCACCTGCACCTCCCCATTGTCGTTGGCCTCCATGTATCTTTGAATACACCCCCGGATCCGCCC
This sequence comes from Scyliorhinus torazame, assembly GCF_047496885.1. Taxonomy (NCBI): domain Eukaryota; kingdom Metazoa; phylum Chordata; class Chondrichthyes; order Carcharhiniformes; family Scyliorhinidae; genus Scyliorhinus; species Scyliorhinus torazame. The sequence goes on from NC_092707.1 coordinate 19,020,405, forward strand.
ATACACCTCCTCATCTGCCAACAGTCCCACATCGAGGCGCCACAACGGGCGCTGGTCCCTCTCCTCCCCCAATGCTACCGTGGGCAGCACGGTAGCATTGTGGATAGCACAATTGCTTTACAGCTCCAGGGTCCCAGGTTCGATTCCAGCTTGGGTCACTGTCTGTGCGGAGTCTGCACATCCTCCCCGTGTGTGCGTGGGTTTCCTCCGGGTGCTCCGGTTTCCTCCCACAGTCCAAAGATGTGCAGGTTGGTGGATTGGCCATGATAAATTGCCCTTAGTGTCCAAAATTGCCCTTAGTGTTGGTGGGGTTACTGGGTTATGGGGATAGGGTGGAGGTGTTGACCTTGGGTGGGGTGCTCTTTCCAAGAGCAGGTGCAGACTCAATGGGCCGAATGGCCTCCTTCTGCACTGTAAATTCTATGAAACTCCAGCTCCACCCAATGCGGGGCGTGATCCGCGATGGCTATAGACGAATATTCCGTTCCCTCCACTTTCAGGATTAGTGCCCTACTCATTATAAAGAAATCTATTCGGGAATAGGCTTGATGGACGTAGGAGAAAAAAGAAAATTCTCTGGCCCCCGGCCTGGCAAACCTCCACGGATCCACTCCCTCCATCTGGTCCATAAACCCCCTGAGCACCTTGACCGCAGCCAGCCTCCTACCTGTCCTGGACCTGGAACGGTCCAGTGCTGGGTCCAGCACCGTGTTGAAGTCCCCCCCCATTATCAAGCTCCCTGCCTCCAGATCCGGGATCCGACCCAACATACGTTTCATAAATCCGGCATCATCCCAATTCGGGGCAGATACGTTCACCAGTACCACCCGCACCCCTTGCAACCTACTACTCACCATCACGTATCGGCCTCCATTATCCGCCACAATATTCATCGCCTCAAACGACACCCGCTTCCCCACCAGTATCGCAACCCCTCTATTCTTCGCATCCAGTCCCGAGTGAAAGACCTGCCTACCCATCCCTTTCTCAGCCTGACCTGGTCTGCCACCTTCAAGCGTGTCTCCTGGAGCATGACCACGTCGGCCTTCAGTCCCTTTAAGTGTGCGAACACCCGGGCCCTCTTGACCGGCCCATTCAGGCCCCTCACATTCCACGTTATCAGCCGGATCAGGGGGCTACCCCCCCCCCCCCCCCCCCCCGGACTAGCCATCCCCTTTTTTAGGCCAGCCATGTGCCCGCGCCTCCCGCACCCTCCAGTCCCCCAGGCGGCGGACCCCCGCCCCGACTCCCTCTTCTACCTCCAGCTCCTCTTTGGCCAATACAGCAGCAACCCAGCCCCCCCCCCCCCCCCCACCCCAGCCAGATCACCATCCAGCCATTTTGCTCCCCCCATTACACTCCCGTAAGTCAGCTGACTCCTGCTGACCCCGGTCGCTCCCACCATTCCAACGACCCCCCAGTGTGGGAATCCCCCCACCTCCCCCTGTCGATCAATGTGCGCTCTCCTCCAACACCACCCTTCCCCCCTGGCCCCGCCCCTCCCTTCCTTAGCGCGGGAAAAAGCCCGCGCTTTCCATCCGAGCCGGCCCCGCCTCCTATGGCGCAGCTCCTTTTTCTGCGACCTCTCCCCAGCTCCCCATCCCCGGGCTTCCTGCCCCTACAGTACCGCCGCCCACACTCTCACACAGCCCCCACAGCATATCCACTCACCCCTTCCCATTTCCCCTCTTCCCAACCTGAAACCAGAAGAAGAACACCCCCAAAATACAGTAAACACCCCCCCACAACAAACCCTCAGTTCGAGTCCAGCTTTTCAGCCTGAATAAAGGTCCACGCCTCATCTGGCATCTCAAAATAATGGTGACAGTCCTGAAACGTGACCCGCAATCGCGCTGGCTGCAGCATTCCAAACTTCACCCCCTTCCGATGGAGAACCGCCTTGGCCTGATTAAAACCAGCCCTCTTCTTGGCCACCTCCGCACTCCAGTCCTTGTAGACACGGATCTCCGTATTCTCCCACCTGCTGCTCCGTTCTTTCTTCGCCCATCTCAGGTCGCACTCTCTGTCCATAAAGCAGTGGAACCTCACCACTACATCCCTTGGCGGCTCGTTGGCTTTAGGCCTCTTTGCCAGGACTCGATGAGCCCCATCCAGCTCCAGGGGCCTCGGGAAAGCTCCCGCGCCCATTAGCGTGTTGAGCATTGTAGCTACATATGCCCCAGCGTCGGACCCCTCCACTCCTTCAGGGAGACCCAGAATCCGAAGATTCTTCCTACTCGACCTGTTCTCCAGGTCCTCAAACTTATCCTGCCACTTCTTGTGTAGCGTCTCGTGCGCCTCCACCTTCACTGCCAGCCCAAAATCTCATCCTCGTTCTCTGAGGCCTTCTGCCGCAACTCGCGAATCGCCGCCCCTTGGACCTTCTGGGTCTCCACCAGCTTTTCGATCGACGTCTTCATTGGCGCCAGCATTTCTGCTCTCAGCTCCGCAAAGCAGTTTTTAAGGAACTCTTGCTGCTCCCGTGACCACTGCGCCCACGCTGCTTGATCTCCACCCGCCACCATCTTGCTTTTCCTCCCCCGCTCTCTTCGCTGCTCCAAAACCACTTTTTTGATCGCTCCACTCCTGGTCCACTCCATACAGTGCTGGGGGAGCCTTACTATCACCTTCCCACACTGGGAACCGTCGTACAAGTGCTGCTGGGGCTCCTCAAAACGGCCCAAAAGTCCGTTCTTGGCGGGAGCTGCCGAACGTGCGACCTACCTAGGCATAGCCACAACCGGAAGCCATGACATGTGGTTTTTAACACAAACAATGTTTATTCCATGAACTCAAATTAACCTATTAAATAAACATTGGATCTCTTAACACCCCTTACTTCAAAGATAACCCCAAATATAATACAACACTAAATAATCCCTCAAAATGTTCCTTCAAACATCCAAAAGGCTTCAAACCTTCAAAACAGTAACACACCAGGTCACAGAATATATATATTTTCTGTTTTATGGCAGAGATATATCAGCTTGGTTGACTTCAGCTCCAGCACCTTGCTTTTCTTCCTGCAGCTCACTGCAAACACAGACACACCCAAGCTGCTTTTTCAAACTGAAACCAAAAGCAGAAGTGAGCTCAGCTCCCCCCACCCTCTGACATCACTTCAGTAATATGATCATCTCCATTCCTTAAAGGTACATTGCTTAAACATCCATTTCTTAAAGGTACTCTCACACGACATGGGGGAATTATTTTTTGCATATACGACCAGATCCTATCAGCGGAGTCAGCGCCACTGAACGAGGTGAAGGTGAAATGGGAGGGCGAGTCGGGTCCCATCTGCATGTGGAGCGCGTCCCTTCACAGGGTCAACTCCATGTTACCCTGTGCACGGCTTAGTCTGATCCAGTTCAGGATGGTGCACAGGGCTCGCCTGAATAAAGCGAGGATGAGTGGATTTCTCTCTGGGATGGAGGACAGGTGTGGTGTTCTCGGGGGCCGGCCAACCACACTTCTATGTTTAATAATCAATGAGCCGAATTTCCTTGAGCCGCAAACACTTACCTGGACTATGCTGGCACCCAGGAACTCCCACATACTGCAGCTTTGATACACCTGCTGACCTGCCATCCTTAGTGTGTTTTCATTAGTTACTTAATTATGTCACTCACTTATTTATTTCCTTTGTTCATACGTCTTATTAACTACATCACTAGTCCCTGTAAACCTCAGGACTGGAATAGACATTAACCACTTCCCATCTACTCACCCCAGTTAGCTCCTTTCCCTGTAGCACAGTAAGAAGAATTCCTCCAGGATAAAAAAGGTAGAAATAGCAAAAGGAACCAAACGCCTCCTCCCCTCCTTCGCTCTCCCCCACCCACCAAACTCTTAGGTTTATACTCAGTTCCGAAACTTGTGTTAGCGGCACCAAACAACCTTAAATTTATAGTGACTGGAGCTACAGAAATCAGGTTCAATCTGAGCTACTTAACTAATAATAACCTTCATGAATGTCACAAGTACATTAACACTGCAATGAAGTTACTGTGAAAAGCCCCTCGTCGCCACATTCCGCCGCCTGTTCGGGTACACTGAGGGAGAATTCAGAATGTCCAATTCATCTAACAACATGTCTTTCGGGACCTGTGGGAGGAAACCGGAGCGCCCGGAGGAAACCCACGCAGACACGGGGAGAACGTGCAGACTCCGCACAGGCAGTGACCCAAGCCGGGAATCTAACCTGGGACCCTGGCGCTGTGAAGCAACAGTGCTAACCACTGTGCTACCGTGCCGCCCCTGAACCAGTGTTCTGGTAGTGTCCCAAGGTAGCAAGCTTTTGGATCTCTTTCTTCAACACCGTGTCAGAGATGCTTCATGCCGATCTGGAGCTGGTCGCCAATTTTGGGGTGTCAGACACGTCGGTGCTCCAGAGGGCTGTGAAGGCAGGTGTCCTCACCTTTGCCTCGTTAATAGCCCGGAGACGAGTTCTGCTTGGGTGGAGGAACCTTACTCCGCCCAGTGCCTCGTCCTGGTTGGGTCACCTCATGTCTTTCTTAGATTTGGAGGAGGTCAAGTACGCCATTAAGGGTCTACCCAAGATGGCGGCCATTCATTTCCTTGTTAAAGGGCTAGTCCCCTTCAGTTGTTAAGGGGTTTAGTTACGTGGGGTCAACTTCATATGTGCTTGTCTTGTTCTTTGATTTTGTTACTTGGGTTAATTGTTTTATGTTATTTTGTTTATAATGAAAATTTTCAATAAACATTTTTTTTTTAATTAAGGAGACCAAAAGACATAGATTTAAGAAAATTGGCAAAAGAAGGAGAGGCAAGATGAGGAGAAACATTATTTAGCGCAGCGAGTTATTTGGATCTGGAATGTGGTGCCTTAAAGAGCGATGGAAGGAGATTCAATGGGAACTTTCAAAAGGGAATTGAATAAATACTTGAAAAGGAATAAATTACAGGGCTATAGGGAGAGAGCAGGAGAGTGGGGCTAATTGGATTGATCTGCCTAAGCGTTACACGACCACTGGTATTTGAGTTACCAGACTCCTCTCGGCAGACACACGTGCCAAAATCAGCTTTGGCACAAGCCCCTGACACAACAAAAAAGATCCTACGTTGTTGGTCTTTCTCTGACCTTCTGTACTTTACATAACTGAACAGAATGTGGCCCACTGAATGTCAGATTGAGCCAAGTATAACAGTTCACAGATTTATCAAGTAAATAGTTCATCAGAGTGCAAGCCAGTGTAAGAAGCCCTTCAGTGCACCGTATTGACTGAATAAGACCTTGTACTGACAGTGTGAAAACTAACTCGTGGCCTTTGGTTTATAAAACAGCCCTTCTTCGGACGCACAGAACCTCACTGTCATTCAGAGACCTCTTTCAGAAGAGACGTGAAATCATGCCCCCCCCTCCCCCTTCCCAACCTCCCCTCTCTGGAGGGGTAAACGATCCCATGGCTCTTTCGCAACAAAGAGCAGGGGAGTTCACGTCAGGGTCGGTATTTATCCCCAAAATCAACACCATGAGAAAGATGATGATCTGGTCATTATCTCGTTGCTGTTTGTGAGAGCTTGCTGTGTGCAAATTGGCTCCCAGATTTCCTCCATTGCTACAGTGATGAAAAAGTACTCCATCAGCTGCGATGTCCTGAATTCACAAAAGGTGCTATATAATTGCAACTTCTTTCCTGTCAAGTTCAATGAGGGGCAATCAAACCAGCATCTCAAGTGATCGAATTCAATCTTTTTTCTTTCAATAGAAACAGGACAAGAGGTGGATCGATATTGTTTGATGTATTTCAGACGGAGAAGGGCAAGTCCTTAAATCCGCCGTTGTGTCCTAAAGGATTTCTGTTGCAAGGAAAGCACCCATCAGTTCATTAAAAGCCTCGAAGAAGAATGACAACCCTCTGGTACAGTGGCATATCCCCCACTCTACCATTACCATCAAGTCACAGGAGAAATCCTGGTTCAATGAAAAGTGCAGGGGAGCATGCCAGGAGCAACATCAGGCATACCGACAAAGGAGCGGCGCGAACTAACGGCTTTCGATCGCGGGAGAGGCCGGAATCGGGATCCGCGCCGGTTTCCGATCTAACCCGCCCCCTCCCATTGGCAGGATCCAGTCCCACCGAGATGTGGCGTGAAACCGACAATCCAATTCAGGCCAATCTCCATACCGTTAACAGGCGGACCCCCTATCTAAGGGCCTCCCGTGATCGAGCTCCTCCCCAGCGAGCGGTCGCGCGGGCGCCCTTCAGTACACCTATTTAAAAACGCGGACCAACGCAATGGCTGCTCTGGGGAGCGGAGGAGATGAGGAGCCATCTTCAAAATCTGGCAATCAGCCCGGGGACACTGGGAATGTTGTCCCAGTGCTTGGGAGGAGTGGGGGGGGGGGGGGGAGCCCCCAGAGGGAGACGTACCCGGTTGGGGGTTTGGCCGCCATCAATGGGGGAGGTTGCCTCTGGGCTGGGGGGTGACGGGCTCAGTGCACGTGGGTCCAACATGCCACACCCACGGGTTGTGTATACCCACAAGAGGGGGGGATTTCTGCTTCTGCCTGTCCATCCCAAGATCAGGGATGGAATCTGAGCACGGTCCAAGTCATGTTGACAGCAGGGTTGGGGGGGGGGCGGGGGGAGGGGGGGGGGGGCGGGGAGGCTCGGGTCTGGGGTCCGGTGCACAAGGTGCCTGCTGTGCCCGCGGGCGGGTGTGCAGGGCGGGTACAACCGGCTCGTTGGATGGCACCTTGAGAGATGGCAGGGAATGTAAGGGTGGAGGGGGCGTAGGGACACTAGGGTCCCGGGGTGGAAGCCCAAACCGATCGTCGGTCTCTCGCCCTCTCTAATTCCATACAGATATCACATTATCTGATGAGATTCTGGATCCTACAGCCGCTGCCCTCACGTTGCCGATGGGGCAGGTCAGGCTCTCAGACGCCGGAGATGGCGGCGGCAGCAACGTGCAGGGGCCGGCCCCACACCAGAGGACTTAGTTGCCCTTCACATCAGGGAGGGACCCAGAGGGGGAGGCCAACGATGGCCCAAGGTGCACAGGCGCCACCCGTCCTTTGAAGAGCACGTGCTGCAGGAGGCTCCGCCTCAACAAGGGGACAGGGTGGAACCTGTGCCATATCCTTGCGTACTTGGCACCACGTGGGGGAGGGGTATACCCGTTCCTGGTGGCCTCAACCTATACGCCTCGGGTTCATTCCAGGGCTGGAGTTGGGACGTGTGTGGTGTCTCCCAACCAATAGTCTACAAGTGAATCTGTGAAGTCACGGCTCTGTTTGACCAGGCAGCTGACAAAAAAATATTGGCCTAGATCCCGGGCAGCAGGATTCCCCGCCATTACCAGCATTGCCCAGATCCAGGGGGTAATAGGTGACACGCATGTCGCCTTGCGTGCACCGGGCGATCTGGGAGCGCCCTTCATTAACAGGAAGGTGTTCCGCTCCCTGAACGTTCAACTTGTGTGTGACCACCACCTCAAGATCATGCACGTGTGTGCACGCTTCCCAGGGAGTGTGCACGACAGCTACATCCTGGGGCAGTCGGACATCCCCGGCATCTTCGAGGGACTCCCCAGGAGGACTGGTTGGTTCTTGGGGGATAAAGGGTACACGTGGATGTCCTGGCTAATGACGCCAGTACAGAGGCCGGAGACCGATGCGGAGACCCAATATAACGAGGCCCATCTGGCCACCCGGGCTGTCATTGGGTGGTGCATTGGACTGCTTCAATATGGTTCGGATGCCTTGACCGCTCTGGTGGTACTCTGCAGTACACCACTTGGTGGGTCTCCCGCACTGTGGTTGTCTTCTATGCCCTCCACAACCTGGCACAACAACGGGGAAACATGCCAGACGTGGAGGTGGAGGAACATGCGGCCTCCTCTGAAGAGGAGCACGAGGAGGGGCCAGACCAGGTGAGGCTGGAGGACCAGCCTAGGGAGGACCAGTGGGAACAGCTGGAGGAAGGGGGAACAGGCGGAGAGGGTCCGGCATGCCTGGAGGGTCAAGGAGGCCCTCATCCTCGCCCCCTTCCGATAGGACGTGGCATCGTCCACCATCCCACCTCCTCCTCCCTCCCTCCCGACCCACCACCCTCCTTACCCATCCACCTTTACCCCACCCCCAACCACTGCCACAGCACGCATTGCGTCCCCCCACTCCCCCAGAGCCTCCGATCGCCCTGTCCCACCCTCCCAGGATCTGTGTAACATCACTCCAGGGTGAGGGGCCTGTGTCGACCCCGTCACCGGGTCAATATTCAAGGCGGGGAGGGTGATGATCACTCGCTGTGAGCTGAGCTCTGGTGCTCCTCAATGCCTGGGTCTGACTCCAGTCTTCCTGCTGACACTGCGCCCACACCCACCACCTGCATGGTGTATGCCTCATGCCCCCCCCCCCCCCCAGTGCCCGCTCAGTGATCCTGAAACTGCTGAGCTCTCCGTACTCTGCCGCTACGTCTAGGTGTGCCCCCAGGATGCATATTGGAGGTGGAGGCAGTCTGATGCTTACCTCATCCTGTGGCCTTTGATGCTCCTGACGGGCATCCCTGAGGCCCGAGGGCTCCTGCCGCATTGTGGGTGGCACATGCCTCACCTTACCACCGGCAACAGGGGCAGCTGGAATGAGTTCCAGAGGCCCCAGTGTCACCTGGCTCTGCCAACTCTGGCGACTCTCCTCGAATGCACCATGGTGTTGATGCCCTCAGCGATGCCCCTCTGTGCCCCTCTGCAGTGCCTCGCCAATATCCACCTGCATCTGAGACACAGTCCTCAGTGATTGGCACATACACCAGGACGCCTCAACAATGCCCACCTGAGACTGGGACATGCTCCTCAGCACCTTGGCAATGCCCACCTGAGACTGGTCCACCTGCATCTGGGACAAGTCCCTCGGTGACAGGGACGTGCAGTTGAAGCCCTCAGCCATGGCCGTCACGCCTTGGACACCACCACGCAAGATGCTGATGTCGTGCTCCAGTCTTTCCATTGAGGCCGCCACGCATTGCCGGTGCCATTTCCTACCTGTAGCCTTTGGGACTCCTCCGAACAGGAGGTGAGATACCTGCCACAGGATTTGTAGCCTCTGACCTGCTCTTGTAGCCACAACTGGACAATATGGCTAGTCCAGCTCAGTTTCTGGTCAATAGTAACCCCCAGGATTTTTGTAGTGGAGGATTCAGTGATGGTAATGCCATTGGATGTCAAGGTGAGGTGGTTAGATTGTCGCTTGTTGGTGATGGTCATTGCCTGGTCATTGTGTGGCACAAATGTTATTTGCCACTTGTCAGCCCAAGCCTGGATATTGTCCAGGTCTTGCTGCATTTGGACAGGGACTGCTTCAGTATCTGTGGAGCTGAACATTGTGCAATCTTTAGTGAACATCCCCACTTCTGACCTTATAATGGAACGAAGGTCATTGATGAAGCAGCGGAAGATGGTTGGGCCTAGGACACGACCTTGTCCTGGAGCTGAGATGATCGACCTCCAACCATCACGACCATCTTCCTTTGTGCCAGGTACGACTCCAACCGGCGGAGATCTTTCCCCCTGATTCCCATTGACTCCAGTTTTGAATTTTGGTGCCATACTTGGTCAAGAGCTGCCTTGATGTCAAGGGCAGCCACTCTCACCTCACCCCTGGAGCTCAGCTCTTTTGTCCATGTTTGAACCAAAGCTGTCGTGGGGTTTGAAGCTGAGTGGCCATGACGAAACCCAAACTGAGCGTCCATAGCAGGCCATTGCTAAACAAGTACCGAACAAATGAAGATGGTTGTTCTGGTTGGATTAGTATTGGCTGAGCACACTGGGGAGAACTCATGTAGTATCACAGGATGTTTCATATCTGTGATGATATGCATAAGCAATCATGTAAATAGTAATGTATATGACCTCCAACCAGCAGGTGGCAGTAGAGAGCAACCATGTTACCTCGGGAGCCTGGAGATAGTCGTTGTGGTGGATGGTCACATTTTTACATACATAGAACATACAGTGCAGAAGGAGGCCATTCGGCCCATCGAGTCTGCACCGACCCACATTAATCCCTCACTTCCACCTTATCCCCGCAACCCAATAACCCCTCCCAACCCTTATGGACACTACGGGTAATTTAGCATGGCCAATCCACCTAACCTGCACGTCTTTGGACTGTGGGAGGAAACCGGAGCACCCGGAGGAAACCCACGCGGACACGGGGAGAACGTGCAAACTCCGCACAGACAGTGACCCAGCAGGGAATCGAACCTGGGACCCTGGCGCTGTGAAGCCACAGTGCTAATCACTTGTGCTACCGTGCTGCCCCAAGTGGATCTTAGATAATTTATTATAGTCAGTCGTTTTTGTTACGTTTCTCATGTTTATCTGACCCACATAATTATTTAAGATAAACATTTAACTAATCAAGAACTAGATGTTCTCTTGTGCCTGATTCCTACCGGCCAAGCACCAGAACGTAGCGATATCCACCTGAGAAGGCCTCAGTTTAACCTTTCACCTGAAAGCGGATACCTCAGCCAGTGCAGCACTCCTTCGCTTTTGTCCTCGAATGTCAGCCTGGACTGGGTGCCCACTTCTCTCGAGTAGGATTTGAATCCACAGCGTTTCTGAATTCAGGTAAGAGTGCTTCTTCCCACTGAGCCTTTTGCAAACCAACCTCACATGATGGGCAAATGCGCATTCTACGCTTCAGATTCCTTTCTGTTAAAAAAGAAACGTTCTGTTCCCCAGTTTCTCCTTGAGAAGGTTTACTCTTTCACCTTTTCGTCATCAGAAGAGTGTGGGCGTGTGAGCCCAGCACTGGGGCATATCCTTAGGCTGGAACCCAGGGGAGCACAGAAATGTGGCACCTCCAGCCCTACAGACACCACATTCAAACCACAGCCCCATCTGGCTGGGACAAGCACAATCAAACTAAGCCATTCACTCAGAGGGGTCTTCTGCTGCAGATTTCAGCTCCATTCGATAGGATGCAGATGTCGTTGGCTGTGCCAGCATTTATTGCCCATCCCTAATTGCCCTTGAACTGCGTGGCTTCCTCTGGCCATTTTTGAGGGCAGTTAAGAGTCAAGCACATTGTGGGTCATGCTGTGGGTTGAGAGTCACGTTTCGGACAGACCAGGTAAGGACTGCAGATTTCATTCCCCGAAGGACATTAGTGAACCAGGCGGGGTTTTACAACAAACAATGATACAGTAGCTTCACCATTTAGCACAGGGCTAAATCGCTGGCTTTGAAAGCAGACCAAGGCAGGCCAGCAGCACGGTCCAATTCCCGTACCAGCCTCCCCGAACAGGCGCCGGAATGTGGCGACTAGGGGCTTTTCACAGTAACTTCATTGAAGCCTTCTTGTGACAATAAGCGATTTTCACTTCATTTCATTTCATCACAGCGATTAACACTGCACTGGCAGCTCCTCCCATTCACCCTATAGATGGAGGCTGAAGTTAAATTGTGGGAAACTGATGACTTTATCTGAACTTGATCTCCTGTGAGTTTAGTGCAAGCAGTAATCCATGTGAAATAAGAATTGCTGAACACATTAACTGCTCACATATCTCTGCATGAGTCCCATTTGACTGGTCATTTATCTCATGTGTGTTTTCAGGATATAACTGACTTAATAATAGCTCTAGTCGAAGAGTCAGAGAGATTTGCAGCATGGAAACAGGTCCTTCGGCCCAAGTTGTCCATACCGTCCAGTTTTTAAACACTAAACTAGTCCCAATTGCCCGCATTTGGCCCATATCCCTCTATATGGGCGGCACGGTAGCACAGTGGTTAGCACTGTTGCTTCACAGCGCCAGGGTCCCAGGTTCGATTCCCGGCTTGGGTCACTGTCTGTGCGGAGTCTGCACGTTCTCCCCGTGTGTGCGTGGGTTTCCTCCGGGTGCTCCGGTTTCCTCCCACAAGCCACGAAAGACGTGCTTGTTAGGTGAATTGAACATTCTGAATTCTCCCTCTGTGTACCCGAACAGGTGCCGGAGTGTGGCGAGTAGGGGATTTTCACAGTAACTTCATTGCAGTGTTAATGTAAGCCTACTTGTGACAATAAAGATTACTATTATTATTATACCCATCTTTCCATATAACTGTCTAAATGACTTTTTAAAAGACAAAATTGGACCCGCCTCTACCACTGCCTCTGGCAGCTCGTTCCAGACACTCACCATCCGGTGTGTGAATTTTTAAAAAATAAAAATTTACAGTACCCAATTCTTTTTTCCCAATTAAGTTATCATTATAGCCTGCTGAGCACAGATAACAAACTGAAAAGTTATGTTTCCGATCCTCGGCTAGAGTTTCTGTTCTGGGTACATTTGGGAAGCTGCGTACAGATTGCATTCAGAATTTGGCTGGTAGGTTTCAAGATTCCACTAAACATCATTTCCTAAATCAGAACTCTAAACTTGTGTGGCAGTCGGTATTAGGGGTATTACGGTACCCAGGTTGTGCTGTAAGACCATTGGTGCGGGAGGTACCTGAGACAGCAATATCATTGGTGAAGCCTGCCTGCTGGTTCTGCCCAGTAAGGCGGAATATAAGAGTCTGTGTCTCCCTAGCAGCCGCATTCTGTACCTGCGCTGCTGGGGGAAACATCTAGTCCAATAAAGCCTTCAATTGTCTTCCAATCTCACTTCTGGAGTCATTGATCGAGCATCAATTTATCGGACTAGATTTTAAAGAATGGAGCTCCGAATCAAGCCGGAGTATCTGCAACTCAGCTCCCACGCGTCAAACTCAGCGGCAACCTTCAAACACTGGCTGGCATGCTTCAAAGGGTACCTCAGGACGGCCACGACTGAACCTACGGAGGACCAGAAACTGCAAGTTCTCCACTCGAGGGTGAGCCCAGAGATCTACACCCTCATCGAGGATGCAGACGATTTCGAGGCCGCAATGACCCTGCTGAAAGGACACTACATTCGCCCAGTAAACCAGGTCTACGCCCAACATCTGCTAGCAACGAGGCGGCAAATCCCCGGGGAATTGCTGGAGGAATTCTACCGTGCTCTCCTGGTGTTAGGTATGAGCTGTGACTGCCTGCAAGTTTCAGCCAGCGACCACACAGAACTTTTGATCCGGGACGCTTTCGTTGCAGGTATGCTGTCCTCCCAAATCCACCAGCGGCTGCTAGAAAAAGAGACACTGGGCCTCAAGGAAGCACGGGCCCTTTCTAGCTCCCTGGATGTGGCCTCCCGAAACGCCCGCACTTACGTACCCGATCGCGTGGCGGCCCCTTGGGCAGCGTGGAACCCCCCCCCCCCGTGGCCGACTCCGATGCAGCCCCCATCCCCCCACAAGGTTGCGCTGCATGACTACCAGGCAACCCCAGGGGGCCCCACTGCTCTTTTTGCGGGCAAGCCAAGCACCCCCGGCAGCGATGCCCAGCCCGCTCCTCCACCTGCAAAGTGTGCGGCAAAAAGGGCCATTTCGTGGCGGTATGCCAGGCCCGGGCGGTCGCCGCGGTCTCCGGGGGCGAACCGGGACCGCCACCCCAACCCTCTCCAAGAGCCACGTGCGGCCATCCTCCTGTTCCAGAGCCACGTGCGGGCCCCGGGCACTGCCATCTTGTTCCCCAGGGACCACATGCGACGGATGGGCGCTGCCATCTTGCACACCCCCAGCCATGTGCGACTAGTGGGCACCGCCATCTTGGCTGGACTCTCAGGACCCCGATTCGGATGACCACACACCACCCGAGGAAAACCTCCAACTTCTGCCCCGACTTGCCTCGGTGACCCTGGACCAGTCTCGGCCCCGAACGCTCTCGACCGCGACGACAACCGTGCTCATCAATGGGCATGAAACATCCTGCCTGATCGACTTCGGGAGCACGGAGAGTGTCATACACCCCGATACGGTAAGGCGCTGTTCTCTTCCCATACACCCAGTTAACCAAAGAATCTCCCTGGCCTCCGGGTCTCACTCTGTAGAGATCTAAGGGTTCTGCCTAGCGAACCTCACGGTCCAGGGAAGGGAATTTAAAAATTACCGGCTCTACGTCCTCCCTCACCTCTGCGCTGCCACGCTACTACGGTTAGATTTCCACTGTAACCTCCAGAGTTTAACTTTTAAATTCGGCGGCCCTATACCCCCCTCACTGTCTGCAGCCTCGCGACCCTCAAGGTCAATCCGCCTTCCCTTTTTGCGAACCTCACCCCGGATTGCAAACCCGTCGCCACCCGGAGCAGATGGTACAGTGCCCAGGAACGGACCTTCATTAGGTCGGAAGTCCAGCGGTTACTGGAGGAAGGTATTTTTGAGGCTAGCAACAGTCCCTGGAGAGCTCAAGTAGTGGTTGTAAAGACCGGGGAGAAGCATAGGATGGTCATCGATTATAGTCAGACCATCAACAGGTATACGCAGCTCGACGCGTACCCTCTCCTCCGCTTATCTGATCTGGTCAATCAGATTGCACAATATAAGGTCTTTTCCACGGTGGATCTAAAATCCGCCTACCACCAGCTCCCCATCCGCCCTAGCGACTGCAAATACACTGCATTCAAAGCAGATGGGCGGCTCTACTACTTCCTAAGGGTTCCCTTCGGTGTCACAAATGGAGTCTCGGTCTTCCAATGGGAGATGGACCGAATGGTTGACCGGTACGGTTTGCGGGCCACGTTTCCGTACCTCAATAACGTCACCATCTGCAGCCACCACCAGCAAGACCACGACACCAACCTCCAAAAAGTCCTCCTTACCGCAGAAATCCTTAAGCTAACCTACAACAAGGACAAATGCGTGTTCAGCACCGACCGTCTAGCCATCCTCGGCTACGTAGTGCATGATGGAGTTATAGGCCCAGATCCCGAACGCATGCGCCCCCTCATGGCATTTCCCCTCCCTCACTGCTCCAAGGCGCTGAAACGCTGCCTGGGATTTTTTTCATATTATGCCCAGTGGGTCCCCAGCTATGCGGACAAGGCCCGCCCACTAATTCAATCCACGGTTTTTCCCCTGTCGGCAGAGGCCAGCCAGGCTTTCAGCCGCATGAAAGCGGACATTGCAAAGGCCACGATGCACGCAATCAATGAATCCCTTCCCTTCCAAGTCGAGAGCGACGCGTCCGATGGAGCTCTGGCAGTCACCCTCAACCAAACGGGCAGGCCCGTGGCCTTCTTCTCACACACCCTCCACGCTTCAGAAATCCGCCATTCCTCAGTTGAAAAGGAGGCCCAGGCCATAGTAGAAGCTGTGCAACATTGGAGGCATTACCTGGCCGGCAGGAGATTCACTCTCCTCACTGACCAACGGTCGGTTGCTTTCATGTTCGATAATGCACAGCGGGGCAAGATAAAGAACGATAAGATCTTGTATACAACTATGAGATCTTGTATCGTCCCGGGAAGCTAAACGAGCCTCCTGATGCCCTATCCCGCGGCACATGTGCCAACGCACAAGTGGACCTGTCATGATATACATCAGCATATCATGGTGCAATCACGCACACACTGACACACTGATGGACATGCAGTAGGACCAACCAGCATACACAGCATCGCAGCCAATCACCTGTGAGAGCACACGCACTATAAAGACAGGGGACACCAGAGTTCCCGCTCATTCTAGCAGCAGCCAGCTCAGAGCACAGAGCTCACAGCCTGCAACACAGACATTCACCATGTGCTGAGTGCCTCACCTAGATAGTGATAGGACAGGGTCCACAGATAAGCTGGTAATGCACGTACCCAAGCTTGCAGTATGTTATTACAGTTGAGTTGTTAATAAAATAGAGTTATACCATCTCCAGCCGTGTTGACCTGTTTGTAGACCAGAACACCCAACACGACAGGACCGACTCCGGGCCCTCCACGAGGACCTCTGCCACCCGGGGGTCACTCGATCATTCCATTTCATTAAGACCCGCAACCTGCGATACTCCATCGAGGAAGTCAGGACCGTCACCAGGAACTGCCAAATCTGCGCGGAGTGCAAGCCGCACTTCTACAGGCCAGAGAAAGCGCACCTGATAAAGGCTTCCCGTCCCTTTGAACGCCTCAGTATGGACTTCAAAGGGCCCCTCCCCTCTACCGACCGCAACACGTACTTCCTGATCGTGATTGACGAGTACTCCCGGTTCCCATTCGCTATCCTCTGCCCCTACATGACCGCAGCCACCGTCATAAAAGCCCTCCACAGTATCTTTACCCTGTTCAGTTTCTCCGCCTACATACATAGCGATAGGGGGTCCTCCTTCATGAGCGACGATCTGCGTCAATTCCTGCTCAGCAAGGGCATCGCCTCGAGCAGGACGACCAGTTACAACCCCCGGGGAAACGGACAGGTAGAGAGGGAGAATGGAATGGTCTGGAAGACCGTCCTACTGGCCGTACGGTCCAGGAATCTCCCAGTCTCCCGCTGGCAGGAGGTCCTCCCGGATACTCTCTACTCCATCCGGTCACTGCTGTGTACCACGACCAACCAGATACCTCACAAGCGTCTCCTTGTCTTCCCTAGGAAGTCCTCCTCCGGGAACTCGCTCCCCCCAACCTGGCTGGCAGCTCCTGGACCCATCCTGCTCCGCAAAAACGTGCGGGCGCACAAGTCGGGTTCATTGGTCGAGTGGGTCCACCTCTTTCACGCTAACCCTCAATACGCCTACGTGGCGTACCCCAACGGCCGACAGGATACGGTCTCCCTACGGGACCTGGTGCCCACTGGGACCCCACCCACACCCCCACCACCAACCCCACCCTCCCTCCAACCGGCACACCCCACAGCCGCCCCCTTCCCAGGTGTATCGGTTCTCCCACTGGTCCCATCTAGGGGTGATGAAGCTGCCGAAGAAGCCGAAGCCACGTTCCTGGAACCACGGATGCCCAAGATGGCGCCTGCATCACTGCCGAAACTGCAACAATCACAGAGGACAACCAGGGCCCCCGACCGACTAATTGCTTCGTTTTGAATGTGAATAAATAGTTGTGACATGTAACGAGGCAAAACACTGTACTAATGTATACCCGGTACCACCATAACCTCAACCTCTACCACTGTATAACGCGAGACCACCACCCCCGCCGGACTCTTTTTTTTAACAGGGGGTGAATGTGGTAGTCGGTATTAGGGGCATTACGGTACCCAGGTTGATGCTGTAAGACCATTGGTGTGGGAGGTACCTGAGACAGCAATATCATTGGTGAAGCCCGCCTGTTGGTTCCGTCCAGTAAGGCGGAGTATAAGAGCCTGTGTCTCCCTAGCAGCTGCCTTCTGTACCTGCGCTGCTGGGGGAAACATCTAGTCCAATAAAGCCTTCAATTGTCATCCAATCTCGCTTCTGGAGTCATTGATCGAGCATCAACTTGCCAATGAACTGGCACAAGTGGGTAATGTAATTCTTTTTTAAAAATAAATTTAGAGTACCCAATTCTTTTTTTCCAATTAAGGGGCAATTTAGCGTGACCAATTCACCTAGCCTGCACATCTTTTTGGGTTGTGGGGGTGAGAGCCATGCAAACACGGGGAGAATGTGCAAACTCCACCAGGACAGTGACCCGGGGCCGGGATCGAACCCGGGTCCTCAGCGCCATGAAATGAAAATGAAAATGAAACGAAAATCGCTTATTGTCACAAGTAGGCTTCAATGAAGTTACTGTGAAAAGCCCCTAGTGGCCACATTCCGGCTCCTGTTCGGGGAGGCTGTTATGGGAATTGAATCGTGCTGCTGGCCTGCCTTGGTCTGCTTTCAAAGCCAGTGATTGAGCCCTGTGCTAAACAGCCCCTGCGCCACCGCGTGGGTAACGTAATTGAACAGAATCATTTATTATTTAGTTCCCTTTCCATTAAACTGTATTGAATCATAGAATCATAGATTGCTTGATGTATTTCAGATGGTGCAAGTGTGTAAATACCATTCGAAAATGTATCATCAAATGGAAGTATTTTAATTAGTGCTTCAGCTCTGAGCAGCCTTGATTTAAAATCACTGTAAATGACTTAAACAAGAATTATGGAGACCCATTCAATACACAGGCGTTGAGCAATCAGCTTTTTCCCAACTTAAATGTCCTTTGAAATTAAACATATCTTTAAATATATGTCTTCTGGTGCCTGGGCACAATTTAAAGTGTTTCCCAAACCTTTGCCACCCGTGGAATCTCCCAATTGGTGGGGTTGGGGGGGGGGGGGGGGGTAAGGGGGTGGGATGGTCGCTTTTGTAGATGTGCCTGCTCTGGGAGAATTGAATTCTTGAACCAGTGTAAAGCTCGCAGGAAACATGAAACGCGTGTGCTTTTGGGTGTAACATTCCAACGTTTAAAAAATTCCACCGATCTTTTATATGGTGGATCGGACGATTCCGCCTGGGCTAGGCTGACATAAAACGAGCAGAAACCCAACCCCTGGTGCTTTGCTTTGTTTCCTTTCTTGAATATCGGCTCGCCAGCAGAGGCCAGAACAGTGCTCCGTTTCACACTGACGCGGGTTTCAGTTCGCCAAGTTAATGAAGAAAAACAGCCCAAGTGACTGGAGAGATAAACAAAGGAAATGAGCAGTGATCCAAAGGGCTTCCCTCCTTCAGATGGATATTCCTTCTGTCTGCTGACTCCCCATTAGTAATCTCTAGTGGCTGTTTTGCTGTCCCGGACACGTTTGGAGGGGGCTCAGGGCTGTCTCCCGCTCAGGCTTTGATATGTCCTTTCTCTTCAATTCTTGTTTGTTTGGAGGTGGAGGAGGGGATGGGGAATGCGAGGATTAAGATGCTGCCTTGCCTCCCATCGCTGGTTAATTTCTGCTCCATCAGACCTCTGGGTTATCTTGCAATTTCAAATCCTTCAAATAAATTGGTGCACAACCCTCGTCTCCAAGCATGTTTTTGGGGCGCCTGAGATTTGTGCGCAGGTCTACCGATGCCTGCAATATGACAAGATGTCCTTAAATTCTCACACGCTTTTTCAATGCAGGCTGCAGTCAGTATTGGTGATCTACGACTTCTGGGGCAAAATTCTCCGGTATTGGCGCGATGTCCGCCGACCGGCGGCAAAAACAGCGCAAATCAGTCGGGCATCGCGCCGCCCCAAAGGTGCGGAATCCTCCGCATCTTGGGGTGCCGAGCCCTAACCTTGAGGGGCTCGGCCCGCGCCGGACTGATTTCCACCCCCCGCCAACTGGCGGAAAAGGCCTTTGGTGCCCCGCCAGCTGGCGCGGAAATGACATTGCCGGGCGGCGCATGCGCGGGAGCGTTAGCGGCCGCTCACGGCATCCCCGCGCATGCGCTGTGGAGGGGGTCTCTTCCACCTCCGCCATGGTGGAGACCGTGGCGAAGGCGGAAGGAAACGAGTGCCCCCACGGCACAGGCCCGCCCGCGGATCGGTGGGCCCAGATCGCGGGCCAGGCCACCGGGGCCAGATCGCCCCGCGTCCCCCCCCAGGACCCCGGAGCCCGCCCGCGCCGCCTTGTCCCGCCGGTAAGAGAGGTGGTTTAATCCACGCCGGTGGGACAGGCATTCTAGCTGTGGAACTTCGGCCCATCCGGGCCGGAGAATCGCAAGGGGGGGCCTGCCAACCGGTGCAATTCCCGCCCCCGTCGAATCTCCGGTGCCGGAAAATCCGGCAACCGGCAGGGGCAGGATTCACGCCAGCTCCCGGCGATTCTCCGACCCGGCGGGGGGGTCGGAGAATCTCGCCCCTGATCTCTAGACTCGAGGAACGTGGACACTTGCACTGGAAGCAGTCTCAAGAAGGATTACTGGACCCATTCCTGGGATAAAGTGGTGGTCTTGTGAAGAAAGCTTGAAGGAGTCGGGTCTACACTCATTAGAGTTTAGAAGAAAGAGAGGTGGTCTTATCGAAATGTCTAAGATTTTGAGAGGGAGTTTCCACTTGTGGGGGAATCTCGAACCAGGATCCACAGTTTATGAATTTGGGGTCTCCCATTAATAGCAGAGATGAGAAGGAATTTCTCCTCTCAGGCAGCTGATAGTCTTTGGAATTCCACAGAACGCAATGGTAGCTGGGCCATTCTAAAATTGCCCCTTAGTATCCAGGTAGTAGGTTAGATTATATCTTTTTCTATTCACTCATGGGGCATGCATTTATTGCCCATCGCGAATTGCCCCTTGAGGGGGTAGTTAAAAGTCAACCTGTGGACCAGGTAAGGACGGCAGAGTTCCTTTTCTAAAGGGCATTTCGACTATGGTTTCATGGTCATCGTTAGACTTTGAATTCAAATTTTACTGCAGTGGCAGGGTTCGAACCTGGAGTCCCCATTTTCCTGGTCCAGTGACAATGCCACCACACCACTGCTTCCCTTAGGATAAAACAGAGGAGTGGGCCAAGGTATAGTGCTCTTTCCGAGAGACAGTGCAGACTCGACGGGCCGAATGGCCTCCTGCTGCACTATAGGGATTCTACAATTCTATTTCTTATGCTCCTATGACAGCCAATTTAGTGCACAGCAAGCTCCCACAAATAGCAATGTGAAAACGGCCAAATGATCTGATTTTTTTAACGTTGATTGTTGGATAAATATTGACCAGGAGACCAAGGTTAACCCCCCCCCCCCCCCCCCCCCCGGCTCCTTTTATAAACAGTGCCACGGGATAATTTACGTACACCCGCGGAGGCAGATGGGGCTTCTTGAATAAGATGACACCTCCAACAGTTGGGGGGCTCTGCTTTATTATTTGCTCACCTGATACCTTGTGGGCCTGTGACGCCTATTCAGGGTTATCTGGACCTGCCCAGCCTCATTGTGCAATTCATACTCTCCCTGGCCTCTTGTAGTTTGACAAGAAAGACCTGCATTCCCATAGCGCCTTTCCACAACCTTAGGGTGCCCCAAAGCGCTTTACAGTCAGCGAAGTACCTTCTGAAGAGTGGGCACCGTCGTAATGTAGGAGGCACAGCAAGCGCATGCAAACTCCCACAGGCAGCAAGGTGAAAGTGACCAGTTAATCGTTTTTTTGTAAGGTTTAAAGATCGGGCAGGACACCAGGGACCTTCGCTGGGAATACCCGAGGTTGGAGCTGCTGAGGACATGGCTGCCAATGTATTGCAGAGGATTGCAAGTTGCTTGCCGCATCTCCTTCCTGATATTTCTACTCGGAACTGGGCAGGACTCCGCCCGGGCTATTTGTTCGAAAGCAGCCAGCTGCTTTGTGGCAGAAAGGAAAAAGAAAAATCTGCTGTCAGTTTCATGGTCGGAGAACGTTTGACCGAAATATGGAGCCATTTACTCACTGCCTTTAAGCACAAAAGGAAGTATTATGAGTAACCGTACAGTAGCATTTAGTTGCTGCAATAAAAGAGTTGACTGTTCCATAAAACTTCAAGGAGCTGGAAGTGACAGAGCAAGGTTTTGAAGAGAGCTAGCATAACTAATTGAATGAACATTGTGTCAATCATTCTGACAGCTCATCCGTCATCCTGGTCCCAACAGGATCTGGCATCAGTGGGGAATTAAACAAACTCACAGCTCTTTAGGGACCAGATGATGGGCTCGCAGGAAAGCCTCACACCTCTTGCCGGCCCCCCGAGCTCTGTGACTGCACATCATTGACCGGTACAAGTGCGTTAACCCTTTACCACGCCAGCGGGGAATGTGACACGTATGATACAGGATTGTGAAACCCCTGGCTAATGGGAAATGCATCACACGCGCCCTCCCTGGCCTCCTCTGCTAGGGTATGGTCGGCCTAACAGCACCCCAAACGCTAGTGTGCAATAGGAGTGCTGCAGTGTTTGAGGTAGTATATCTCCGATAAGATCGAGTTACGGTCTGCCCTCTCAGGCGGGTGTAAAAGATCTCATGCCACCATTTTGAAGAAGAGCAAGGCGCCCTGGCCAATATTCATGCCTCATTCAACATCACAAAAACAGAGTATCTGGTCATTTTTACCGTGCCTTTTTGTGGGAGCTTGCTGTGCACAAATTGGCCACTGCATTTCCTACATTACGACAGAGAATACACTTCAAATGCATTCCGGTGGCTGTCAGGTGCTTTGAGATGCCCTCTGGTCAAGGCGCTATACAAATGGAAGCCTTTTTCTTTCTTCCAAATGCCTGGATTCCCCCTCGAACTTCCCCGGGGTCTGGAATCTTCAATCCGTCAGAACCCCCCATCTACAACCTTCCGAAAATCCAAGCGTGCGACCGTTGAACCAAGATTGCCCTGTCGATCTCGTACCCCCCCACTCCTTCCAACACGTTCCATTCTTGGAGATGCCCTCCACTCTGCAGGCTTCGTTTCTGCAACAGGGTTTCTCAGTTCAAAATAAGTTCAGGAAATGACTGATTGGGCAGTGGAACACTTAACAGTTTTTGAACTGTTTCCCTCTGGTTCTCCGATAATTGTTTTAGTGTAAGAAAATACAAGTGTAATTGCCCGGGTAATTATCCTGCTGTGTCGGGAGAGCATAAAAAGATCATTGGATTAAAAAAGAATTTTAATGGCCTTGAGGGTATTTGATTCTCTTGTGTTCAGAGAGTTAACAGTATAAACCATTCAAACTGTAATTAGATGAAGTGATAACCTTTGGCCTCTAAACTGAAGAAGGTTAAAGTTAGTTGCCACCTAACCTGCGCCGTGACCTCGACTGAGAGATCTTTCCTCTTCCTGGGGTAAGGGGAGTCTGCTGTGGAGCTGGGGAGATTGAGTTGCACACTTATGTTGATACTTGAGTCTCACGTATTAAAGGCAAGGCACCTGAGAGCAGACAGCCAGCCTGGCGGACTTAACCCTTTCAAGGCAAGGACCCTCAATGAAGTGAACAAAAATCTCAAGGGGTGATTCTGTACACCGTATTCCCAACAAAGAGCAACAAAGGGCGGCATGGTAGCACAGTGGTTAGCACTGTTGCTTCACAGCGCCAGGGTCCCGGGTTCGATTCCCGGCTTGGGTCACTGTCTGTGCGGAGTCTGCACGTTCTCCCCGTGTCTGCGTGGGTTTCCTCCGGGCGCTCCGGTTTCCTCCCGCAAGTCCCGAAAGACGTGCTTGTTCGGTGAATTGGACATTCTGAATTCTCCCTCAGTGTACCCGAATAGGCGCCGGAGTGTGGCGACTAGGGGCTTTTTACAGTAACTTCACTGCAGTGTTAACTTGAGAGAATAAAGATTATTAAAACAAATTGTGGAAAGAAAGCAAGTCTGGGGATTTCTTTTTGTTCAGAGGATCTGGACATCGCTGATGAGGCTAGTGTTTATTGCCCAGCCTAGTTGCCCTTGAGAAGATGAGCCACCTTCTTGAACGCCTGACGTCCTATTCGGACATTTCAACGGGCAGTTAAGAGTCAACCTCATTGCTGGGGTCTGGAAACACATATAGGCCAGACCAACTAAGGATGGCAGATTTCCTTCCCTAAAGGACATTAGCGATGAATTTTTACAATAATCCAGTCGTCGCCATTACGCATACCAGCTTTTTATTCCAGGTTTATTTAGTTGCCAGATCTTATATTCTACAGCAGGCATGGTCAGATTTAAACTATATGTCTCCAAATAATTAGTCGAGGCCTCTGCGTTACTCTTCCAGTAACATCATCTCTACATTATCATTCCTGATATTTGATGCATCACCCAGCCTGCACTTCCATATAAAACAGAAATACCGCTCAGGTTTATAAAACAGAGAAATAGCCCCCAGATTTCAGACCCCCTCTCTCACTTCTCTCACGTTTAATTTTAAAGGTGAGAGATCTGACTGGCCACTCTGAACCCATCCTCACTCTGGACTCCGGCCTGTTTTCAGTGCCACACCCAACTCAACCCCGGGGCAGAATTCCAGCTGCCATCGGAGTGTGCGGTGTTCCCACCGGTGCCTCGAGGGGAATTCTAATGATGCCACTGTGGAGGTGCAGCGAGGAGTCTCAGAAGGGCCGGGACTGTCCTCAGACCTCCAATCTGCCCATCTTTGTAGGAACAGAGGCCTCTCGACATTTGTCGCCCATGTTTGGTGCAGATTGAACCCTTTACTGTCTCCTCTGATGGTCCATCATCGGGAAATGGGGTGGATGGAAGGGAAACCCACCAGAGACCTGGGATCTGAGCACCCGCCACCCCCTAGACCCAAGCCCCCCCTTCCCCATCCTAACCTTCACATCCCACCCACCACCCATAACGCCGTTTGCCCCGTCCTCACCCTCCACCCCTTCCCCATGCCAGTCCAACCCCCAACATTCACACTTCACCCACAACACCGTATGCCCCACCCTCACCCTCACCCTGCACCCCTTCCTCACCCCAATGCCCAACATTCACACTCCACCATACTTCACCAGTCCTCCTCCCACCAGTAGCTGACCTGTTTTTTTATCGGTCACACTTGGTCCATGTGATCTCCTGACCTGGATATGATTGGCCTGAAGAGAGGAACCTTCAAGAGGAATTATTTCCATATTTTAACCTCTCCCTAGGGATTATCCCGGCTTTTGGAGTGGTGGGTGAGGGTCAAGTATCATAGAATTTACAGTGCAGAAGGAGGCCCATCAAGTCTACACCGACCCACTTAAGCCCACACCTCCACCCTATCCCCGTAACCCAGTAATCCCACCTAACCTTTTTCGACACTAAGGGCAATTTAGCATGGCCAATCCACCTAACCCGCACATCTTTGGACTGTGTGAGGAAACCGGAGCACCCGGAGGAAACCCATGCAGACACGGGGAGAACGCGCAGACTCCGCACGGACAGTGACCCAAGCCGGGAATCGAACCAGGGACCCTGGAGCTGTGAAACAACAAGTGCTAACCACTGTGCTACCGTACTGCCTAAGCATCTTGGACGTGCTTGCCAGCTCCCTTACTGCGGAACAGGCTGGATAGAGCAGCACGTCTTTTCATATATTAGGCAATTTCCGCTGAAAATGTAGTCTGCCTTTCCCATTAATAACCACCATTATGGTCATGTGAGCAAGGAAAAGATTGTGTAAAAAAATTGGATTATTTTTAAAACAGTTGGCTTAATGGGGTATTTTCCAAAGATAATACTTCCATTCAGTGCAAAAGCCTGCCGGTTGTCTGAGGGTCGGTTTGCAAAGCTTGTGAAGTTTTTCGTCATTTCTCCGTTTGGTTTCTGTCAGCAGTGTTCATCTACTGATTATTTACCTTGCAGCACTTACATTACCACATGGAGACTGTGTCTTCTCAGAAGCCCGTCTCATATTTACAAGTCCCCAGCCCTGATGGCCGCATAATGCAAGCGTTCTACCGATGTCAGCCGAGACGCCTGATATGGGATCCTCCATTTTACCCTCATAGGACACAAGGATACAAAGAAATAGGAGCAGGAGTAGGTCACATGACCTGTCGAACCTACTCCATCGTTCAATAAGGTCATGGGTGATCCTAGGCCTCCAACTCCGATTCCCTAGACATAGGACTGGAGGAGACCTTAAGACTCTGAAGCCTTTTCCACCATTCAACAATATCATGGACTGAACTCCATATACCTGCCTTTGCTCCATATCCTTTAGCAGCTTTGGTCAACAAAAATCTATCAATAGCAGATTTAAAATAATTGTAATACTAATGTTTATTGTCACAAGTAGGCTTACATTAACACTGCAATGAAGTTACTGTGAATATCTCCTCGTCGCCACATTCCGGCGCCTGTTCGGGTACACGGAGGGAGAATTCAGAATGTCCAATTCACCTAACAAGCACGGGCGGGATTCTCCCGTTGCCGACGCCGAAATCGCATTTGCCGATTGGCCGGAGAATCAAAGTTCATGCCGAAATCAGGGGGGCGCCGCTTTCGCAATGCTCTCCCCCCCCCCTCCAAAGCGGCGTACTCTAGGAGTACACTGCGCGTCACATCAATGGCATCAGGACGTTGCCTGAGGCCCTCCCCCCCCCCCCCCTCGATGTTCCGCCCCCGCCCGACCGGCCCAGTTCCCGACGGTGTGGGTCTCTCGTGGTCTTACCTGCCGGGGGTTAGGGGGGGGGGTGCGGGCAGCTAGATGAGGATACGGAGATACAAGAGGGTGGCACCAGGTGGAGGAGATTTAAATTTGAGGCTTTCATGTTGAGGGTTTCAACGTAAAACGTGCGCGGTGCTGGGTGAACGGGAAAACCGGGATTCCATCCACTGACTGTTATCCGGAGTTTTTGAACTGAATGAGGCCTTGCATGTTATCATGGGAGGACGATACGAGACAGTGAAACTTGTGAAGGCAGTTGATTTTGCCTTGTACCCAGTGGAGGCCCGTCCTGCTCACTGGATCAAATGGTTTGCTGAGCTGCACAAAAACAAGGTAGAGTGGTGTTTTACCGATCTCTGCACTTTGTTTGAAGCTGATGTAAGGAGAAGAGCATCGGCCTGCTCTGAAACCACATTGTGCCTCAGGGTATATTCCAGTAGCGAGTCAGAGAGTTTTACAGCACAAAAAAAAGAGGCCCTTCATTCAATGGAGCCGCGTTAGAATGGCTGGCAGAGGCTTACCCAGTGACACTGAGGAGTGAGATACCCCAGCGGTTGTTACAATTCCCTCAATCATCTCCTTCCCTGTGTAACGTGACGATGGTTCCACCACGTATATCCTGAGGGGTAGAACCGTCTCTCCAGCAGAGGAGCAATGGCAGCAGGTGAAGATTTCCATGCTTGGCTAGCTCAGCTGGTATTCCGGCCTTTCCACGTGCTTTTCTTCTGCTAGGGAGTCAATGGGCATTTCAAACTCAGGTAATAAGTGTTCTGCATCAAGCTCACACATGACAGATAGCTACAGAAGATAATCAAGCACAGGGCATATCTCAGAGTGGTGTTCTATCCAGTGGGCCATTTGCTTGTTCCAGTCACTGAACACTTCCCCATCTGCAGATATCAAAGGAGCAACTTTGGTGATGGGACTATGTTATTCTCTAAGTCTGAACAAAGATTGTAGACTTCCAGTTAACACAAATACTTTATTCAATGGGTTTGTTCTGTTTCCAGAGCTTAACTAGATATAATACAGTCAGGAGGTATGACCAGTGAGCTAAGGTAAGCTGCCTATGCTGAGCTGTCTCTGTGTGCTGCTGCTCACTAGCCCTGTGCTTCTGAAAGAGGCGGATCCTACCTTGGGCTGGACCCTTTATACCCGTCTCTGATGCCCTCTCGTGATGCTGTGGCTGTCACATCTGTGCTGCAGCCCCTGGTGTATGTGCAGATGTATGTACAGATGTACAGATCACTACATCCCCCGCCTTTTATTGGACATGTTTTCTAGACTGGCCTCAAGAAAACTGCACATAACAAGTGGTGAGAATATGCAAATCTGCACACTGTGAAAATGATAAAAGTAATACAGAAACAATTAACTGTGTTGTGAGTCCATCGTGAGAAATGTCCATATTCGTCTTGTGCGTGTGTTAAAGTGTCGTCACAAATCTAGCCGGTCGGGTAACTTACGGCTTCTGCTGGAGCGTCTTAATGGCGGTAGTAGGGATGATGGTGTGATGTCATCAAGAGTACTGTCTGGCGTTGTGTGGCGAGGAACGTCCTGTGGACAAATGGACTCGGTCAAGTCCAGTGTGGGAAATACTGGCGTTGTAGGTCGAATCTCTAATAGATCCTGGCGATTATGGCGAAAAAGTACTCCCGCAGACGATTTGACAATGTAGGACCACGGTGCCTCCTGCCTGATCACCGTGGCTGACTCAGACTATCCGCCTCCTGGGTCCCTGATTCTGATGGTGTCACCTAGTGTCAGTGGCTCGACTGGGATCGCATGTTGATCGTAGTATAGTTTTTGTTTGGAGCATAGTGCCCGCATGTCGTCGAGAACCGGTGCATTGCCGGGGTCTCGGAATTGCTTTGCCGGTAGGGTTGTCCGGATGTCTCTGCCGAAGGGCATTTGCGCTGGCGGCAGTCCTGAACTCAATGGGGTTGCTCGGTACGACAACAGAGCTAGGTTGATGTCACGTGACTCGGCTGCCTTGCTGATGAGTCGTTTAATGATGTGGACACCTTGTCCCCTGTTCCATTTGATTGCGGGTAGCGATTCTGTGTCGCACCGTTGTCTGACCGTGACTTTTTCCTGTGTTTGTGGTATTGATGTTGTATGTCATCGTTCGTGAAAGCTGTTTTGCTTGTTTGTTCTGGAACAGATGTGAATTTGTGAGATTCTTTATTGTGCCATGGCATGTTTGTAGTCTTGTCATTGTTTCGCAGTGTGCTGGGGCAGTGCCCTTCACGTGCAGTGTTGTACCATATTGTACAGGTCGTTGTTTCATTGTTGTTGTTTCTGTCGTTTCTGTCTTGGTTGTTTTTGTTGTCGTTCTTGTTGTTGTCGTTCTTGTTGTTCTTTTTGTCGCGCTTGTTGATTCTGCTTTCGTTGTTTTCGCTTTTATTCTTGTTCTTTTTCTTGTCGTGCTTGTTGTTTCTGGGATGCTTCTTGTTGCTTTTGTCGTTCTTGTTGCGCCTCATGTTGTTTTTGTTGTTGCTGTTGTTGTTCTTGTTTCTGCTGTGCTTCTTGCGGTTTTTGTTGTTCTTGTTGCGCTCAATGAGTGTTCCGTGTGGATGATTTGAGTCATTGTCAGTTATTGGTGTCAGTGTCCTTTGTGGTATCTGCTACATTGAGCGTATCTTCTTGAGAATTGTGAGAATGATCTGATGTTGCATCGATGTTGGTGACATCAGTCATTTGTGGTGGATTCGATTCCTCTTCTTTGCTTACTTGGTACTACTCTTCGAGAGTCATTTCTGATTCACTTGAATCATCATTGATTTCTAGATGTTCCTCTTTTGGAGTCATTTCAGGTTCATTTGAATCATCTGTGATCTCTTTGTGCTCCTCTTCTGGCGTCAAAATCTTCAGGATTTCTATTGACGTGGTCTCTATGGACTCTTGGTGCTCCTCTTCTGGCGTCAAAATCTTCAAGATTTCTATTGACGTGGTTCTCTGGACTCATGGCTGGCCATCCTCGGATTATTGAGTGCTTCTGTGCAGACGAGCTGAGATATGTCAGTCTCGCTGTGATCCTGCACATCCTGTATGGGAATTGTGATTTCTTCGTCACTTGTCTCACATACAGTGGGTAGACATTCAGTGTCTTCTACTGGTGGCTCAAATAAGTTTGATAGATCTTCATGGTCATGTACATGCATGGCGTTCGCTATGGAGTGTTTGCTTGCTGCCATTTTTGAGTCTGTCACCGAGCCGTCTGTGGAGGCTTGCGTCGCTCTCTTTGTGGAGGCTTGCGTCACTCTCTCTGTGGAGTCCTTCATCGCTCTCTCTGTGGAGTTTGTCATCGCTCTCTCTGTGGAGTTTGTCATCGCTCTCTCTGTGGAATCTGTCATCGCTCTCTGTGGAGTTTGTCATCGCTCTCTCTGTGGAATCTGTCATCGCTCTCTGTGGAGTTTGTCATCGCTCTCTCTGTGGAGTCGGGCAGTGTTCTCGTTGTAGAGTCGATCTGCGCTCTCTCAACGGAGTCGTTCTGTGCTCTCTGTGTGGCGTCGTCATCGTCTTGGATATTGCTGTCATCCAATGTATCGCCGATCTGCCATGGCACCATGGTATTGGATTCATCTACCATGAGAAGAGTCGTATTGAGCTTTTCAACCGTGTTGCTGATGCTGTGATCAAGACGTCCGAATAACTCAGCCATGTCTGAGCAGTATTGTGTGTATCGCTCGATGGACAAATCATCGCTTTTTGTTTCGGAGTTGTGATCGTTCTCTTCATGTTCAATGAACAAATCATCTTCTTGTGTGGAGGCTGGGACCCTTCGTGGTGCGTGGACCACTCTCTGTTTCTTGGTGTCAGGCCGCAGCATAATCCTGCACTCACGAGTCGGGATGTCATATATGCTGGGCTGAAGATTCCCCAATACGAAGAACTCATCGTCGGGGTCTTCACGGTACAACACCTCTAGTTGCGGTTCGGATTTGGTACTGGGGTAGCCATCTCCCAAGATGAAATCTTCGTCTGAGTCGCAGTCTACAAGGACCATATCATCTTCTAGGGCGGTGCTAACTGCTTGTTCCAGGGTGTTGTGAAAGTTATTTTCAACTGCTGGTGTAAGTTCGGGCATTGTTCTGTCTTTTGAGGCAAGAAAATTGGGTTTTGCAGCTTTAAATTTCTTTTTGTTCATTTTCGTGCATTTCCCTTTCAGTGGGCGTGGTCCTGGTCTTCTGACGTCATAATGCCCGTGACGTCATGCATAGGACTCGATTGCCCATGCGCACTCTGAGTTTCCTGTACTGTGCCCTCTTTTCACAACTGAGCATGTGCGGCCCCTTTCTCAAGATGGCTGCCGTTCAGAACCTCCGTCTTTCTCCGATTCAACCCTGCGTCCGCCTCGTGGTGAATGTTCGCGCCATTTTTACCGATTTTGTTTTCTAACTGATGATTCTGTGTTTGTAGAGACTCAAAGTACTGATTTTGTTTTTGTTCATAAGCAAGGCATTTTTGTATCGCAATTTCTAGAGTTAGATACTTATTTTGTGAAAGACCTTCCCTCAAATTTTTATCACATAGTCCAGAAATTAATTGATGCATCACCACAGTGACTCTGAAATCAGCATAATCACAGCCTTTTGGAATTAGCTTGAGATTTGTAATAAAATCAGATTTGGGCCCTCCGTTTCTCTGACAAGAGGTAAATCTTTCCAGCATCTCACCAGAGTGACTCTTACAGTGTTCATCAAATTTTTTGAGTAAAACTTCTAATTTGGTGTTGTCCTCACCTTCTAAGTAATTAAAGCAATTATAGATTTCTCTAGCTTCATGCCTTCCTGTTGAGAGTGGTAGGGCTATTTTCATTGCGTCAGAGGCAGTGCTTAAATCATTAGCTGTAATAAATATTTGGAACAGCTGTTCAAACATTTTCTAAGTTATAACTTAAATTACCGACTGTTTCCAGCTGCAATGGAGTTCCAACAAGTTCCATCGAATCAGTTAGTCGTCGAGGATCCATTTGCTGTGAAGTCTTCCACAGTCGAATATCCAGTTTAAGTTTTTCTTCTAGCTTTCTGAAATCACCCCTGGTATCATATGTTATTCTCTAAGTCTGAATAAAGATTGTAGACTTCCAGTTAACACAAATACTTTATTCAATGGGTTTGTTCTGTTTCCAGAGCTTAACTAGATATAACACAGTCAAGAGGTATGACCAGTGAAGCTAAGGTAAGCTGCCTATGCTGAGCTGTCTCTGTCTGCTGCTGCTCACTAGCCCTGTGCTTCTGAAAGAGGCGGATCCTACCTTGGGTTGGACCCCTTATACCCGACTCTGATGCCCTCTCGTGATGCTGTGGCTGTTACATCTGTCAGCAGTCCCTGGTGTGTGTGCAGATGTATGTACAGATGTACAGATCGCTACAGAGACCAAGTGCTCTTTTGATACCATCATACCATTGTCTCTAGCAGTTTATATTTCTCCACATTGGTTGATCCAACACTTGTTGACTTTAGGACGAGGAGACAGTGTATAGGCCAGGCCAGGTGAGCTGTGCCCTTCACATCAAAGCCAGGAGTCATTGCTGGAAGGTTAACCTTGAACCAATCTATGTTCCTGACTCTCTCTTTGCCAAATATGGTTACAGTTGATTCAGAGCTGATTGATTGCGGAGACTGTGTGGTGACACAGTGATTAGCACTACTGCCTCACAGAGCCAAGGACTTAGGTTCCATGCCAGCCCTGGGTCACTGTCGGTGCAGAGGCTGCACGTTCTCCCTGTGTCTGCGTGGGGTTCCTCCGGGTGCTCCGGTTTCCTCCCACAGTCCAAAGAGGTGCAGGGTAGGTGGATTGGCCAAGCTACAAATTGCCCCTTAGTGTCCAGGGACGTGCAGGTTAGGTGGGGTTACGGAGACAGGGCGGGATGGATGGGGGAGCGGACCTAGGTAGAATGCTCTTTCAGAAGGTCAGGGCAGACTCACCTGGCTGAATGGCCTCCTTCAGTAGGGATTCTAGGAAATCCCCCATATTCCACCTGGTGAGCCCTCAGCAGGAAGTGACTGCCCAGGGATTTCGGAGAACTTCTGACAATTGTCGTTATCTCTGGCACATTGAATCGTGATGCACAAAATGCCAGTGTGTTTGGATTTGTGTAATTTTTGTTGAACTTTCGCCCTGTTGCTTACAACTGATTGGTCAGTATCGCAATCTTCACCTTGGCGTGAAGAAGACTGGATAGATCACACCTTCTGGTGATTAGCAGCTCAATGTTGCTGCCAGTGGCCAGATTTCGGATGACACCACGATATCCTGTGTCCATGTCTGCCCTGGGTGAAGGTGTTGACAACGTACGGTTCACACCATCCACAAGGTTCGAGTGGCCTCTGTCCATTTTTGTTCATTTTGCCAATGCTACAATGACCAAGGTACGTTTGCCATGAAACTGACCCAACTCTTGCATCAGGAGAAGTAACATTTTGCCATGTGGCAGATGCTACAAAACAACATCTTGAGTGCCATAGAAATCAATTTGGTCTGTGGCATTGGCCTGTGAGATTAGTGCACATAGAATCTCCATCTGATGGTAGGTGTAGAGATATGAGGTATTCAGAGGTCATTACAGGCTTCAAATTACCTCCGTCAATCTGTTGCTGACAGCAAAGCTGAGCTCACAGTGGTGCTCTGCACTTTTGCCATGCCAGTAAAAGGTTTAATTAACTTCTCATGTTGATCTAGTGTTGGCCAACCTTCCTTGGAGAGTAGCAATGTCGATGTTGAACTTGCATGGCTGACAGTCAATCAATGACATCGAATGTATATTCTCAATTGTCTCCAAATCCTCAAGCATGTCAGGGCACATAGTCCTGATGTTCTAGCTACCAAGCCAGAGAATGTTTACCTTTTGTTTCTTGGGTACCCATTTGCCATCTGAACCGTGGACAACCTGTGGAACCAGGTTAATCTGTGGAACCATGGCAACCTGTGGAACCATGGCAACCTGTGGAGCCAGGTCAACCTGTGAAACCATGGCAACCTGTGGAACCAGGACAACCTGTGGAACCATGGCAACCTGTGGAACCAGGACAACCTGTGGAACCATGGCAACCTGTGGAACCAGGACAACCTGCGGAACCATGACAACCTGTGGAACCATGGCAGCCTGTGCAACCAGGACAACCTGCGGAAACATAACAACCTGTGGAACCACAAAAACTTATGCAACCTACTCCTTTATGAATAATTTCCCTTCAGCAAAAAAAGGGAAGAAATTTGAGTTACATGGAACTGATACACAGGGACAAGCCATTCAGCCCAATTGACCTATGTTGATGTTTCTGTTCCACACGGGCCTCCCCATCTCACTCCATCCAACCCCATCAACATATAAAAATTAAAATTAGAGTACCCAATTCTTTTTTTTCCCAATTAAGGGGCAATTTAGCGTGGCCAATCCACCTACCCTGCATATCTTTGGGTTGTGGGGGCGACACCCACGCAGACACGGGGAGAACGTGCAAACTCCACATGGACAGTAACCCGGGGCCGGGATCGAACCTGGGACCTCAGCGCCGTGAGGCAGCAGTGCTAACCACTGCGTAACCGTGCTGCCCCAACCCCATCAACATATCCTTCTAATCTTCTCCGCCTCATGGAGTTATCTAGATTCCCCTTCTAACAAACATGCTATTCGCCTAAATACTCCTTGTGAGATTGAGTTCCACCACTCTCTGACTAAAGATGTTTCTCCTGAATTCCTAATTGGATTTATTAGCGACTGTATTGATTCCTGGTTTTGGTCTTGCCTCTGTTCC